>NC_080038.1:69923290-70228031 GCF_030020395.1 Manis pentadactyla
CCTGTATTCCTTTCACTTATATTCACCAATTAATAATATTTTGCCATATTACTTACACTTTCTCCAGGTACTCTCACACACATACACAGTTCTTTACTTATTCATTTACTTTTAGTTTAAGAGAACAAATCTACCCTTAATTTCATTACCCAAACACAACTACTGTTAGCATTTTAGTAATAGTTTTTGTTTTATTACATAGTTGTAACTACAGTGCACAAGAATTTTCTGCTCTTCACTTAACATTCTACTACCCAGCAGTTTTTTTTTTTTTTACATTTGGGGACCAGATGAGAAAGAAAGAACTTGAATGAAGGAATATGACCAAGAAAAAGCAAGTTAGAGTTGTTTAATTAACATCTGATAATCACCTGTACTTTGGGTATTGGTAGGAGTTAGTAATAATATAAGAGAAACAGTTATCACTTTCTTCTTCTTCTCTTAATGGTTTGAGAGCCAAAGAAAGACATGAAATGACCTGAGAGCAATTAGTATGTTGCTTATCAACAAGGACACACAAATGCTGAGAGGACAAAGAGTAAAAGGACAATCAAAGTCCAGAGAGATTAACTCATGGCACAAGTGATTTTTTTAAAAACTACACAAATAACATATGATCACTGTAGAAAAAGTAGAAAAATACAGATAGGAACACAAAAAAATTAAAAGTCCAGTAAGTCTGTCTCATCCCTGTCATATGAGCAAACATTAAAATGTCTGTCAAAACCAAGTGTAGATAAATTTGTAGAACATGAACCTTTACACTTTTGGTGGGATTGTGATCTGGTACAGGCACTTTGGAGAGCAACTGAGAAATAAAGTTGAAGATGTGCCTGTGTTATAACCCAGCAGTTTCACCTCTAGGTATGTACCCTAGAGACATTCTCAAACATATGCGCAGGCAGACATGTAAAAGAATGTTCAGAGCAATACTCTATCAGTGAAAAATGGGTAGTGTCATAAATCTCCAATAGGATGGATTGGTGAATATCAAACAAGGAAATGATTTTTGTGTACATATTGGAAACACATTGGTAATCTGTTCAGTACTATCTGTTCTAACTAATCCAAACTTGTTTCCTAGGAGTTTTTATGCCCATTGGTTTGGTTTTGCAGCCCTGGATGGGATCTGCTGCAATGGCTGCTTCCTCTGTTTCAGTAGTACTTTCTTCTCTTTTCCTTAAACTGTAAGTATGATGGCTTGCTAACCTTTGTATTGTATATTCCATTTATCATGCACAGTTAGTCTTGGTAGGTTCTATTCTCATATTGATCAGTGATAAGCCCAAAATGTTAATAATTAATGTTAGTCATGTAACTATTACCTTATATAGTCTTTACATAGCAACCATAAGCACTGAGTGGGGTAAAATCTAGTACACTGGCTCTGGGAAGTAGGATTTCTGATCATGTGACTGCATAATTCCTTTTGAGCTACTTTCCTAGCAGGAACCACCTTTGTACATTTCATGCCAGGCAAATCTCTTTCCATTTTAGAATGTAACAAGCATCTAGCTCATATTTGGTTATTTCAAACTAGTGTACTTTTGCATGTGTCCAGTTATAGGAAACCAACTTATGAGAATTATGAACTGCATGCCCGAAGCCAGATGGGACAGAAAAGTCCTTCAGAAATCAGCGTTCATGTTGGAATAGATGACACCTCAAGAAATTCTCCTAAACTGGGTTTGCTGGACCGGATTGTTAATTACAGCAGAGCCTCCATAAATTCGCTACTGTCTGATAAACGTTCTCTAAACAGCGCTGGTACCAGTGAACCTGACAAGCACTCACTCCTGGTGGGAGACCGCCGGGAAGATGACACCACATTGTAACAGGCCACAGACAGAGGGTGCTAACTAGCTGATGTTGTTTCACACAGACACAGCATTCGTGATGTCACCCTAGCCCTTCAAAATACCGTGGAAGGATTTTATCTGGGTCTCACACTCTTAAGTTAGGGTTTCTATTTGAGTTGTATTTGTCTAATGGGAAAAATATCTTTTTTCAGGGCATTGGCTCTGAACATAGCTTTATTTAAAATGATTCTAGTAATTGTTGCTTTCACTAGCTACAGGTAAGGAGGGCCAGTGAGGTTTACAACAAGCCCTATAACTGAAGATTGCCAAATTGTTGCTCAAGTGATAATTTTCTATTGGACAAAAAAAGAAGGCTCAAAGAAAGGATAATTAAAATTTTGAAGATTTGAGAGCATGATCTTGAAGAGATTCCTGAGCTCTTATCCCTGCCAGAATGGGAACAGTGGCTTTCAAAGCACTATATAAAGCATCTAGTTTTAGAAGGAAAACAGTAGAAACTATTTAAAAACAGAAATACCTTATTTATTACAGGCTTTCTTCCCCCTCTTTCTCCCTGTGTCTTTGAATTTGCAGTTGCTTTCTTAGATGCCCAGGTGCATTTTCTTTTGTTATCTTCTTAGCTGGAGATAGTTTTTCATTGATAAAAATAGCTGACACCTTTCCCAATATCTTGTTCCTTTCTTTCACTTGTAGCTCAAAAGATCGTAAGGGTCTGTAGAGTTCCCTGCTTGCCGTCTTCTCATTGTGGTAAAAATATATCAGATTCTTCCTTCAATGACTCTCTAGCTCTATACAGGCTTTCAATTCACTCCTGTTGAGTTCAGCTACAAGTTGTTTTTAGTGTACTCTGTCAGCCTCAGTCTAGAAGCTTAAGCTTTTGAGCCTCTTTCACAATTGATTTTTAAAATAAGATTAACACTACCATCTTTAACATATACAGGTCATATAAAATTACCTGGATTCACCAAATTTGTCCTTTCTTGGAGAGAATATAAGACCTTAACTGGTATATATGATTTAATAGATTTTAATTATCTTTTAATGTTTTAGATAACCTCTCAAAATGACTTTAAAATAATGCTGTTACAAGAAGCTGCTTTTACCAAAAAGTACAATAAATTGTAATACAGAAATGAGACTCTCCCTAGGTTGTGATACCTCTTGGCCAAATCTATACTTTTCTCTAGTTTGACACATTTGCACTTGCTAGTTAGCATCGTTCACAAATTCAGGGGCTCGTTCTCATTGCCATATAGATTTAGAACATTCCCCAGTGAGTGCCTGGGAGTTAGCACTTGTGTCACTATTTAAATTTCATTTAATTTTAATTCATTTAAATTAAATTGCAAGCTGGATTTCATATGCAAAATATGTAAGTGAAGAGAACTCATAAATAAATTTCTAGTATTTTGTTCCCATTGCCATATGGGAAGCTGCTAGCACATAGGATTTATACTCAGTAAATGTTAGTGCTTTTCTCCCCTTGAGGTCAGAAATAAATACTAAAATTCATTTTTATAGGACAAAGTCTAAAATCAGCTGGGAGTGGGGGATGGGTTTTTTCCTCTCCTACTTCCTTTCTCTCTTATCCTTTCATACACACAAAACAGTTTACAACATTATTACATGCTATCTTTTCAGATTTGGAAAATATCTCATTTTTATCTCAGTTATCATAAAGAGAGAACTGAAACTTTTGATGAAGGTGCTATTAATCTAGAAAGGCAAACCCATTTTCATGAAATATGAATGAGTTTGTATATGCAGGCTCTTTTTTAGACCAATACCTCTGCCATTGTTCATGCTTCCAGTTTGAATTTTAATATTTTGAAATTTTTCAATTCCAGTGGCCCATACCACAATGTATTTCTTCTAGAAGAAACAGCTGATATGACAAAATGTAGAATCGACTTTTGAAAAAGAAGTACCTCTCTCTCATCCTCACTCCTCTCTCTCTGAAGCACTTGTACATAGCCTGTTAATGTTTTTATTATTATGTGTGTGTCTGAGTCATCCTTTTGGCCCCCACATGCTAGGAGACCCCCATGTCCTAGGACAGTGAGAAAAGCAACCTGTAGTCTGGGAAAAAACAAGGATATCATTTCAGCCATTATTACCAGAATAGGAAACATTTTGTTCAGAAAGAATCCTGCTTTAAATATCTGTAGTCATCTTTGAATTTTCTATCACAAGTCTCTTTTGTAATCCAGAACTCCCATTAGCTTCATAGAGCAGCTGTATTCACAGGAGAGGGAGGTGATATATGGAGGGGATCAAAAGCATTGCTTTCAGTTAGTAACTAGCTTTGAGTAACTAGTTAATAGAACAAATTTTATAAGTGTGTGTATGTGTGTGTATACATATACATATGTGCACATATATATGCACACACATATTACCATATAGAAGGAAAATAGATTTATATTTGAATTTGATATTTGAAGTTCTTTATTTGTTGTTCCTTTATCACTCTTCGGTATTCACTCAGCAGCCATTCCCTGTCTGAAGATAACAAGGGTGTTTTGATGTCCAGTGTAGGTTCAAACTCAACTATAGGGCACCTTTTATCTTAAATATCCAAAGATGCCTTTTGAATTTCAAAGGTTAAAACTCAACTAGAATATTTAGTGTTGTAGTCTCAAGAAGTATGGTTGTCAGTTGTGAAAATAGAAATGTTACTTTTCCTAGTTTAGTATCAACATTTAGAGTGTTAAATTTGATGCCTGTGAACAAATAATTTTATACTGTGCTTTAACTTTTTCAAAGTTATTCTTTTTTCAGATGTATTCTTTGTTCATAATGCTTAACATAGCATCATAGAGAGGATGTTTCCAAAAACTGAAGCGTGCATATCTTTTATGTACAAAGCTTAAGATCAAGAATGTATGTTCTTAGAGAATTCTTTTTCCATTCCTTGTGGATCATGCTTTAAAATTATTTTTCTTAATATTTATTTTACTCTATTTTGTTATTTTCTTGCAGTGAGGCATCTGGTTACTGGTTATTTCAATAAGAATAAAAACGTTCCTGGAATCACTCTGGATTTTTTGTTTATTTCTCACTTTTCTATATTAAAAAAAATACTGTTTTACCAAGTGTAAAAAAATAGATTCATGCCAAATTATTATCAAGTTTTACACTAACTTTCTGTAGTACCTCTGAAAGTTTATCTGGTATGAGTAAGCAGATAAAGCACAAAAGTCTGACTTCTTTTTCTTCAATTAAAAGAGCTTCTGTAATGGCATTGATAATAAACCTTTTGTAGCTAAAACCAGGTGTCTCAACCTCATGTTTTTAGTTGAAGAAATGTTTAACAAAACATTGTTAAACATTGATTGTTTAATACCCCCAAACAACAGTTTATGATGTTGTGCAATAATTATTTACTATAGTCAAGATATTCAGTAGTTTGTTTTTCAATAGCATGTACTTGATCATATTTCTGCCAAGGATGTGCCTTCAACTTTATAATTATAGTATTGTAAAAAAATTTTTTTTGTCAGTGTCTCTTTTGTTAAATTATCCAGCTCCTGTACTAGCAGTTCTGAAGTACCCTGTGGTTTTTAGTTTTTTTCTTTCTCTTTCTCTCTGTTTTACTGTTAAATCAGTGAGGGGTCAGAATTGGAGGCAGCACCACACATTTGCTAAGAGTGGGAAGGAAAAAATACAGTGTCCTTCAGACTCCACTCCACCTGCTGTATCATGTCGTGAGGATGAAAAGCAAAGGAATACAGTTGTCCTCCTTTCCTTTGTAGTCTCTAATACATTCTTGATAGATTGTCTATCCTAAATGAGCTTAACAGAGAATGGAGCTTTTCTTGCATTTGGGGGGCCCTGTACAGTGTGTCAGGGTCCCATCTGCAGGACATTCCCATACCAAACACTTCTTTGAATTAAGAAAAAGGTTTTAACTGATTTGTAAAGAAAAACTACTTTTCATCCTCTCCCCCCAATCCCCCCTAAATCCCTGGGATTATTTGGCATGATGAAATAGGATTGGAAAGGGAAACATGAGTAAAATACCTAAGGCACAGCCAGTAGGGTGTGTAGGTCAGTTACTGGTCTGAAGCTGAGTTGCTAGTTTCCTATTTTGAAGGGAGCTGCTTTTGCCTGTAGGAAGACCCCATAGGGCGTGATGTGAGGAGCACCGAAATAGCCTGCTTGCTCCAAATATTCTCTATACCAATTACAGTCCTTTGTGTTCTTAAACTTAGCAATTTAGCCTTTCCTTTTCATTCATAATTGTTAGTCTTCATGTTGGTGCCAGTTCAAGTAAAATAATGCTCCTGCGTTGCAGCACCGTCAAGTGCATTCTTAAATTTATAGCTACAGTTGTTGGGCAAAGTCCTTGTTTCAAATAGTCACAATGAACCAGCTGCCTCTGTTCAAAATAAATTACTCTCTTCCTTATGAGGTTGAACCACTGGCAACATTTACCAGCTGACCACATTTTGGCCAACTTATCTTGAGACCAGGTTTCAGTAATGCCTTCAAACCTTGCTACTCAAAGTGTGGTTCCTAGACCACCAGGCTTAGCATCACCCAGGGGCTCATAAGAAATTGAAGCTATCAGGCCCCACTCCAGATCTGCTGAACCAGAACCTGTATGTTAACAGGAATCCCAGGTGATTTGTATGTGTATTAAAATATAAAAAGCACTGTCTTAAAGCTTTTATCTTCACTCTGCTTTGGGATGAGCTGGAAATGCCTCCAAATCTGTCAAGGACTCACAGTAAATACTCATCTTTCTCCCTCTCTTTCTCCAGTAAGCTCTGGGCCCAAGTTAAATTTTTCTCAGCTATCCCTGTTCAAATACAGGTTTGTTCATTCATTCATCCATGCATGCATGCATACATTCAACGAATATTTGTTGAATGTTACTGTGGATGAGGCACTGTTCTAAGTATGGATGGTGACAGCAACAAACAAACAACAAAAGCAAAACCCAAAACACTGCTCCCAGGGAACTTAGATTCTAAGGTGGGAAGGCAAATGGTAAACAAAAAATACTTAGTATGTTAGATGGTAATAATTGCTATGGAAAAAATTAACAGAGGAGGGGAGATGGGGTACTGGGGAGGGGGCTGCAATGTAAAACGAGGTCAGAGAAAGGTGGCTCACTGAAAAACTGACATTTAAAGAAATACTTGAAGAAGTGTGGGAGCTTGCCACATAGATGCAAAAGAGCATTTCAGGGAAAGGATGCATTATGGAACACACCAAAACTAAAAAGTTACCTATTTTTTTTATCCAAAATTCAAATTTAACTGGGTAGCCTGTATTTTATCTGGCAGCCCTAGTTAGGGGACTATGACAATAATCCAGATGAGTGACAATGGTGGTGGCTTGAGCCAAGGTAGTAGCAGTGGAGGTGGTTATATTTTGAATCTTGAAACAACAGGAGTTCTGGTTTCTGGTGGCTTGGCTATGGGGTATGAGAGAAAGATGTCAAGAATGTCTCCAAGATTTTTGGCTTAAGCATTAAGAAAGCTCAAGTTGCCATTTACTAAATGGGGAAGACAGAAAGTGGAACAGTTTGATTTGGGAGGCAGATGAGAGAGAAAGGTCAAAAGTTCAGTTTTATACATAATTTTGATATATTTATTAGGTATCCAAGAGGAGATGGCAAGGAGGCAACTGGATAAATGAAACTCAAACTCAAAAAAAATTAAGGGAAATTATAGATTGAAATTATAAATTTGGGTGTTTCAAAAATGTAGAATTTTCAGTTTAAATGGATGAGATTTTATTTCCTGTGCTACAACACTTGCTGGCATCTTCTGTTATCCTCACAATAATCCATGTGTTCTGAAGTTTATAGCTAAAGGAAATGAAGTATCTTGACTTAGAGCTGAGGTGGTGACTTTGGCAAGCTGGAACTATATTTCACAGAATCGCCTTCCCTCTATATGGATTGGACTGGGTTAGGGTTAGCTATGGGACACCTTTTCTGTGAGCTGTAGAAGGCAGAAGTGAAGTTGGGGTCATACTTTTTTTACTCTTGGAAAGTCAGTGCAGAGCGCCATGTAGCTCACGTTGCTGCTGATCTCCTGGCTCACCTTGTTGGTGTGGGGCAGTACCCGGCCCTGTGGCTCTCTAGACACCATCAGATCTCATTGTTCAGCTGCTCTAAGGCCACGTTCAAGTACAAGTGCAGTTTTGGGATGCAGGGTGCCAGCTTCTCCTGTGGTTACCCATACCATTGAGATTGGAGATGTGTGAGACAGACATGGTTTCTGTTTGTCCTCCTGAGTTTCAGTTGTCCTCGTGGCTTTCAAGTCATTTCAATTTCAAAAGATTCCAGTTTCTCCTTACTCTCATTAACAGCCAGCTTTCCTCCCTGATTGACATTTTGGCTGATCTATAGCCACTGCACATCAACACTGGATGTAGAGGGAACAACTGCATAAACGGCTCCACCAGCTCCCACAACAATGTTAGTTGAGTCTTTAGGGTTTTTTTATGTGCAATATCATGTCACCTGCAAACAGTGACGGTTTAACTTCTTCCATACAAATTTGGATGCTTTTCATCTCTTTGTGCTGTCTGAATGCCATGGCTAGGGCCTTCTAGTACTATGTTCAATAAAAGTGGGGAGAGTGGACATCCTTGTCCTTGTTACCAATCTTACAGGAACAGCTTTCAATTTTTCACTGCTAAGTATGATGTTGGCTGTGGGTTGTCATATATGGCCTTTATTATGTTGAGGCACTTGCCCTCTATACCCATTTTGTTGAGAGTTTTTATCATGAATGGATGTTGAATTTTGTCAAGTGCTTTTTCAGCATCTATTGAGATGATAATGTGGTTTTGATCCTCTTTTTATTAATGTGGGGTATGATATTGATTGATTTATGAATATTGTATCATCCTTGCATCCCTGGAGTAAATCCCACTTGGTCATGATGGATAATCTTTTAGATGTATTTTTGAACTTGGTTTGCTAATATTTTTTTGAGGATTTTTGCACCTATGTTCATCAGGGATATTGGCATATAATTTTCTTTTTTTGTGGTGTCTTTGTCTGGTTTTGTTATTACAGTGATGCTGGCCTCATAGAATGAGTTTGAAAGTATTCCCTCCTCTTCTACTTTTTGTATTACATTAAGAAGGATGTATGTTAGCTCTACTTTAAACGTTTGGTAGAATTCATCTGTGGAGCCCTGTTTTTGGGGGGTTTTATGATTACCAATTTGATTTCACTGCTGGTAATTGTTCTGTTCAGATTTTCTGTTTCTTCCTGGGTCAGTTTTGGAAGGTTGTATTTTTCTAGGAAGTTGTCTATTTTTTAATAGGTGGTCCAATTTATTGGCATATACTTTTTCATAGTGTTCTCTAATAATTCTTTGTATTCCTGTGGTGTCCATTGTGATTATTCCTTCTCTATTTCTGATTTGTTTATTTGTATATTCTTTCTTATTTTCTTGATAAGTCTGGTTAGGGGTTTGTTTATTTTGTTGGTCTTCTCAAAGAACCAGCCCCTGGTTTCATTGATTTTTTCTATTGTTTTATTCTTCTTGATTTTATTTATTTCTGCTCTGATCTTTATTGTGTCCCTACTCCTGCTAGCTTTGGGATTCATTTGTTCTTTTTCTAGTTTCTTTAATTGTGAGTTTAGACTATTTATTTGGGATTGTTCTTGTTTCTTGAGGTAGGCCTATATTGCTATGTACTTCCCTTTAGAGCTGCCTTCGTGGCATCCCACACATTTTGGGCTGTTGAATTTTTATTTTCATTTTTCTCCTTCTCCATGTATTGCTTGATTTCTGTTTTAATTTGTTCATTTATCCATTGATTATGTAGAAGCATGCTGTTTAGCCTCCATGTGTTTGTAGGCTTTTTTGTTTTCTTTGTGTAACTTATTTCTAGTTTCATAGCATTCATACCAGTGGTCTGAGAAGCTACTTGCTACAATTTCAATCTTTGAATTTATTGAGGCTCTTTTTTGTGGCCTAGTATGTGATCTCTTCTGGAGACATTCCATGTACACTTGAGACAATGCTTTTGGGTGTAATGTTCTATAGATATCCATTAAGTCCATCTGATCTAATGTATTGTTCAGTGCCTCTGTTTCCTTACTTGTTTTGTCTGGCTGATCTGTCTACTGATGTGAGTGGTATATTAAAGTCTCCTAAGATGAATTTGTTGCAGTCTATTTTCCCCTATAATTCTATTAGTAATTGTTTTACATATTTAGGTGCTCCTATGTTGGGTGCATAGATTTGTTTAAAATTTTTTATTAAGGTATTATTGATATACACTCTTATGAAGGTTTCACATGAAAAAACAATGTGGTTACTACATTTAGTCGTATTATCAAGTCCCCACCCATATCCCAATGCAGTCACTGTCCATCAGTGTAGTAAGATGCCACAGATTCACTATTTGCCTTTGCTGTGCTACACGGTTTTCCCCGTGATCCCCCACTGGGTGCATAGATATTTATAATGGTTATATCTTCTTGTTGGACTGACCTGTTTATCATTATCTAATGTCCTTCTTTGCCTCTTGTTACTTCTTGGTTTTGAAATCTATTTTGTCAGAAGTAAGTACTGCTTCTCCATCTTTTTTCTCCCTTTTATTTGCATGAACTATCTTTTTCCATTCCTTTACTTTTAGTCTGTGTATGTCTTTGGATCTGAAATGAGTCTTGCAGGCAGCATATAGATGGGTTTTGTTTCTTTATCCATTCTGCTGCCCTGTGTCTTTTGATTGGTGCATTCAGTCCATTTACATTTAAGGTAATTATTGATAGGTATGTACTTATTGCCATTTTATTAATTGTTTTTGGTTGTTCTTATAGCTCCTCTCTGTTTCTTTCTTTCTTATTATACTCTTGTCTTGTTATTTGATGGTTTTCTTTAGTGTTATGATTGGATTTCTCTTTTTGAGTTTTTTTGTGTATCTATTGTAGGCTTTAATTTTGTGGTTACTAAAGGTTCAAGGATAGCTTCCTTACTATATAACAGTCTATATTAAGGTGCTGATTGTTCTATTTCAAACTGAATCTAAAGGTACCTTTTTTTCCTTTTTCTTCCTCCTCCTCCACACTTCATGTATTAGATTTCATAATCTGCACTTTCTGTGTATCAAGCTGATTTTTTGTATAGTTTATTGTGCTTCTTTTGTTTTAATTTCATTCTTGCTTGTTAATTAGTTGGTCTAACTACCTTTACTGTTGGTTTATTTTCACTGGTGAAAGCTATTTAGCCTTAGGGTCATTTCCATCTACAGCAGTACCTTTAACATATCCTGTAAGGCTGGCTTAGTGGTGGTGAATTCCTTCAACTTTTGTTTATCTGGATATCGTTTAATACCTGCTTCAGATTTAAATGATAATCTTGCTGGGTAGAGGATTCTTGGTTGCAGGGCCTTCTGTTTCAGTACATTAGATATTTCATGTCACTCCCTTCTGGCCTGTAAGGTTTCTGTTGAGAAGCCTGATGATAGCCTGATGGGCTTTCCTTTGTATATGATATTTTTTCTCTCTCTGGCTGCTTTCAGTATTGTCTCCTTGTCCTTGATCTTTGCCATTTTAATTATTATATGTCTTGGTGTTTTCTTCCTGGGGTTCCTTCTTTTAGGGGCTCTCTGTGCTTTGAGGACCTGAGTGTCTATGTCCTTCCCCACATTGGGGAAGTTTTCATCAGTTATTTCTTCAAAGAGACTTTCTTTCCCTTTGCCTCTCTCTTTTCCTTCTGGTACCCCTATTTTGTGAATATTGTTTCATTTGGATTGGTTACACAGCTCTCATCACTTTTTCATTCCTAGAGATCCATTTTTTCTCTTTGTTCCTCCTAATTTCCATCTCATTGAGTGTGTCCTCTACTTGTGGCAATCTACTCTTTAATCCCCTCATTGTATGTTGTATTTCAGATACTGTATTTTTCAACTCTGAGTGGCTCTTTTCCAGCTCTTGTATGTCTTTGTTGAAATCCTCCCTGAGATCTTGAATACTTCTCTGTAAATCAGTGAGCATGTTTATGACTTTTACTTTGAAATTTTTGTTGAGAAGATTGGTGATCTCTGTTTCATTTAGCCCTTTTTCTGGTGTCTTGTCCTGTAGTTTTGTTTGGAATATATTCCTCTGCCTCCTCATTTTGTCAGGGTTTTTTCTATTTCTTCCTTTGTATTAAATGGCTCTGCTATGCTTCCTGGCATATAAAGTATTAGCTTTATGAAGGAAGTGTCCTATGGTGCCCAGAGCTCAAGAGTCTTTACTTTTCAGTGCCTGGTTCTACTTTGCAGGAGCCCCAGCTGTTGTTAGAGAGCAGTCGGTGGACCCCCTTTCTGTCTTTCTACAGTGCCAGCAATTTGCCTCAGCTGCCTTTGTGATCTCAGCAGAAGCCTCTGCTAGGATCACTGTGGGTAGGGCCAAACTCTGCCTGCCCTGCAGCAATGGTGGGGCTGCAGGGTTAATGGGGTAGGCCAGCTGATGAGCAGCTCTGGGGTTGTAAAGTAACTCACCCATCCTGGTAGGACATCCCATTGCAAATCCCAGTGGGTAATTCCTTTTCCAGGTGTGATGGGGGTGATGTTCTCAGGGTAGATGATGATTTAACAAGCCCTTATAGGGGTCACGAAAGACCTTTAGATCTGTCTTCAAGAGCCTGGGACAATCCTCACTGTTTTCCATGTTCCAGCTCAATAGGTGCTTACATCCCCTGGCAATCAGGAGGCTGATGCCTTAGCTCAAGTCAAAACTTAGCAACTGACACTTCAGTAGATATAACAGATTGGGTGCACAGAAAGAGTGGCCATCACAGTGCCCAGGTAGGATGGTGTATTGCCAAGAATGCTGGATTGCCCTTGAAATTATGACTTGGCTAATGCAATAACAGGATGTCCTGTGTGTTCTAAACAAAGCCCAAGACAACTGCCAAAGGAGTCTGGGACCATCCACCAATGCCCAGCCAGTAAGGGATTGGCAAATTGATTATATTGTCCTCTACCCCACAAGTGAGAGTTCTAAATATGCCTTGGTTTGTATGGACACTGAAGCTGACCTAATTCAAGCTTTCCTCTGGTGCCACACAAACCTGGCTGCCACCATTTAGGGGATTAGAGAAGCTGAGTACCACACCTTCAACAAACAGTGATGGGGTCACATTTCAAAGGTCATGATGTGCAAGAGTGGGTAAAAAGCACGGCATTGAATTCCATCACCCCTATAACCTGCAAGCAGTAGGGTTGGTAAAAAAGAAAAAAGAATGAATGAATGAGTGAATGAAAGAGAAAAGAAAGAAGTATTAAAGCAGCAGATTAAATTACTAAGAGGTAAAACCACATTGTCTAGGAGGATTAAAGTCCTGTCCTAGGCTTTAATACATTTAAATGATCAACCAGTAGGCATACTGGTTGCTCCATTTGGCATACTGCGGACCTCTGCTGAGGCATGCAATGCTTTAAAGTTATGAAAGTCATGAGAAACAGCCATTGACCCAACTCTCACCATGGATCAATGTACTGTTGGACTTCCCACTGTCCAAGTCAAAGGGGTAATCCCTTTAGAACAGCTCAACTATCAGTGCAGAGGGTTAACAGACAGGGCTCCTGTGTAGTCACCTGCCAAACTGCTCTGAATCCAGCCCACTAGCTTCTGAGGTTTGTTCCTGTTTCCACCCAGATGGTGTCAGTGTTGACCTGAGCAGTGACTGCTGTCCATGTGGGCATGTTGCCGCAACCAGATCCATTTGTATACCAGGCATAAGCGGGGTTTTTCTGGTACCCTCTTTATAGGCTTCAGGAGCTGCCCCAAGAATAGGGGTAGGAGCATCTGGATGATCCATATATTCTTACAGGGCCTACTAGCACCTTCATTTATAGAGACAGTGGGCTGGTAGACAAGGTGCTCCTCTGCTGCAAGTGAGCATGCTACTTAGTCAAAATGGGGTTTGAGCCATGGCAGCAGTGGGTTGGTGGAACATATTTTTTACCCACCCCTTGATAGGAAGGGAAGTTCTTTAGTGAGAGGCTGTATTGGAATAGCCCGATGTGCATTGCTAGGAGCTGTTGTTCTGTGGGGGTGTATTGGGTTTCTGTCACCTTCTACAGCTGAGACCAAAATCCCAGGTATACTGTCTCCTGTTGTCTCTGCCACAGTGCCCAACCCATTCCTTCCGGAGTCACACAAATAGCCAACTCAAATGGTAGCCCTGCATGGGAGATGCCCAGAACTTTAGCCTGTTTCACTAGTATTTTTGCCTTCTAAAAGGTGGCTTGTTGCTCTGATCCCCAATCCTACACATGCCCTTTCTTTACCATGTGGTCAAAGGGATGGAGGCACTGTGCCAGGAGGTTCCAGAATAAAAATTATTTAAGACTGCCAAATCCCATCAAAGGCTTGCATCTCATTAACAGTTTTAGAGGTTGGATAGACTTGCACTTTATCAACCATAGTTTCTGGGATAATATAAGTCTTACCCAACCAGTGACTCCCAAACTTAATGGCAGTGACTGGACCTTGAATTTTCTGTGTGTTCACCACCCATACTCTCCTTTGCAGATGCTCCGGCAAAGCCTGTGGGATGTCCTGCAGCAGAGGCAAATCTTCACATGTTAAAATTATATGATCAATGTAATGGGCCCATTTTCCTAATGTGGGGAAGGAGTATAGGGACAGGCTCCAGGTATCATCCCATGGGATTGTGCAGGTAACCTTGGGGAGGCACTTAAAAGGTCTATTGTTTTCCCTTCCATGTGAAGGCAAATTAATCTTTTGACTCAGTGGCCAGGAGTAGACTGTAAAAGGCATTTGTTAAGTCCAACACAGCATGATAGACTCCTAGGAGCATGGCCAAGGTATCTAAGATGGTGACAATCATGGGCATAGCCACATGGGTTCGGGGAATACTATCTTGTTCAGTTCTCACTAGTACACTGTCAATCCACCATGATTTTTTACCTGCCGTACTGGGCTGTTGAAAGCACTATGGGTAGGATGCCCAATACCCACTTGATGCAGTTCTTGGATAGTTTCTCCTATATCCTTATGCCTCCCAGGCAATTTAAATTGTTTGACAATTATCGTTCTTCAAAGGAGTGGCAGGTTTACCAGTTTCTAGTTGGTGTTTCCCCACAGCACTGGTTTGATTACTCTAACCCAGGGTAGAGAATGCCCAATTCGTAGTGTCAGAAGGACCCTCCTGACCATAACTGTTTGCCCTCCATGATCATTGATGGTGCTGAGGGGGCCATAAAACTTTTGAGGGTTACCGTGTATTAGAATACATTCAGCTCTAGTATCCACCAGAGCCATCACTTTTTATTTCTAGAGGACCAGAGAATAGTGAGCTCAACATGAAAGCCTCTGTTCACCTCCAGTGGCCCTCTCCTGAAGGCAATCTTGACTTTCATTCTATACCCAGACATAGGAGGCACCCACCCTTTATAGGTCTGTGTCCCTGCTGCAGCAAGTAGGACATCAGAGATGATAAGGACAGATGGAACAGGTCTGAACTTTTGTTCAGGCTTTAAGGCTTTCCACAGGCCAACCAACACAGCACTTTGTTGCCAGTTTATCCATTCAGGTGGGGTCCCTGTAGCAATGAGGTCAAACCACATTTGCTTCTGGGCTAGTTTTACTGGATCCTACAGCCAAATGGGATAACTTTGGCTCTCTGATCTTCCGCTCTGTCTCAGATATTTCCCAAGCCTGTACCCATTCATGGTATTTATCAGTTTTCCCCGATCAATGATGGATGGGAAAACCTTGTCCCACAACTGGGCTCAGAATGGATATCAGAGTTCCAGGGCTTCTTGCTTTGAAAAACAGCATGGTAAGGTCTTTATTATCCTGCTCTCCCACCTTGGTGGCCAGTCCTGAAGCTAGCATAGTAGTGGACAACTGCATGTCCTTCTCTAACCAAAGTTCTTCTTCTAACTCTTTAACTTGAGCTTCAGCCTCTAGTTGGGCCAGCCAGTGCCCACAGTAGAGGACAGCACACTGTGGCAGCCATGTGTTTCCCTTCTTTGCCACAGCATGCTATGCACAGGTTCTCACACAGACTAGCTAGTGTTTTGGATTTGTGCCAGTACTCATATCACGGTCCATAGCTTTTAACATACAGGCCACGCTTCCCCACACAGAAGTCAGTGGCAAATTTGGGATATATCCCTGTGATGTCTCTTTCCTAAGGCTTATTTCTTCAGTCTCCTTGCTAGCTTTCCAAATGTCAGTTCACAAACTCCGTGGGAACTTCCTCAGTGTGATCTAAAACAGGCTCCCAAAGGCAGACAGTAGGTAAAGGCAAAGAAAAAAGGGGCAGACCACTCCAAATTGGTAGCTGGCAGGTTTCATAAGCAAGGAAAATCACACATGAGGCTTGTCTTGGGTGGTGGCAAGATGAGTAGATCTTAAAAGTTTATATAGAAGCCTTAACTGGATTTAGGATTTAGTCACATATACAGTCCAGATGGTCTCAGCACCACTCCCTATCTCAAGACCTATCCCTATCCTTGGAGAAGCCTCTGGGAGTGGGGAAGGCAAGCAGAACCCACATTCCAAAATAGGGGAGGAGGGAAGGGGCCTCTGATTGCCTGGGTCTAGTTCACAGGTCAACTGGTGGTCACATCCTCTTAATGACCATCTCCAACACAGTACCATACTGTTTTGATTACTATAGCTTTGTAATATAGTTCAAAACCCAGGAGTGTGATACTCCAGCTTTGTTCCTCTTTCTCATGATTGCTTTGGCTATTCTGGGTCTTTGGTGGTTCCATACAAATTTTAGGATTATATGCTCTAGTTCAGTGGAAAATGGCACTGGGATTTTGATAGGGATTCACTGAATCTGTAGATTGCTTTGGGAAGTATGGACATTTTGACAGGATTCTTACAATGTATGAGATGGAATATCTTTCCATTTATTTGTGTCACCTTCAATTTCTTTTAACCATGTCTTAGTTTTTTATGTACAAGTCTTTCAGCTCCTTGGTTAAATTTATTCCTAAGTATTTTATTTTTTGATGTAATTTTAATGGGATTACTTTCTTAATTTCTCTTTCTGCTAGTTCATTATTTGTATATAGAAATGAAACATATTTCTGTATAATGATTTTGTATCCTGCAACTTTACTGAATTCATATTAGTTCTAAGAGTTTTTGGTGGAATTCTTAGGATTTTCTATATACAGTATCTTGTCATTTGCAAATAGTGACCATTTTCCTTCTTCCTTTCCTATTTGGATGTCTTTTATTTTTTTCTTATCTAATTACTGTGACTAGAACATCCAATGTTATGTTGAATAAAAGTATCAAGAGTAGGCATCCTTTTTTGTTCTTGATCTTAGAGGAAAAGCTTCAATTTTTCACCATTGAGTATGATGTTAGTGTGGGTTTGTCATATATGGACTTTAATTATATTGAGTTGTATTCTCTAGATTCCCACATTGTTGATAGTTTTTATCATAAATTGATGTTGAATTTGTCAAGTGCTCTTTCTGCATCTATTGAGATGATTGTACAATTTTTATCCTTCATTTTATTAATGTGGTGTTATCACATTGATTGATTTATAGATATTGAAATATCCTTGCATCCCTGGAATGAATCCCACTTGGTCATGATTGTGATCCATCTAATTAATTGTTTAATTCAGTTTACTGTTATTTTTTGAGGATTTTTGCATCTATATTCATCGGGGATATTGGCCCATAATTTTTTTATACTGTCCTTGTCTGGCTTTGGTATCAGGGTAAAGCTGGCCTTATGTAATGAAATTAGAATCTTTCCCTCTTTCATTTTTTTATAAGAGTTTGAAAAGGGTAGGTATTAAATCATTGAGTGTTTGGTAGAATTCACCAGTGAAGCCACCTGATCCTACACTTTTGTTTGTTGAGAGGTTCATGATTACAGTTTCAATCTCTTTACTTGTAATCAGTTTATTTAGATTTCCTATTTCTTCATGATTCACTCTTGGAAGATTATATGTTGCTAGGAATTTATCCTTTTCTTCTATGTTGTCCAATTTGTTGGTATATAGTTGTGCACAGTAGTCTCTTATAATCTTTTGTATTTCTGTGGTATCAGTTGTAACTTCCTTTTCATTTCTGATTTGATTTATTTGAGCCTTCAGTCTTTATTTATTGGTGAGTCTAGCTACATTTTTGTCAATTTTGTTTATCCTTTCAAAGAAACAGCTCTTAGTTTTATTGATCTTTTCTATTGTATTTTTAGTCTCTATATAATTTAAATCCTATCTGATCTATTTTATTTCATTCCTTCTATGAACTTAGGGCTTTCTTCTTGTTTTAATTCCTTTAGGTATAAAGTTAAATTGTTTATTTGAGGTTTTTCTTATTTCTTGAGTCCAGCCTGTATTGCTATGAACTTCCCTCTTAGAACTGCTTTTGCTGCATCCCATAGATGTTTGGATTGTTGAATTTCCATTTTCATTTGTCTTAAGGTATTTTTAAATTTTCCCTTTGATTTCTTCATTGACCCATTGGTTGTTCAGTGGCATGTTGTTTAGTCTCCACATGTTTGTGTATTATTTCATACAACAAAAAGTCCTGAGGGGGCAGTTCCACAGTTGGTTATCACTGACATCAAGGACAAGATGGCAATAGCAACTCCTGGAATTACATCATTTAATAATATCCAAAAACCTTGTTTCATATATTTTTTAAACCTCTTATTTAAAAAAATTAATTTTAAATGAACATAGAATAAAATTGACTTTTCCTTTTGGTGTACAATTCTATGAGCTTTAATACATGTAAACTCCACCATAATCAGTATACACAAGAGTTATATCTCCCCCAAAACTTCCTCATGCTATCCCTTTGTTGCACCTTCTCTTCATTCCTAACTTCTGGCAAGCACTGATTTGCTTTCTGTCCCTATAATTTTGTCTTTTTGAGAATGCCACACAAACAGAATCATACAATGTGTAACATTTTGAGACTGACTTATCTCAGCATAATACCTTTGAGATCCATTAAATTTATTATTATGTATATTAGTGGCTCTTTCTTTTTTGTTACTGAGTAGTATTCCATTACATTGATCTAGTACTGTTTGCTTATTCATTTGCCCATTGAAGGACACCTGAATTGTTTCTAGTTTTTGGCAATTATGACTAGAAGTCCTATAAACATTTGGGTATTAGGTTTTTGCATGAACATATTTCATTTCTTTAGGGATGTAGTTCTTAACCAGGGGCTATTTTGCCCCCCAAGTGATATTTAGCAATGTCTGGAGACTTTTATTATCTCAACTTGGGGGGCGGGAGCTGTGCTGCTGGCCTCTACTGGGATGACTACTAGGAATGCTGCTAAACAGCCTAAAAGGCATAGGACAGCTCCCCACAACCAAGAATTAGCCAACCTGAGATGTCAATAGTGCTGAGGTTGAGAAACCCTGGTCTAGCATAAATGTCCAGGAGTATGATTGCTGGATCATATGCTAAGAGTATGTTTATAAAAAATGGCCAAACTCTTTTCCAGAGTGGCTGTGCTCTTTTAAAGTCCCACCAACAACATAGGAGAGTTGCAGTTGCTCCACAGTTTTTGCTAGCAGACTGAGATTCTTTGAATAGGCATGTAGTAGTATCTCAGTTGTGCCACTTTACAGCAAGAAGAAACATTTCCAGAAGCCCCAAGCAGAACCCATCCCATATTTCCTTGGTCAGAATTGCATCACATGCCTTTTCCTAAACCACTCACAATCAAGGGGAATGGAATTATCATTTGTCATCAAGAGTGCCTGCTGTCTGAGACTTCAAAATATATAAGCTCTAATTTCTTTATGCTTTCCCCATATATTTTCATGAAATAAAAAAACCTATTACCTATAGGAAACCACGTACTTTGACCCTGTCCTTGAAAAACCATGTAGGAATGAATGACTTCTATGTCTCTGAATTTTGTAGGCGAGAAGTCAAGAATTGGCCATCTCCCATACCTATCCCTGTTCTCAGAAGGATTATCACCATACCATAAGCAAATCAACCATTAAACTGCCATTTTCCCTCCTTCCTCCCTATAGGTATTTCTCTAGTAGTACTAACTGGAAAATTGGATGGCTTCATGTCAGACCCAGGAGAGGTGGGAGGGAGTTGTGCATGGCTTTAAGAAAAGAATTTGACAAAAATAGAATTTCTTTTATTATCATAGGAAGATAATAAAGTACATAAGAATAAGTGTTCCTTCTTTATGGCATCACACTTCATTGGTTTATCACCTGTGTTTGGTTGAAAGAACTTATATAAGCAGGAGAGTGTCCATATCAGCATTCTGGTATATTTTTCCAGTAAGACAGAACTTACTCACACCATGACTTTCTTCCCCAAATTATTTACATGATGAGCCAGAGTGTGGCTTTTCCTTTTCCTTTATTGCTGCTCAGTTGGGAGAACAAATGGTTCTGGAAAGAAATATGTAAAGAAGCCAACTCTGAGTGGCAAGAGAGGGGAGGATATCTTGATGGTAGGCTTATAAAGAACTTTTTATTAAGGAAAATCTTCCAGGAATAGTACTCCCAGAGACAATAAACAAGTGAATAAAAGGACTGTTTTAGGAGTGGTGTCACTTAGTGTGATTTTTTAGTCTTAAAATATTTTATGGTTTTCTAAATTGTCTCAGTTAAATATATTTTTAAAAAGGTATAGGCCTCAGAGCATATCAGGTGTTCAGAAGAGATGGCAGTGCCTTGGGCAAGTGGGATCCAGGATGCCAAGGAGGAGAAGACAGTAGTTCAACCCACCAGCAGATAAGTACATTGGATCAAGAGAAGCAACATGGGTACCTGGATGAACAGAGATACCATGACAGTTCTGTTCCTTACTGGTTGGGTGACCTTTGGCTACTTATTTAATTATTCTGTGTCTCCGTTTCCTCATCAGCAACTTGGACAATAATATTTACCTCATAGAAGTATTTGCTACCTGCATAAATACATATAAATCATTTATTGCAAGGCCTGGCACATGATAAATGTTAACTTTTGCCATTAGCTATTATTACTTACTGAAGTATAGTTGACATACAATCTTTTATTGGTTTCAAGCATACAACACAGTGGTTCAACAGTTACCAACATTGTCATATTCTCACCCCAGCTTAGTGCAGTCACTATCTGTCAACATAGGAAGATGTTACAGAATCATTGTCTATATTCTCCATGCTGTACTGCCATCCCCATGACCAACTTATATTATGAGAGCTACTATTATTTGAAAACAAGAGAGGGAATGAGAATATTGAAAAAGGCAAAGGAGAGTCCTTCACAAAGAGAGTATTTCCACAAACCTCAGAGATCCTGCTAAGGGATATTTCCTTACCCACAAAAACAAAACAAAACAAGACAACCTCCCCCCCAAAAAACAAAGCAAAATAAAAAAACCAACAACTTTCTGCAGGGGTATTCCACCCCCTTCCCATTATCATTTTATTGCAAAATATAGTATTTTTGTATCTTTTTTTCTAAGTTACACCTCTCCTGAAAACTCATGGCTTCAATACTTAAAAGTGAGGAACATGGTCTATCAAAGGAGAGCGGGTTCCCAAGTTGCTGGAGTGTGACACACATAATGGAAGGCAAATTTGGCCCCTGATACTCTAGAGATAGGTGAAGGAGAGAGTACCAAGGTTAAACCACCAAGACCTACCTAGAAATTCCTCAGTTCTGCCAAGGGCTAGCCCTGTAAATGGGTTTTTGTGATGTTTCTTCCCACCCTCTCATAATTGTTTTGAATAATTTCTTGACAGTGTGGCAGCTTCAGGATTCAATCTGTTAATAAGCTTTTCTTGGCCTTCATTAGGGGAAAGAAACAAACTCTGTAACTCAAACCAAGAAAAATACAGGACAATGTGAGAAATCCTTCAAGTAGGCAAATGAAATTTGTGGTAGAAATGAGTCAGAGGAGAAGTAAGCAGTATCAGACAGCCTTACCACAGGCTCAAACACAGCTGGGACCTAGATGAAGAGGAAGCATACCAGTTTCAGGAAGGAAAGAGGGTTAGGGGGGGCTTCTCCATACCACTCCACATGTGCAATTCCAGGCACATTGGCTGGAATTGCTCTCAACACAGGGCTCGAACAGCTAGACAATCTCAGGAGATCCCAGGGAGCAAGAAGTCTGGAGGAACTTGTGACTGGAAGAAGGCAAACCTGTTTGTTTTGCAACACACACCAAGCAGGATGTTGGCACTTCTGAGGAAGCTCCCTCAGTTCCCCCCACACAAAAAAATGATGAGGACTGAAGAGGAAGAAAATGGTTTTTGCTTTTGGTCACATGTCCTAAGAGCTCAGAGCAATCATCTTGAGGTTTTGAAGTTTCCCAAGAGAGACGTTTCTTATTTTAGAGAAAAATCTGACTACAGAGAGATGAGCAACAGGAACATATACGAAGAGCTTCTCACAGGCATGTTGTTTACCTTGACTTTTGATTGCATCCCATCAATATACAGGGAATTACAGGAAGAAATCACTTCTCAGAATGGTACCAAGATATATATGACATTGGTAGAGACTAAGGGATCAGGAAAATAATTTTTACTTCAAAGTAGCTCATGCACAAATTCCACTATAGATAATGTTATTACATGGAGGTGGCATAGCATTTCTTTTCATATCACCCAACAAGCCTTGTTCCTTACTGCTTACACCTTTCCACCTATACCCAATGACTTAAGCAGCTCTTAAGAATTTGAGATCTGAAGAGATGTCTCACCCCCATGTTCATTGTAACATTATTCATAGTAACCCACATATAGAAACAGCCTAAGTGTCCAGCAATGGATGAGTGGATAAAGGAAATGTGGTATATATATATATATGTATGTACATACTCAATGGAATGTTATTTAGCCATTTAAAAAAATAATGAGATCCTGCCACTTGCAACAACATGAAGAATGGACCTTGAGGTCATTATGCTAAGTGAAATAAGTCAGCCAAATACTGTATGATTTTGCTATGTGAAATCTGAAAAAACCAAATCATAGAAACAGAGTTCAGATTTGTTGCCAGAGGTGGGAGTGGGCATGGGAGAATTGCGTAAAGGTGGTCAAAAGGTACAAACTTCTAGTTGTAAGATAAGTTCTGGGGATGTAATGTACAACATGATGACTATAACTAATGATACAGTATTGTATATTTGAAAGTTTCTAGGAGAGTAGATCTTAAAAGTTCTCATCACTAGAAAAAAATTTTAACTGTGAGGTGATGGATGTTAACTTATGTGGTAATAATTTTGCAATACATTCATTGTGCTATATACCTTAAATTTATACAATGTCATATGTCAATTATATCTCAAAACTGGGGAAGAAATGAATTTGGGATCCCCATGTACATCCTAAATTGGGTGCTGCTGTAACCACTGGGCAGTATATTCTGTGAAAACTATCTCAGTGCTTTAAAAATGTACTGCCATCTCAGTCTAATAAGCCCTCGAAGGTAGCATTTGTAAGTTTAGAATTCATTTTCATTTTGACCACTGCAGCAGTTCTCGATTGGGTTTTATCACACCTCAGAAGAGGGGTAGAAGTCTAGATAGCACTCAGGGTCTGTATTACCCACAGTCCATGCAGCAGGCTTTGGGAAGCAGGTATGAAGGTCTGTGTTTGCTCCACCTTTGCTGAGGTGGTGAGAGCACTGGATTTTGGATCCAGAGGCCTGTGTTTGAGTCTCAGTCATACATACTACTTATTTAGGTGCAAAGTCATACTACTTTTGTGGGCCTCCTTTCCACTTCTGTATAACTTCACAGAGAATTATGTGACAGGATTGTAAATTGTAAAGTGCTAAGCAATTTTGAGGTATTTTTCTGGGCATCCAGTCCCACTGACCCCTCAGACTAGAGCATATGCTGTGGATCACCTCCTCTTACATCTCCTCCATACCCAGCTGAATTTTCAAATAATAGTATTGTCAAGAAACTTCCAAGAGTAGAAATGAAAGCATCCATTCCTCCCAATTTCATGGAGCAAGCATACAGTATTATTAATAGTAATAATCACAAGCTATGTACAGTTTGATTCATGGAAAGCTTTCAACTGAAACGATTTGTTAGAATGCCTTTTCACAGATGATATGGAGTATTATTTGAGGGAGTGTCATACTCTTGGGCTCTGTGAGTCACAAAACCCCGTTTTCTAAAAACTCTCACTAGCACTTTCCCCCATATTTTAGGAGGAAAAGTCCCTTAGTCCCTGCCCCTTTGTACAACCTCAGGAATGCCTTTGAAGGATATTGGGTAAAAGCAGTGAGGTCATCAGACTCGGAAAAGAAGCTCAAGAGTTCTACTGAGGCATGATACTCTCACAAATATTATAAGATTAGGCTTCTGTTCTTAGAGTTAAGCTTATCTCCTGCTGGAAAATAGTTCCATTTGGGTGTTGGTGTATCTGCATGAAGACACAGTTCCCCCAGTTGCACTCTCTATTAGGTAGGCCCTAGCAAAATAGTGAAGTCAGACTGCTACTCCCTGCTGGGCCAGCCCTACCTTGCAAGGACCAGGAGTTGTTGAGGCAAACTTTTACATTATGAAGCAGGTGGCTTCAGGTGTTTGTGTCAACCTCTGCTTAGCTATGGTGACCTTGGGAGGTTGTGAACTGATTGTTTCCTGTAGTGATACACAGGGTAGAGACTGACTTGATAACTTACAGCTGGGGCTAATTCCAATTCCCTCAGCAGTTATTCCGTGTGGGGGCAAGCTGATGAAGAGGCCATGGGAACTGTCTGATACAGAGGACAAACTCAGGCTATGCCAGTTGTTCACAGAGTGTATAGTCTCTGGACCAGTAACATTAACATCATTTGGGAACCTAGGGGAAATTCAAATTCTTGGGCCCCTCTCCAGAGCAAATGAATCTAAAACTCTGGGGGTGGAACTCAGCGATCGGTGTTTTGAAAAGGCTTCCAGGTCATTCCAATTCATGCTCAAGCTTTAGAACTACTCTGTTAAGGACTTTTCATCCCTGGCTACACACCCTGAGGCACTTGTTTAAAACATAGATTCTAGAGTGGGGGCCCAGGAAATCCCTGTTTTTAATCCCTACATGATTCTGGTGCTCAGGCAGGATTGAGAACCAAAAGTGCATTCTCCCCTTACGAACAAGTTACTTGGAACTATGCTGAGTTTTTGTCATGGGTCTTCCATACCCTTGTCTGGATTACAGGTTGGAGTTTTAGAATTAGATGGCATTTCCTGGCTTTGGGACCTGTCTCTGACGGATTGAGGCCTAATCAGAGAGTGATGCCTGTGTTTCTTGGTAGGGAAGCTAGACTGTTTCTGCCTATTAGTCTCCTTTCTCTCTCCTGCATTAAAGGTCTAGAAGAAGTGGTTAGCTGCTTCCTGTATAGAGGTCTGGAAGAAGAGGCTCTGCAGAAAGGGTGAATGGGGATGATGATTGCTAAAATACAGCTATTGTACTCCCTGAATATTCTCTATTTCAAATTAGACATCTCTAGTTCTTTCAGTTCTTTTATAATCTCCAATTATTCCCAGCTCCACTAAACACACAGTCTGTGACCTTGGGCCAGACACTTCTTTTGGTTTCATTTCTCCATTTGAGAGGTGGGACTAATGCCTGTCATCACCCAAAGCATGACGGGCAAAGGCAGGGCTGAAGGAAGGACCAATGAAGGGAGGCTCCCCACATTTGCCAATGAATAAAATGCACACAACAATAAACCACTTCCATTGCACAGTGAAATTTTTGGAGGGGAGAAGTCTGAACTCATCATACTTGTTTTGAAAGTGTTTTGCAGGGGCAAAAATTATTTTATTCTTGTAAATGTTGAATCTTGGAGCAGCAGTGAGATAATGTGAACTTCTGTTTGCAGTTAAGTCAATCTGTTATTTCACATCTCTTGGCTTCTTGTCATAATAGGGGTATCTAGAAATGAGGTAATGTTCATATACATGTGGGGGAAGGCATGTTGAATGTGGGCAAGTATGGTTCCATTGAGGCTTTATGTGCTAAATATTTTACTTACATCACTATATTTAATCCTTACAATAACTTTGTGAGATTCTTATTGCCTTTTACAGAAAAGACTGAGCTTACGTGATCTGACTTCCTGAAGGGGACACAATGTCAGGCAGAGCCAGGATTTGAACTCAGGTATGTCTGATTTGAGGGAGCTTTTGTTCTTTCACAGTCACCAGACTTGCTGTCTTTTCCTTGACCCTCACAGTAATGCTATTGTTTAAGAAGTCAGCCAGGCTGAAGTGGGCTCTTACTGACAGGTTAAATGCAGGTGAAGTATATGATTTTCTCTAGCCAACTCACTGAGTTGACTGAAATTTAGGTTTACTGCCTGTCTGCTAAACCAGAAAGTACATCTTACATCCCTCATTGCTAGAGCAATGCCAGCACTGACCAAGAAATCAACTAAGGAGCTGGGATGTTCCTACCACTCCCTGGGTTCTGAAGTAGGGTCCTGGAATTTCAGATTGGCAAAAGATCTTTGGAAAGCCATCCAAAGGGCAAGCCATCCAAGATCCAAGCATATGGGGTCATAGTATTGGGAACGGTATGGATTAGAGCTGCAAAGTTAGTCTTCCTTTGGGCTATACTTTGGTCCAGGCTTTTTTAAAGCTTCAGTTTTGGATTTCAAAATA
This sequence comes from Manis pentadactyla, assembly GCF_030020395.1. Taxonomy (NCBI): domain Eukaryota; kingdom Metazoa; phylum Chordata; class Mammalia; order Pholidota; family Manidae; genus Manis; species Manis pentadactyla. The sequence continues at coordinate 69,949,686 of NC_080038.1, forward strand.
TAAAGGGACAAAGTGAACGGGGCAGAGAGGAGAAATCATATATTTTATTTATTTGAAAAACATTTGTATAGTTTTTAGCTCTGTGTCAGGTACTGGTGCTTGACGTATTAACTCATTTAATCTTCAACAACTTTATGCATAGGTGAATTTTTATCCCCATTTCACAGAGGAAGAAATTGAGACTGAGAAATTAAATATTTGCCCAAGGCCATAAAGTGAGTAAGCAGCAGAGTCAGAAGTTATACCTTGACAGTCTGGCTCCAGATCCCATACTCTCAGCCACTATACTATGCTGCCTTCCCAGTGCTGTGAGACTTCTAAAACCATAGACTGAGTTGGAAACGCTGTTAAAGGATGTTTAGTGTCCAGCCTTCTCATCAGTTCAGGAATTTCCTCTATGCACTCCCTGCCCTGCTTGAACATTTTCAGTGTCTAGAGCTTGCTCTCTCAAAGGAAGGCCATCCCAATATGGATGAACTCTGACTGTTGAGAAATTTGTCAGGAGAGCTGACGAAGAAAATCAACTCAGCCCATGTATGCTGAGCTCATATTATGAATAAACCATTTTATTTGGTACATACAAAGATAAGGAATATATGGTTCCTGTCCCTTACAGATTCTTTATTTTTATTTTATCAAATGTACACCACAGTGTTCAACAGTCCCCCTCCACCCTGCCTGCGCCCACACCCCTCCCCCTTGGTAGCCACTAGTCACTTCTCAGTGTCTAAGAGTCTACTGCTGTTTTGTTCCTTCTGATTTGCTTTTTTTTAATATTCCATGAATAAGTGAAATCATATGGTATTTATCTTCCTCTGCCTGGCTTATTTCACTGAGCATAATACCCTCTAGATCCATCCGTGTTGTTGCAAATGGAAGGATTTCTTTTCTTTTTATGGCTGAATAGTATTCCATTGTGTATATGTACCACCTCTTCTTTATCCAGTCATCTATTGATGGACACTTAGGTTACTTCCATATTTTGACTGATGCAAACAGTGCAGCAATGAACATAAGGGTGAATATATCTTTTGAATCAGGGATTTTGTTTTCTTCAGGTAAATTCCTAGGAGTGGATTTATGGGTCAAATGGTATTTCAATTTTTAGTATTTTGAGGAACCCCCATACTGCTTTCCATAGTGGTTGCATCAATTTGCAGTCTCACCAACAGCCTAGGAGGGTTCCTATTTCTCCACACCCTCACCAGCATTTATTATTTCTTGTCTTTTGGATGTTGGCCATTCTAACTGGTGTGAGGTGATATCTCATTGTGGTTTTAATTTGCATTTCCTGATTTTTAGCAACATGGAGCATCTTTTCATGTGCCTGTTGGCCATCTGTATTTTTTCAGAAAAATGTCTATTCAGGTCCTCTGTGCATTTTTTAATAGGGTTATGTTTTTTGGGTGTTGAAGTGTGTGAATTCTTTATATATTTTGGATGTTAACCTCTTATCAGATGAGTCATTTACAAATATATTTTCCCATACCATAGGATGCCTTTTTGTTCTACTGTTGGTGTGCTTTGCTGTACAGAAGATTTTTAGTTTGATGCAGTCTGACTTGTTCATTTTTTATTTTGTTTCTGTTGCCTGACATGTGTCCAGGAAAAAATTGTTCAAGCGATTTTTTGCCTAACTTTTCTTCTTAGAGTTTTATGGTTTCATAAGTTACATACAGGTCTTTGATCCATTTGGAGTTTACTTTTGTGTATGGAGTTAGACAATAATCTAGTTTCATTCTCTTACATGTAGCTGTCCAGTTTTGCCTACACCAGTTGTTGAAAAGGCTGTCTTTTTCCCATTGTATATTCATGCCTCCTTTATCATATATTAATTGACCATATATGCATGGTTTATATCTGGGGTCTCTATTCTGTTCCATTGATCTATGGGTCTGTTCTTCTGCCAGTACCAAATTGTCTTGATTACTGTGGCTGTGTATTAGATCTTGAAGTTGGGGAGCATAATCCCCCCAGCTTTGTTCTTCTTTTTCAGGATTGCTTTTGCTATTGGAGTCTTCTGTGTTTCCATAGGAATTTTAGAACTATTTGTTCTAGTTCATTGAAGACTGCTGTTGGTATTTTGATAGGGATTGCATTGAATCTGTATATTGCTTTGGGCAGGATGGCCATTTTGACAATTAATTCTTCCTAGCCAAGAGCATGGGATGAGTTTCCATTTGTTAGTGTCCTCCTTAGTTTCTCTTAAGAGTGTCTTGTAGTTTTCAGGGTATAGGTCTTTCACTTCTTTGGTTAGGTTTATTCCTAGGTATTTTATTCTTTTTGATGCAATTGTGAATGGAATTGTTTTCCTGATTTCTCCTTCTGCTAGTTCATTTTTCGTATATAGGAATGCAACAGATTTCTGTGTATTAATTTTGTATTCTGCAACTTTGCTGAATTCAGGTATTAGTTCTAGTAGTTTTTAGTGGAGTCTTTAGGGTTTTCTATTTATAATATCATGTTGCCTGAGAACAATGACAATTCAATTTCTTCCTTACCAATTTGGATGCCTTTTATCTCTTTGTGTTGTCTGATTGCCATGGCTAGGACCTCCAGTACTATGTTGAATAAAAGTGAGGAGAATGGGCATCCTTGTCTTTTTTCTGATCTTAGAGGAAAAGCTTTCAGCTTTTCCCTGTTAAGTATGATGTTGGCGGTGGGTTTGTCATATATGGCCTTTATTATGTTGAAGTACTTACCATTTTGTTGAGAGTTTTTATCATAAATGGATGTTGAATTTTGTTGAATGCTTTTTCAGCATCTATTGAGATGATCATGTGATTTTGTCTTTCATATCCCTCTTTTTCATGTGGTATATGGTATTGATTGATTTACAAATATTGTACGACCCTTGCATCCCTGGATGATGGATGATCTTTCTGATATATTTTTGAATTCAGGTTGCTAATATTTTGTTGAGGATTTTTCCATCTGTGTTCATCAGAGATATTGGTCTGCAATTTCCTTTTTTTGTGGTGTCTTTGCCTGCCTTTGGTATTAGAGTAATGCTGGCTTCGTAGAATGAGTTTGGAAGTATTCCCTCTTCTTCTACTTTTTGGAAAGCTTTAAGGAGGATGGATATTTGGTCTTTTCTAAATGTCTGATAAAATTCAGTGGTGGAGCAATCTGGTCCAGAGGTTTTGTTCTTGGGTAATTTTTTTATTACTGATTCAATTTCATTGCTGGTAATTGGTCTGTTCAGATTTTCTGTTTCTTCCTGGATCAGTCTTGGAAGATTGTATTTTTATTAAAAGTAGTTCATTTCTTCTCAGTTATCCAGTTTGTTAGCATATAATTTTTCCTAGTATTCTCTCATATTTCTTTGTATTTTGGTGGTGTCCATAATGATGTTTCCTTTCTCATTTCTGATTCTGTTTGTGTGTGTAGACCCTCTTTTTTTCTTGATAAGTCTGGCTAGGGGTTTATCTATTTTGATTATTTTCTCAATGAACCAGCTCTTGGTTTCATTAATTTTTTCTATTGTTTTATTCTTCATGATTTTATTTATTTCTGCTCTGATCTTTATTATGTCCCCACTCCTACTGACTTTGGATTTCATTTGTTCTTCTTTATCTAGTTTCTCTAATTGGGATTTTAGACTGTTTATTTGGGATTGTTCTTGTTTCTTGAGGTAAGCCTGTGTTGCTACATACTTTCCTCTTAGAAATGCCTTTGCCATGTCCCACATGTTATGGGCTGTTGTATTTTTCTTTTCATTTTTCTCTATGTATTGCTTGATTTCTGCTTTAATTTATTCATTGATCTATTGATTATTTAGAAGCACGTTGTTTAGCCTCTGTGTGTTTGTAAGTCTTTTTGATTTTTGTGTAATTTATTTCCAGTTTCATAGCACTGTGGTCTGAAATCTGCCTGATACAATTTCAATCTTTTTGAATTTATTGAGGCTCTTCTTGTGACCTAGTATGTGATCTATTCTGGAGAATGTTCCATGTACACTTGGGTAAATGTGTATCCTGCTGCTTTTGGGTGGAGTGTTTATAGGTATCTGTTAAATCCACTTGATCTAATGTATTGTTCAGTACCTCTGTTTCCTTGTTTATTTTCTCTCTTGTTGATCTGTTTCCTTACTTATCTTCTGTGTGGTTGATCTGTCTATTGATGTGAGTGGTGTGTTAAAGTATGTATTGCAATCTATTTCTTCCTTTAATTCTGGTAGTATTTGTTTTGCATATTTACAGTGCTCCTATGTTGGGTGCACAGATATTTATAGTGGTTATATCCTCTTGTTGGACTGACCCCTTCATCATTATGTAATGTCCTTCTTTGTCTCTTGTGACTTTCTTTGTTTTAAAGACTATTTTGTCTGATACAAGTACTGCAACATCGGCTTTTTGCTCCCTGTTAGTTGCATGAAATATCTTTTTCTATGCCTTTAGTTTTAGTCTCTGTATGTCTTTGGGTCTGAAGTGAGTCTCCTGTTGGCAGCACATAGATGGGTCTTGTTTCCTTATCCATTCTGCCACTCTGTGTCTTTTGATTGATTCATTCAGTCCATTTTCATTTAAGATGAGTATTGATAGATACATATTTCTTGCCATTTCAGTAATTGTTTTCTGCTGTTTTTTATATCTCCTATCTCTTCCTTATTCCTTTTATATTCTCCTGTTGTTATTGATGGTTGTCTTTAGTGTTGTAATTGGATTTCTCCCTCTTTTTAAAATTTATTTATTTTTGTGAGTGTGTATTTATTGTAGGCTTTAGTTTTGTGGATACCAAAGGTTCAAGGATAGCTTTTTTAGTATATAATAGTCTATCTTAAATTGCAGATCACTCTATTTCAGACACAATCTAAAGGTATTTTTTTCCCTTCTTCTTCTTCCTCCTCCACATTTTTCATATTTGATGTCATAATCTGCACTATTTGTGTATCCCTTGACTGATTTTATGTATGGTTGATTTTGCTTCTTTTGTTTTGTTTTAATTTTGTACTTCCTTGGTAATTAGTTGGTCTACTACCTTTATTGTGGGTTTATTTTCACTGGTGAAAACTGTTTAGGCTTAGGGTCATTTCCATCTACAGCAGTTCCTTTAACATATTACATACTACTGGCTTAGTGGTGGTGAATTCCTTCAACTTTTGTTTATTTGAAAATTGTTTAATTCCTGCTTCAAATTTAAATGATAATCTCGCCAATAGAGGATTCTTGGTTGGGTGTCCTTCTGTTCAGTACATTAAATATTTCGTGCTACTCCCTTCTGACCTGTAAAGTTCCTGCTGAGAAATCTGCTGATAGCCTGATGGGATTTCCATTATAAGTAATCTTTTTTTGTCTCTTCTGATAACACAATCTCCTTAGCCTTGATCTTTGCCAGTTTTGATATTATATGTCTTAGTGTTTTCTTCCTTTGGTTCCTTTTGTTAGGGGAGTTCTGTGCATCCATGACCTGAGTGTCTATTTCCTTCCCCACATTGGGAAAATTTTCAACAATTATTTCCTTAAAGAGACTTTCTATCCTTTTGTCTTTCCCTTGTCCTTCTGGTACCCCTATTATGTGAATATTGTTTAATTTGGATTAGTCACATAGCTCTCTTATCACTTTCATTCCTAGAGATCCTTTTTTCTCTCTGTCCCTCAGCATCTTTGTTTTCCTGTTCTCTAATTTCTATTTCATTTACCATCTCCTCTACATGATCTAATACACTTTTAAATCTCTCCATTGTATTGTTTCATTTCAGATACTGTATTCTTCAGCTCTGAGTGGCTCTTTTCCAGGACTTCTATCTTTTTGTTGAAGTCTTCCATGAGATCTTGAATATTTTTCTGTAGATTCATAAGCATGTTTATGACTTTTTCTTTGAAGTCTTTATCAAGAAGATTGGTGATTTTTGTTTCATTTAGCACTTTTTCTAGTGTTTTGTCTTGTAGTTTTGCTTGGAACATATTCCTCTGCTTCCTCATTCTGTCAGGTTTTCTTTTGTATTTCTTCCTATGGAGTAATAGCTTTTTGAAGGAGGCATCCTTTAGTGTCCACAAGCTCAGTACTCTTTACCTTGCTTTTGTGATCAGATCAGAAGTCTCTGCTGGAGTTGCTATGAACAGGGCTGCCCTCTGCCTGGCCTGCAGCAATGCCTGGGGCTGCAGGTGCCTAGGACCCCATGCCCACAGTGAGGAAGGAGATCCCAGGGCTGGCTACCACAGGCACTATTCCTGCTAGGCTGAAAGAGGGGTGAGAAATTTTGGAGGGCCTCCCTCTGCCTACCAGGCAGCAAAGTCTAACACTACTGCCAGGCCAAGTGGGCCATCCTCTGATTGTGTGTGCAGAGAGAAGCCTCGGGGCTGAGCCTTTGGAGTTTCTGTGGGCAGGACCACCCTCTGCCTGGCCTGCAGCAATGGCCGAAGCCTCATGTGGGTAGTACCCACTGCCCAAGGGGAGGAAGGAGTTCCCAGGGCTAGCTCCCTCAGGCACCTCCCTGGCTGGGCTGAAACAGAGCTGAGAAAGCTTGGAGGGCTTCCATATGCCTACCCAGCAGGAAAGTCTGACACTACAACCAGGCCAAGTGGGTTGTCTGCTAGCTGTATGCATAGAGAGGAGACTCAGTGCTACATTTCCAGTGAGAGGGATGGAGCACCTAGGGTTCCTGAGACTTCCTGACCTCTTGGGCTGAGGGCACACTGGGGAGGTACCATCAACCTGCCCTTTGTCCTGAGAAGAGAGCTCCATTTAACCCTCACCCCTCTGGTGGCCCTCTTGCTGCTGGGAAGTATTTCTAACTGCCCACTTTGGTTTTTTCTCAGGGGGGCCATTAGAATGTTCCTGTTCTCCAAGCAGCTAGAATCTCAACCTTCCTGAGTGTTCCATCTGTCTTTGTTGTCCAGCCACACTAATCACTAGAGCACCATATAACGTAGGCTTGTGGTCCTGGAGCAGATCTCCAGGACTAGGCATTAAGCGATCCTGGGCTCCTACCCCCTCTCTGCTCCATTCCTTCTTTTTCTGCCTGTGGCTGGGGTGAGAGGAAGGGCTTGGGTCCCTGTGGATCTTGGCTTTGTCACTTTACCCTTTCTGTGAGGTCTTTTCTTCTTCCCCAGATGTAGGTAGTCATTTCTGCAGTCTGCAGGTCATTTTCAGGTTTAGTTTTATTTGCTGTATTTCCATGTTTTATGTGTTTTTGGGAGGAGGTTTTTGCCTTGCCTTCCTACTCCACCAACTTTTTCTCCCAGAAATCCCTGTTTGATCTGATATAAAGTTGTTTAATATCTCAGAATGTTACTGATATGGGTTTGGAGACTTCAACTCCTTTAACATTTTGTTTATTCCTATATTAGAATGTTTACTTCCATGTTGAATAATTTACTTGTGTGTACAAATCTACTACTCTGTAAATTACTACTCATGGGCAGGGACTATGACCTACACATCTTCTTGACATGAGCATCACGTAGCACAGTAGTTGAAACGAAGTAGGTACTCAACAAATATGTAGGAAATGAATTAATGTAAATGCATGAATTTAAGACAGCTCTATTTTCTCTTACCAACATCTCAACTATCTTAGCATTTGGCTCCCTCTTAGCCATATTTATTCTATCATTTCCAACTTGAAATGTTGACTGTTATTGTTTTAACTTGGAAGCTAAAAAAAATATAGCTGAGTAGTCTGGGTCTCTTTGTCATCTTACACATGTTATCTTATATCCTGGGTGACCAGCTGTTGCAGCCTGCTACAGCTCAATTAATGACTGTTACGTTTGATGCCCCCTTTTGCTCTCAAAAGTGTTCTGATTTGTTTGATAAATTATGTATGGTCAATGTCTTCATATCATCTTCTTTCTTCTTTTTGTTCAGAACACAACCTAAGTTGTTAGGTTGTCCTTTTGTCCCCAGTGTGTCTTATTTTTATAAGCATGTATCAGTTTTACATTTGCCCTAGGTAATGTGTGCTACAATTTCCATTCACTTCTAGTAAAGTAAAATAAAAGAGGATAGGTTTAAGCCACAGAGAGTAAAGCCTAGAAAATCAGGATTGGGAGGAACAACTAAACAAATACTTGTGTAAACTACTGAGAGGGTCAGGACTCTCCTTCCCTGGAGATCTTGACAAATAGGCCCAGCTTCTTCTAATGTGCATTAGACATAGGCCAGCTTTAAGGTCTTGACCTATATAAGACCCTCCCACCTCTGGCATTCTCTAACTACTTTTTAAGGCTAGATTAGCAATAAAGATCCATGGGTTATATCTGGGGCTAGGATCACAGATGATCCCAGGATGGATTAAGCCATAAGGCAAGAAAATCTCTAGTTGGAAAGGAACAGGTGGGTGGCAGTCTAGGTACCTCTTAGTGGAATTTCCTGTTCCATTTTTCTCAAGCTGGGCTGTCCAACCTCATCCACAGAAATCAAGGACAATGATAGCTTATGCCTTATTCTGCCTAAGTCATGCTTCTACTCCTCACTTCCCCACCTAAGAGCAGCTGGCCTACCTTCTGGAATGGAAAAGGCCAGGGTACCCAAAGCACAACTTGCTCTGAATGTTCCCTAGTGGCTGGGAACTAAGTGAAACTGTTTTCTGGATCAGCCTCTTGCATTAGCTTGTTACTTAAGGTCATACCTTTCAAGTATTAGTGAGTTACAGGCCCCCTCCTTAACTGGCATGCCACCCCCCACTTTCACTTCCAGTCCCACCCAGCACCAGTTCCCGTTGCACAAGTGAAACCAAGCCTTCGTCAACTCCACAGTAGCTTTCAGTTCCCCTCTTGGGTTTTGCTGAAATGGAATTTAGACATGGTTCAAGCTCCCTGATATGGCCAAGAGAAGCTCTGCAGCTTCTTCAGCAACATGGAACATTCCTTCCCCTGCCCCTCTCCATTTGGCTCCATGGTTCCTCAGTTCAGTTCTGCTTTCCTCTGGGACCACAAAGACCTCTAGCTGACAGGTAACATACCATGAGGCTGTGGGGCTCAGTGCTCATCCACAAACTTTTGGCCTGAGTAACAAGGTGGAAATTGGGCCACTAATTGCATTCTGAGTTACAGATGAGGGAACTGAGGCTGAAACTTGAACATAACTGGTAAGTGACAGAGCTGGGATTTGAAGCCAGGTTTTGCAGACTTCAAATCTGAGCCTACTTCAGGTTAGTCAGCTGAAGATCTTCCCACCCCTTTTCCTTACTTTCCAGAAATGGGATGGTTGAAAAGATCAAGTTCTCCCCATAGGATTTGTGGGTGGGTTTTGGAGAATGCAAAGGCTTCAAGCTTCTTAGGGTCCAGGCAATGTGCAATCAGCTGTTCTTTCTGCTGAGAGATGCAGTGAGAAACTTTAGGCCTGTGTAAACTGTTAATACTGAGGCCACCTTGTGGTAGATCTTAGCAGAGAGTCAAAAACAAATCTAACTTCAATAGCTTTTTTCAACCTTTTCTATAGATTTTCTTAAAGGGGCAGCACAGGGTTCACACAACACGTCAAACAGTAAAGCTTGATAAAATTCCTCTTCTCTTGTCCATTTCCGTCCATCTCCTTAAAGTCTCTACAACCATAATTCAAATCTCTGTTCCTTCCTGTTCTCCATTCTCACTTTCTTTCTTACTTCATGCTATTCTCCATGTCTTCGTTCTCAACATGCCCCAAAATTTGTGTTTTTGCTTTCAGCCTTCTGGGACACATGTAATCCCCTGGGACATCTAATCTGGTGTTTTGCTCTGGATGTTTTTCTCCTGTAGGCGGATTTCCACCCCCTCCCCCAAATTCTGGTAAATTCTGAAATCTGGTCTCCTTCTTGTTACACCTGTATGATACAGAAATGATCATTAGGTTATGAAGATCCAGAAATAGTGATGACATTGTCAGTAAATATTATGTTTTGGTAATATCAGAATAAACTTAAAACACTTAGGCTTGTCTTTCAAAGTCTTCTGGTATATAGGACACTAAAAAGCCTCAATTCCTGCTTAACAAGAATGGATATTTATTGAATACCTCTGACAGACAGGCCATGTGCTAGGCAATTTCATCCATATTTTCACATTTAAAGTTAAAGTAACCTTGTTATGTATGAATTTTTTCATTGAAGCATAGTTGACATAACATACTGTATTAGGTTCAAGTGTACAACTTAGTGATTTGGTATTTATACACATTGTGAAATGGTCACCATAATAAATCTAATTACCATCTGTCACATACAAAGATGTTACAATATTATCGACTAAATTCCCTATGTTGTGCATTACATCCCCATGTCTTATTTATTTTATTATAATAAAATACCTCTTAGTCATCTACACTTATTTTGTCCACCCTGCCACTCCACTCCCCTCTGGCAACCACCAATTTGTTTTCTGTATCTATGAGTCTGTTTCTGTTTTGTTATGTTTGTTCTTTGGTTTGTTTTTTACATTCCATATATATAACTGAAATCAAGTTGTATTTGAAGTCTGACTTTCTGTAACTTATTTCACTTAGTATGATACTCTCTAGGTTCATCCATGTTGTTACAAATGGCAAGATTTCATTCCTTTGCATGGCTGAGTTATATTACATTGAATATATGCACCACATCTTCTTTATCCATTCATGGGCATTTAGGTTGCTTCCATTTCTTGCTTATTATAAATAATGCTGTGATGAACATAAGGGTGCATATGTATATTCAAACTAGTGTGTTTGTTTTCTTCAGATAAATACCTAGAAGTGTAATTGCTTGATTGTAGGGTATTTCTATTTTTTTTTGCATTAGATGAAGAAATTTATTATTATTATTATTTTTTTTTTTTAATTTTGGTATCATTAATCTACAATTACATGAAGAAGATTATGTTTACTAGGCTCCCCCTTCATCAAGTCCCCACCCCACCCCATTACAGTCACTGTCCATCAGCATAGTAAGATGCTGTAAATCACTACTTGTCTTCTCTGTGTTGCAAAGCCCCTGACACACTATACATGCTAACTGTAATACCCCCTTTATTTTTACCCGCCCTTGTCCCTCCCTTCCCACCCATCCTTCCCAGTCCCTTCCCCTTTGGTAACTATTAGTCCACTCTTGGGTTCTGTGATTCTGCTGCTGTTTTGTTCCTTCAGTTTTCCTTTGTTCTTATACTCCACATATGAGTGAAATCATTTGGTACTTGTCTTTCTACGCCAGGCTTATTTCACTGAGCATAATACCCTCTAGCTCCATCCATGTTGTTGCAAATGGTAGGATTTGTTTTCTTCTTATGGCTGAGTAATATTCCATTGTGTATATGTACCACCTCTTCTTTATCCATTCATCTGCTGATGGAAATTTAGATTGCTTCCATATCTTGGCTATTGTAAATAGTGCAGCGATAAACATAGGGGTGCATCTGTCTTTTTCAAACTGGGCTGCTGCATTCTTGGGGTAAATTCCTACAAGTGGAATTCCTGGGTCAAATGGTATTTCTATTTTGAGCATTTTGAGGAACCTCCATACTGCTTTCCACAATGGTTGAACTAATTGACATTCCCACCAGCATTGTAGGAGGGTTCCCCTTTCTCCACAACCTCAACAACATTTGTTGTTGTTTGTCTTTTCGATGATGGTGATCCTTACTGGTGTGAGGTGATATTTCATTGTGGTTTTAATTTGCATTTCTCTGATGACAAGCGATGTGGAGCATCTTTTCATGTGTTGGTCATCTGAATTTCTTCTTTAGAGAACTGTCTATTCAGCTCCTCTGCCCATTTTCTAATTGGATTATTTGCTTTTTGTTTGTTGAGGTGTGTGAGCTCTTTATATATTTTGGATGTCAACCCTTTATCGGATCTGTCATTTATGAATATATTCTCCCATACTGTAGGATACATTTTTGTTCTATTGATGGTGTCCTTTGCTGTACAGAAGCTTTTTAGCTTGATATAGTCCTACTTGTTCATTTTTGCCTTTGTTTCCCTTGCCAGGGAAGATATGTTCATGAAGAAGTCACTCATGTTTATGTCCATGAGAATTTTGCCTATGTTTTTTTCTAAGAGTTTTATGGTTTCATGACTTACATTCAGGTCTTTGATCCATTTCGAATTTACTTTTGTGTATGGGGTTAGACAGTGATCCAGTTTCATTCTCTTACATGTAGCTGTCCAGTTTTGCCAGCACCATCTTTTGAAGAGACTGTCATTTCCCCATTGTATGTCCATGGCTCCTTTATCGTATATTAATTGGCCATATATGTTTGGGTTAATGTTTGGAGTCTCTATTCTGTTCCACTGGTCTGTGGCTCTGTTCTTGTGCCAGTACCAAATTGTCTTGATTACTGTGGCTTTGTAGTAGAGCTTGAAGTTGGGGAGTGAGATCCCCCCACTTTATTCTACCTTCTCTGGATTGCTTTGGCTATTCGGGGTCTTTGGTTTTTCCAAATGAATTTTTGAACTATTTGTTCCAGGTCATTGAAGAATGCTGTTGATAATTTGATAGGCATTGCATCAAATCTATATATTGCTTTGGGCAGGATGGCCATTTTGACGTTATTAATTCTTCCTAGCCAAGAGCATGGGATGAGTTTCCATTTTTAGTGTCCTCTTTAATTTCTCTTAAGAGTGTCTTATAGTTTTCCTGGTATAGGTCTTTCACTTCCTTGGTTAGGTTTATTCCTAAGTATTTTATTCTTTTTGATGCAATTGTGAATGGAATTGTTTTCCTGATTCCTCTTTCTATTAGTTCATTGTTAGTGTATAGGAAAGCCACAGATTTCTGTGTGTTAATTTTGTGTCCTTCAATTTTGCTGTATTCCGATATCAGTTCTAGTAGTTTTGGAATGGAGTCTTTAGGGTTTTTTATGTACAATATCATGTCATCTGCAAATAGTGACAGTTTGACTTCTTCTTTACCAACCTGGATTCCTTGTATTTCTTTGTTTTGTCTAATTTCTGTGGCTAGGACCTCCAGTAATATGTTGAATAACAGTGGGGAGAGCGGATATCCCTGTCTTGTTCCTGATCTCAGAGGAAAAGCTTTCAGTTTCTCACCATTCAGTATGATGTTGGCTGTTGGTTTATCATATATGGCCTTTATTATGTTGAGGTACTTGCCTTCTATATCCATTGTGTTGAGAGTTTTTATCATGAATGGATGTTGAATTTTGTCCAATGGTTTTTCAGCATGTATGGAGATGATAATGTGGTTTTTGTCCTTCTTTTTGTTGATGTGGTGGATGATGTTGATGGATTTTTGAATGTTGTACCATCCTTGCATCCCTGGGATGAATTCCACTTGGTCATGGTGTATGATCCTTTTGATGTATTTTTAAATTTTGTTTACTAGTATTTTATTGATTATTTTTGCGCCTACGTTCATCAGGGATATTGGTCTGTAATTTTCTTTTTTGGTGGGGTCTTTGCCCGGTTTTGGGATTAGGGTGATGTTGGCTTCATAGAATGAGTTTGGGAGTATTTCCTCCTCTTCTATTTATTGGAAAACTTTGAGGAGAATGGGTATTATATCTTCTCTGTATGTCTGATAAAATTCCGAGGTAATTCCATCTGGCCCTAGGGTTTGGTTCTTTGGTAGTTTTTTGATTACCGCTTCAATTTCTTTGCTGGTAGTTGATTTGTTTAGATTTTGTGTTTCTTCCTTGGTCAGTCTTGGAAGGTTGTATTTTTCTAGGAAGTTGTCCATTTCTTCTAGGTTTTCCAGCTTCTTAGCATATAGGTTTTCATAGTAGTCTCTAATAATTCTTTGTATTTCTGTGGGGTCCGTCGTGATTTTTCCTTTCTCGTTTCTGATTCTGTTGATGTGTGTTGACTCTCTTTTTCTCTTAATAAGTCTGGCTAGAGGCTTATCTATTTTGTTTATTTTCTCGAAGAACCAGCTCTTGGTTTCATTGATTTTTTCTATTGTTTTATTCTTCTCAATTTTATTTATTTCTTCTCTGATCTTTATTGTGTCACTCCTGCTGCCGACTTTAGGCAGCATTTGTTCTTCTTTTCCCAATTTTGATAATTGTGATGTTAGACTATTCATTTGGGTTTGTTCTTCCTTCTTTAAATTTGACTGGATTGCTATATACTTTCCTGTTAAGACTGCTTTCGCTGCATCCCACAGAAGTTGGAGCTTTGTGTTGTTGTCATTTGTTTCCATATATTGCTTGATGTCTATTTTAATTTGGTCATTGATCCATTGATTATTTAAGAGCATGTTGTTAAGCCTCCATGTGTTTGTGAGCCGTTTTGCTTTCTTTGTAAAATTTAGCTCTAGTTTTTACCTTTGTGGTCTGAAAACTTGGTTGGTAGAGTTTCATTCTTTTTGAATTTACAAAGGCTCTTTTTGTGGCCTAGAATGTGGTCTATTCTGGGGAATGTTCCATGTGCACTTGAGAAGAATGTATATCCTGTTGCTTTTGGGTGTAGAGTTCTATAGATGTCTATTAGGTCCATGTGTTCTAATGTGTTGTTCAGTGCCTCTGTGTCCTTACTTATTTTCTGTCTGGTGGATCTGTCCTTTGGAGTGAATGGTGTGTTGAAGTCTCCTAAAATGAATGCATTGCATTCTATTTCCTCCTTTAGTTCTGTTTTTATTTGTTTCACATATGCTTCTGCTCCTGTGTTAGCTGCATATATATATTTATAATGCTTATGTCCTCTTTTGGACTTAGCCCTTTATCATTATGTAATGTCCTTCTTTATCTCTTGTTACTTTTTTTGTTTTGAAGTCTATTTTGTCTGATACTAGTACTGCCACACCTGCTTTTTTTCTCCCTGTTGTTTGCATGAAGTATCTTTTTCCATCCCTTGACTTTTAGTCTGTGCATGTCTTTGCGTTTGAGGTGAGTCTCTTGTAAGCATCATATAGATTGGTCTTGTTTTTTTTATCCATTCAGTGACTCTATGTCTTTTGATTGGTGCATTCAGTCCATTTACATTTAGGGTGATTATCGATAGGTATGTACTTATTGCCATTGCAGACTTTAAATTTGTGATTACCAAAGGTTAAAGGTTAATTTCCTTACTATCTAAGAGTCTTACTTAACTCACTTAGTATGCTGTTACAAACACAATCTAAAGGTTCTTTTCTGTTTCTTCTCCTTTTTCTTCCTCCTCCATTCTTTATGTATTAGGTATCATATTCTGTACTTTTTGTCTCTCCCTTGATTGACTTTGGGGATAGTTAATTTAATTTTGCATTTGCTTAGTAATTAGCTGTTCTACTTTCTTTACTGTGGTTTTATTACCTCTGGTGACAGCTATCCAACCCTAGGAACACTTCCATCTCTAGCAGTTCCTCCAAAATACACTGTAGAGATGGTTTGTGGGAGGTAAATTCTCTCAGCTTTTGCTTGTCTGGAAATTGTTTAATCCCTCCCTCAAATTTAAATGATAATCTTGCCAGATAAAGTAATCTTGGTTCCAGGCCCTTCTGCTTCATGGCATTAAATACATCATGCCACTCCCTTCTGGCCTGTAAGGTTTCTGCTGAGAAGTCTGACGTTAGCCTGATGGGCTTTCCTTTGTATGTGATCTTATTTCTGTCTCTGACTGCTTTTAACAATCTGTCCTTACCCTTGATCTTTTCCATTTTAATTACTATGTGTCTTGCTGTTGTCTTCCTTGGGTCTCTTGTGTTGGGAGATCTGTGGATCTCCATGGCCTGACAGACTATATCCTTCCCCAGATTGGGAAAGTTTTCAACAACTACCTCCTCAAAGACACTTTCTGTCCCTTTCTCTCTCTCTTTTTCTTCTGGTATCCCTATAATGTGAATGTTGTTCCATTTGGATTGGTCACACAGTTCTCTCAATATTCTTTCATTCTTAGAGATTATTTTTTCTCTCTGTGCCTCAGCTTCTTTGTATTCCTCTTCTCCGTTTCTATTTCATTTATCGTCTCCTCCACTGTATCCATCCTGCCTTTAATACCCTCCATCATGCTCTTCAGTGATTGGATCTTCGACCTGAATTCATTCCTGAGTTCTTGGATGTCTTTCCATACCTCCATTAGAATGTTGATGATTTTTATTTTGAACTCCCTTTCAGGAAAAGTAACAAGATCAATATCATTTAAATCTTTCTCAGGAGTTGTATTAATAATTTTACTCTGGACAAGGTTTCTTTGTCAGTTTATATTTGTATATGGCACCCTATAGTGTCCAGAAGCTCTATTCTGGAGCTGCTCAGCCCCTGAAGCAATATCAGGTGTCACAGGGGAGCGATATTGATGCCTGGGGAGAGGAAAGAGCTGTTTCCTGCTTCCCGGCTGCTGTGCCTGTCTCCACTGCCTGAGCCAGTGGGCCGAGCACACAGATATAAGCTTTTGTCCCAGAGCAGCTGGATATGCATCCCTGCTTTCCACAAGCAGCCAGAATCCCAGTCTTCCCAGGAACTCCGCCTGTCCCAGCTTTCCAAGCCTGTAATCAGAAGAGTATGATGAAAGCACCATGAAATGTAGGTTTGTGCTCCCAGTGCAGATCTCCAGAGCTAGGTATTCAGCAGTCCCAAGCCTTCCACTCCCTCCCTGCTCAGTTTCTCTTCCTCCAGCCGGTGAGGTGGGGTGGGGGAAGGGCTCGGGTTCCGCTGAGCCACAGCTTTGGTACATAACCCCGTTCAGTGAGGTCTGCTCTTTTCTCCAGGTGTATGCAGTCTGGCGCTGTCCTCTTTCCTGTTGCTTTCTCAGGATTAGTTGTGCCAACTATATTTTCTAATTGTTTCCAGTTTTAGGAGGAAGACTCTTTCTCTCCTCTCACACTGCCATCTTTAAACTCTTTGCCCTGCTTTTTGTGTTTTAATTTATTCATATTGAGCTGTATGAGTTCTTTTATATATTGGATATTATCCCCTTATCAGCTATATCATTTGAGAGTATCTTCTCCCATTTTGTATGTTGGATTTTCATTTTGTTGTTGGTTTCCTTTGCTGTGTAAAATCTTTTTAGTTTGGTGTAATCCCGTTTATGATTTTTGCTTTTGTTGTCCTTGCCTGAGGAGACAGATTGTAAAAAATATCACTAAGACCGTGTCAAAGAGCTTACTGCATGTGTTTTTTTCTAAGAGTTTTATGGTTTCAGGTCTTATGTTTACATCTTTAATCCATTTTGTGTTTAGTTTTGTATATAGTGTAAGAAAATGGTTCAGTCTCATTCTTTAGCATGTAGCTCTCCAGTTTTCCTACCACCGTTTATTGAAGAGACTGTTTTTTCCCCAGTTCTTTGTCATATAGCAATTGACATATAAGCATGGATTTATTTCTGGGCTCTGTATTCTGTGCTACACATCTATGAGGCTTTCTGCCATTACCTTACTGTGTTGATTACTATAGCCTTGCAGTATAGTTTGAAATCCAGACATATACCTCCAGATTTGTTCTTCTTTCTCAAGATTGCTTTGGCTGTTTGGGGTCTTTTGTAGTTCTGTACACTTTTTACAATTATTTGTTCTCATCTGGTGAAAAATGCTATTGTTATTTTAATAGGGATTACATTGAATCTGTAGATTGCTTTGGATAAAATGGTGATTCTAATAATGCTAATTCTTCCAGTCCATGAGTACAATATATCTTTCCACTTATTTGTGTCTTCTTCAGATTATCTTATCAGTGTCTTACAGTTTTCAGAGTACAGGTCTTTCACCTACTTGGTTAAATTTATTCCTAGGCATTTTAGTCATTTTGACACTGTTTTAATGAGATTGTTTTCTTAATTATCTTTATGATAGTTTGTTATTAATGTATAGAAACAATAGATTCTGTATATTGATTTTGTATCATGCAACTTTACTGAATTCATTTATTCTAAGATTTTTTTGATGGAGGCTTTAGGGTTTTCTATATGTAGTATAATATAATTTGCAAATACTGACAGTTTCACTTCTTCCTTTTCAGTTTGGATATCTTTTATTTCTTGCTTACTTTATGTCGCTAAAACTTCCAATACTATGTTGACTTGTAGTGGCAAGACTTGGCATCCTTGCCCTATTGCTGATCTTTGAGATAAAGCTTTCAGCTTTTCACCATTGAGTATGATATGAGGTATGGGTTTGTCATATATATTATGAAGAGGTACATTCCCTCTGAACCCACTTTGTTGTGAGGTTTTATCATGAATGGATGGTGAATTCTGTCAAATGCTTTGTCTGCATCTATTGAGATGGTCATATGATTAATTTCTTTTTTTATTGTGAGCCCAACATGGAATCACTTCTGCTAGGCCAAGTCACCAAACTGGGGCGTAATACCTAACCTAATTGAAGTTACATCATCAGGTGGTTTAAGTTCAGTGAGGATCCTGGACATAGGAACCCCAACTTCCCCACATGTAGGAATTGTAGATTTCTAGTCTGCTATAGAGAATTATTTTTTTTCTTCACAATCCTTGCCTTATTTTGAATGCCATAACCAGAGGAGTTCGTCTCTCTGCCCTGTTTCAGTCCTTTTAAAGGCTCTGTGAATCACACTAATGTGACAGGCCTAAAATCAAGCTGCAGAAAAGTCCTGTTTGGGTCTTTTTACAGATTCCTCCCTACTTATTTTTGACCATCTGCTCTCTTCTTTCATCTCCCTTGCATGCTGAAACTAGTCCCACACCTGCTTCTGGAAGCCCTTCATTCTGGCTACTTTCAAGAACTTCTCTCCTCTGGATTACAGGTCTCAGCTTCTTGCTCTGGCATTGGCTTCTTTGACTGCAATAACACCAGCAGCTTCCACTAGCATTGTCCCCAAGGAACTTTTACCAAGAAGATTTGTTCCTTTCTGTCCTTTGTCAGGGCAGGAAATTTGGGTATTTGGACAGATTTAGATGTTTGCACTTTTCCTTGATTTAAAATGTCCTGTAACAAACAGGGATAGATTTTAGGGATCATATTGGTATCCCTTACCTCTTGCCATCTATGAGAGCAGAGAACACATTAATCTGGCAGTGCCGCCTTATTCTGTGCTATTTCCCCCAGCCACCTCACACTTATGCAAGACTTATTTATGTATACTGTTTGTTCTTCTTCCTCTTCTGCATCTTCCTCTTTCCCCTTCTCCTTCTTCTTTATTTACTTTTATGATGAAATCTTTCATTCACTGAACCATTTCCTTCTTGTTGCCTAACAAAGTCAAAATGCCTTAAAGCATTGGCCTCCTAGCACTGAATCAATTCCTTCATCTCAGACATAAGACAAGAGGGCTACCTTAAAATTGAAATTGAAACTATCATTACAGCATTACTTTTTAAATTTGCCTATCATGGACATTGAATACAGACTGTAAGTGTAAACTTAATGACACCACATTTTCTGCAGTATTTTAGAGTTCATGCACTAAAGTACCATTCTTCAAAACAATCACTGAGATAGATTAACACAAGTATCCCTATTATGTAATTATTGCTACAAATGTTTGGGGGCTCCTCTTTTTGAATTGAGGGGTAATAGAGTATAGTGCAAAGAACATCAAGTTTTGAGATGATACAGCCTTTGCTTGGAATTGCAGATCTGTTACATACTAGCTGTGCAATATTTGTGCAAGCCCCGCTCTCTAGAGGGCTTCCAGTTCCCCATATATAAAATAGGGTTAAGGCTATTTATCTTGCCAAGTTTTGTAGTGACTCAATAATGTCCGTGAAAGTGCCATGAATATAGTAAATGTTTGATATTTCAGTGCCTCCATACTTTATAGCCAGTTTATCATTTGTGCAAGAAAGTTGTTGTCCCTGTACACTCTGCCTTAGGTGATGGCTCTACTTTCCCTTCCATATTTTGTGTTCTGGTCAAACTCAACACTATATTCTTCCTTAAAAAGTTAGTAGAGGAGGGACATGGGATTAAAGATGGTGACATGAGAGGAGAGACAGAGGCTTCCTCCTAAAACTGGATACAATTAGAACATTTAATTGGTGCAACTAATCCTGAGAGAGCAACAGGAAAGAAGATGGCATCAGACTGCACACAACTGGAGAAAAGAGCAGACCTCAGCGAACGGGGTAACATACCAGAGCTGTGGCTCCACGGGACCCAAGCCCCTCCGTGACCCCAGCTCACCAGCGGGAGGAAGACAAATGGAGCAGGGAGGGAGTGGAAGGCTTGGGACTGCTGAATACCTAGCTCCAGAGATCTTCTCTGGGAGCACAAACCTACGTATCATGGTGCTTTCATGAGACTCACATGACTACTGGGTTGGAAAGTTAATACAGGCACAGTTCCTGGGGAGACTGGGATTCCGGCTGCTTGTGGAAAGCGGGGATCCATATCTGGCTGCTCTGGGACAAAAACTTATACCTGTGTGACCGGCCCACTGGCTCAGGCAGTGGAGACAGGCACAGCAGCCAGGAGGCAGGGAACAGCTCTTTCCTAACCCCAGGCACCAGTACCGCTCCCCTGCGACCCCCGACATTGCTTCAGGGGCTGAGCAGCTCCAGAATAGAGCTTCTGGACACCAGAGGGCGCCATATACAAACATGAAACACCAAAGGAACCTTGTCCAGAGTAAAATTGTTAATACAACTCCAGAGAAAGATTTAAATGATATGGACCTCGTGACTCTTCCTGAAAGGGAGTTCAAAATAAGAATCATTAACATCCTAATGGAGGCATGGAAAGACATCCAAGAACTCAGGAATGAATTCAGGTCAGAGATCCAATCGTTAAAGAACACAATGGAGGGTAATAAAAGCAGGTTGGATACGGTGGAGGAGACAATAAATGAAATAGAAACTAGAGAAGAGGAATACAAAGAAGCTGAGGCACAGAGAGAAAAAAGGATCTCTAAAAATGAAAGAATATTGAGAGAACTCTGTGACCAATCCAAGCGGAACAATATTTGCATTATAGGGATACCAGAAGAAGAAGAAGAGAGAGAAAAGGACAGAAAGTGTCTTTGAGGAGGTAGTTGCTGAAAACTTCCCCAATCTGGGGAAGGACATAGTCTGTCAGGCCATGGAGATCCACAGATCCCCCAACACAAGGGACCCAAGGAAGACAACAGCAAGACACATAGTAATTAAAATGGGAAAGATCAAGGATAAGGACAGACTGTTAAAAGCAGCCAGAGGCAGAAATAAGATCACATACAAAGGAAAGCCCATCAGACGAACATCAGACTTCTCAGCAGAAACCTTACAGACCAGAAGGGAGTGGCATGATGTATTAAATGCCATGAAGCAGAAGGGCCTGGAACCAAGATTACTTTATCCGGCAAGATTATCATTTAAATTTGAAGGAGGAATTAAACAATTTCCAGACAAGCAGAAGCTGAGAGAATTTACCTCCCACAAACCATCTCTACAGTCTATTTTGGAGGGACTGCTATAGATGGAAGTGTTCCTAGGGTTGGATAGCTGTCACCAGAGGTAGTAAAATCATGGCAGGAAGGGTGGAGCAGCTGATTGTGAGGCAAATGCAAAATTAAATTGACTATCCCCAAAGTCAATCAAGGGAGAGACAAAAAGTACAGAATTTGATACCTAATATATAAAGAATGAAGGAGGAAGAAAAAGGAGGAGAAATAGAAAAGAACCTTTAGATTGTGTTTGTAACAGCATACTAAGTGAGTTAAGTTAGACTCTTAGATAGTAAGGAAAGTAATCTGGAACCTTTGGTAACCACGAATCTAAAGCCTGAAATGGCAGTAAGTACATACCTATCGGTAATCACCCTAAATGTAAATGCAATGAATGCACAAATCAAAAGACATAGAGTCACTGAATGGATCAAAAAACAAGACCTATCTATATGCTGCTTAAAAGAGGCTCACCTCAAACCCAAAGACATGCACAGACTTAAAGTCAAGGGATGGAAAAAGATATTTCATGCAAACAATAGGGAGAAAAAAGCAGGTGTGGCAGTACTAGTATCAGACAAAATAGACTTCAAAACAAAGAAAGTAACAAGAGATAAAGAAGGACATTACATAATGATAAAGGGCTAAGTCCAACAAGAGGATATAACCATTATAAATATATATGCACCCAACACAGGAGCACCAGCATATGCGAAACAAATAAAAACAGAACTAAAGGAGGAAATAGAATGCAATGCATTCATTTTAGGAGACTTCAACACACCATTCACTCCAAAGGACAGATCCACCAGACAGAAAATAAGTAAGGACACAGAGGCACTGAACAACACAGTAGAACAGATGGACCTAGTAGACATCTATAGAACTCTACACCCAAAAGCAACAGGATACACATTCTTCTCAAGTGCACATGGAACATTTTGCAGAATAGACCACATACTAGGCCACAAAAAGAGCGTCAGTAAATGCAAAAAGATTGAAATCCTACCAGCCAACTTCTCAGACCACAAAGGTATAAAACTAGAAATGTACAAAGAAAGCAAAAAGGCTCACAAACACATGGAGGCTTAACAACATGCTTCTAAATAGTCAATGGATCAACGACCAAATTAAAATGGAGATCCAGCAATATATGGAAATAAATGACAACAACAACACAAAGCCCCAACTTCTGTGCGATGCAGCGAAAGCAGTCCTAAGAGGAAAGTGTATAGCAATCCAGGCATATTTAAAGAAGGAAGAACAAGCCCAAATGAATAGTCTAATGTCACAATTATGAAAACTGGAAAAAGAAGGACAAATGAGGCCTAAAGTCAGGAAAAGGAGGGACATAATGAAGATCAGAGAAGAAATAAACAAAATTGAGAAGAATAAAACAATAGAAAAAATCAATGAAACCAAGAGCTGGTTCTTTGAGAAAACTAACAAATAGATAAGCCTCTAGCCAGACTTATTAAGAGAAAAAGAGAATCAACACACATCAACAGAATCAGAAACGAGAAAGGAAAAATCATGAAAGACTCCACAGAAATACAAAGAATTATTAGAGACTACTATGAAGACCTATATGCTAAGAAGCTGGAAAACCTAGAAGAAATGGACAACTTCCTAGAAAAATACAACCTTCCAAAACTGACTAAGGAATAAACACAAAATCTAAACAAAACAATTACCAGCAAAGAAATTGAAGTGGTAATCAAAAAACTACCCAAGAAAAAAACACCCGGGCCAGATGGATTTACCTTGGAATTTTATCAGACATACAGAGAAGATATAATACCCATTCTCCTTAAAGTTTACCAAAAAATAGAAGAGGAGGAAATACTCCCAAACTCATTCTATGAAGCCAACATCACCCTAATCCCAAAACCGGGCAAAGACCCCAACAAAAAAGAAAATTACAGACCAATATCCCTGATGAACGTAGATGCAAAAATACTCAATAAAATATTAGCAAACCGAATTCAAAAATATGTCAAAAGAATGATACACCACACCAAGTGGTGTTCATCCAAGGGATGCAAGGATGCTACAACATTCGAAAATCCATCAACATCATCCACCACATAAACAAAAAAAGACAAAAACCACACGATCATCTACATAGATGCTGAAAAAGCATTCGACAAAATTCAACATCCATTCATGATAAAAACTCTCAGCAAAATGGGTATAGAGGGCAAGTACCTCAACATAATAAAGGCCATATATGGTAAACCCACAGCCAACATCATACTGAACAGTGAGAAGCTGAAAGCTTTTCCTCTGAGATCGGGAACAAGACAGGGATGCCCACTCTCCCCACTGTTATTCAACATAGTACTGGAGGTCCTAGCCATGGCAATCAGAACAAAGAAATACAAGGAATCCAGATTGGTAAAGAAGAAGTGAAACTGTCACTATTTGCGGATGACATGATACTGTACTTAAAAATCCCTAAAGACTTCACTCCAAAAGTACTAGAACTAATATCGGGATTCAGCAAAGTTGCAGGATACAAAATTAATACACAGAAGTCTGTAGCTTTCCTATATACTAACAATCAACTAACAGAAAGGAAATCAGGAAAACAATTCCATTCATAATTGCATCAAAAAGAATAAAATACCTAGGAATAAACCTAACCAAGGTAGTGAAAAACCTATACCCTAAAAACAGCAAGGCACTCTTAAGAGAAATTAAAGAAGACACTAACAAATGGTAACTCATCCCATGCTCTTGCCTAGGAAGAATTAATATCATCAAAATGGCCATCCTTCCCAAAGCAATCTACAGATTCAATGCAATCCCTATCAAATTACCAACAGCATTATTCAACAAACTGGAACAAATAGTTCAAAAATTCATATGGAATCATGAAAGACCCCGAAGAGCAAAAGCAATCCTGAGAAGGAACAATAAAGTGGTGGGGGATCTCGCTCCCCAACTTCAAGCTCTACTACAAAACCACAGTAATCAAGACAATTTGGTACTGGCACAAGAACAGAGCCACAGACCAGTGGAACAGAATAGAGAGTCCAGACATTAACCCTAACATATATGGCCAATTAATATACAATAAAGGATCCATGGATATACAATGGGGAAATGACAGTCTCTTCAATAGTTGGTGTTGGCGAAATTGGACAGCTACGTGTAAGAGAGTGAAACTGGATCGTTGTCTAATCTCATATGGAAAGGTAAATTCGAAATGGATCAAAGACCTGAATGTAAGCCATGAAACCATAAAACTCTTAGAAAAAAACATAGGCAAAAATCTCTTGGACATAAACATGAGTGACTTCTTCATGAACGTATCTCCTTGGGCCAGGGAAACAAAAGCAAAATGAACAAGTGGGACTATATCAAGCTGAAAAGCTTCTGTACAGCAAAGGACACCATCAATAGAACAAAAATGTATCCTACAGTATGGGAGAATATATTCATAAATGACAGATCCGATAAAGGGTTGACATCCAAAATATATAAAGAGCTCACACACCTCAACAAATAAAAAGCAAATAATCCAATTAAAAATGGGCAGAGGAGCTGAACATACAGTTCTCCAAAGAAGAAATTCAGATGCCCAACAGACACATGAAAAGATGCTCCACATCACTAGTCATCAGAGAAATGCAAATTAAAACCACAGTGAGATATCACCTCACACCAGTAAGGATGGCTACCATCCAAAAGACAAACAACAACAAATGTTGGTGAGGTTGTGGAGAAAGGGGAACCCTCGTACACTGTTGGTGGGAATGTAAATTAGTTCAACCGTTGTGGAAAGCAGTATGGAGGTTCCTCAAAAAGCTCAAAGTAGAAATATAATTTGACCCAGGAATTCCACTTCCAGGAATTTACCTGAAGAATGCAGCAGCCCAGTTTGAAAAAGACAGGTGCACCTCTATGTTTATCACAGCACTATTTATACTAGCCAAGAAATGGAAGCAACCTAAGTGTCCATCAGCAGATGAATGGATAAAGAAGATGTGGTACATATACACAATGGAATATTATTCAGCCATAAGAAGAAAACAAATCCTACCATTTGCAACAACATGGATGGAGCTAGAGGGTATTATGCTCAGTGAAATAAGCCTGGCATAGAAAGACAAGTACCAAATGATTTCACTCATATGTAGAGTATAAGAACAAAGAAAAAACTGAAGGAACAAAACAGCAGCAGACTCACAGAAACAAAGAATGGACTAACAGTTACCAAAGGGAAAGGGACTCGGGAGCATGGGTGGGAAGGGAGGGATAAAGGGGAGGAAAAAAGAAAGGGGCCATTAAGATTAGCATGTATATGTGGGGGGATGCACAGGGAGGGCTGTGCAACACAGAGAACACAAGTAGTGATTCTATAGCATCTTACTACGCTGATGGACAGTGACTCTAATGGGGTTTGTTGGGGGGACTTGGTGAACGGGGTAGTCTACTAAACATAATGTTCCTCATGTAATTGTTGATTAATGATACAAAAAAAAGTTAGGATTAGGAGGGAACTTTACTGACTTGATATATATCAAAACCTATAGCAAATATAATAATAAATGGAAAATCTTTAGATGCTGTCCCATCAACAAAAAAAATTTCTCTCATCACTGATTTAATATAGTACTGGAGGTGTGACCAGTGTTGTAAGACCAACACAATGGAAATATATAGGAAATGTACAAATATGGAAAAGAGATATGTAACTTCCTTTACTTGCACAGAATATAATCATTAACAGATAAACCTAACAGAATAAATACATTTTTTAAACTAAGAAGAGAGTTCAGGAACTTTCCATATATTTAAGCAACAATAACACAAAAAATTCAAAACTTGTGGTAGCCTACCTAATTAGAAAATTAAGTAGGAATAAATAAGGTATCCCTCAAAATAATAAGATCTATAAGTTTCTAGGAAACAACCTTTCTTGCCAATGGGTTTCAGCCTTAGGCTAGTTCGCTCTGGATTCAGTGTGACCAAAGCAAATGACAGCAAAATGTTCTTGGGGTGAAAGGGTTATACCCAACTTTATTTCCAGGTGGCAGGTCAGTCACTAGAATACCATTCACTCAGAGCGAGTCTGTATACAGCAAGCCAGTCTCTGCCTCTGTGCCCCTCTGTCTGCACAACCGTCCTCTGGACCTCTCTGACTGCACAGCCTTCCTCTGGGCCTCTCTGCCTGCACAGTCGTCCTCTGGGCTTCTCTGCACAGTCATCCCGCACAGCCATCCTCTGGCCCACTGTCCTCGGCGCTGCCACCATGCCAGCCTCTGCTCTGCTCTCCTGCAGCCTTACAGCCGTGCCACCGTATCATGCCCAGGGCACTGGGCAGAGCTCTTTTTATAGAGTTAACAGCCATGTATTGCCCACAGGTGTGCAGTGAGCTAGTCAACCGTGGCCAGGTGAGAATCCTGGCCACACAACCTAACAAAGCACAAAACTTTACAGAGAATATTTTAAAACTCTTTAAAAATATAAAGGTAATTTTGACTAAATGAAGATATACCATGTCCATATTTGGGGTGATTTAACATGGTAATTGTACCAATCCACCTCACGTTAACTTGCAAATTGATGCAGTCCCAAATTAAATTCCAGCAGGACTTTCAGGAAAAGTTGGTAGACTTATTTATATTTGTAATAGAAGACTTTTCATGAATAGTCAGTCACTTTGCAAATCAACTTGAGAAAGAAGGGCAAAGAGAAAGGATTCACCCTATTGGATATTAAGATATACTTTAAAGCCAAAGTAATAAAATGGCATGGTACCCTTGTAGGAACTGAAAAGTAAACAAAGGAACAGAAAAGAGAGCTCAGAAATACATTCAAGTATGTGTGGTAAAGATACTCCAGTTTCTATAATGGATACTTATTTTACGATTCTTAGAATTCGAATTAGTGCTAGAAAATATATTTTTGTGTGTGCATATGAAAATATACACAAAGGAAAGAAAACAACCCAACTCAACTGTAATGTTTCTCTTCTTCTATGCTTCTCAGAGCCACACAAAAATGGTGTGCTGGTGTTGGCCTTGAGTGAAGGTGAAAAGAGGGGAATAATCTTTTAATGAGCCCCACAGTATACCAGGCACCAAGCTGGGCACTTTAAACAGTCTTGTTGAATCTGCACAATGTTATGAGGGACTAGGCATTACTATTTCATTGTATGGATAAGGAAACAGGTTCAGAGAGGTTAAGTAATTTGTTTAAGGACACAGGAGAGGAGCCCAGGTCTGTCTGGGCTCATGCTCTTTTCACTACATTACCATGAGTGACTGTGGGAACTGATTGAAACTGGGAGGCAAGCTGGGGCAGCACACATCAGAAAGTAGACTGACAGATCTGAGTTTATTATAGCTGTATTTTTTCTGCTTACCAAGAATGCCATATGCTGATAATGGATTTAATTGCCTGCAAATTGTGGTGAAATGAGTGGCTTTAAAGCAAGGACTCTATATTCACTCATCTTAAGATAAAGGTGACCTGTAAACCTTGTTTTTCTTTACCCTACCATGAATGATTATCTTTTGGTTAGGCTGAGATCCATAGAACCCAAAATGCATCTCCAGTGATAGAATTTCAGGTATTGGTCCAAACAGTGAGGGAGGTATTTTATTGTGCAGGGGTGAGAGGGGGGTTAGGGAGCTTCTTAATTCTCTAAGTTAAATCAAGTGTGCAGTTGCCTCCCCTGCCTCCATGTGCTAACAACTTTGATTATAGGGGAAATAATCTGTTCTTTGCTGATATAAATAGAGATTGCTTTGGCAATGGACTCATTTTAGAAGTTAACTTTGGGACAAAATTTATTAGTTTTCTTGAAGCAGCTATGAAATATTTATTGAGAGAGAAATTTAAACTCAACTTCCTTTTTTTTCTTGTCAGTGAAGTCAAAATGGAAGGACCATTCTTTCAAAAATGAGCATCACACATGTGAAAGGACTTTTTTCTAATAGTTAACTCTAAGGTCTGGGGTTGACAAGATGGGCTATGAGAACCTCCTGCCTCCTCAACAGCTCTGGCTCATTTTAATTGGGATTTCTCTGCTGTCTTTGGCAGAGCCATATGGGTTCAGTAAATGCACACAGTATGAACTGGACAGTCACCACGTGTTCTGCATTCGGAAGAAGATCACCAACTTGACAGATGCCATCAGTGACATCCCTGGATACACTACTCACCTCAACCTGACACAGAACCAAATTCAGATCCTTCCTCCCTATTGCTTTACTAATTTGTCTGCTTTGGTGGACTTAAGGCTGGAGTGGAATTCCATTTGGAAGATTGATGAGAGGGCCTTTTGGGGACTTGAAAACCTGACCCTTTTGAATTTAGTGGAAAATAAGATTCAAAGTGTGAACAACTCCTTTGAGGGCCTGTCTAACTTGGTGACTTTGCTCCTGAGCCGTAATCAAATTACCCATATTCATAAAAATGCCTTTGTCCCGCTTGTCAAATTGAAACATTTAAGCTTATCTCGAAACCGTCTTACTGATTTTTCAAATATTCTTGAAGCAGTCCAGCATCTTCCGCACCTGGAATACCTTGATCTTACTAACAACAGCATCATCTCTTTGGACCATAGCCCCAGATCACTGGGCTCCCTGATCCAGCTGAGCCTGCAGGGGAACAAGCTAATGGGATTAAATTTCTCTGCTTTGTCACTGCCTAATCTGACCACTCTGGATGTCTCTCAGAATAATCATCAAGTAATCCAGAATGTGCATCTGGAAACTGTGCCCCAACTGAGGAGCTTGAATCTAAGTGGAACATTGGTGACACCTGAGATGCTTCAAGCCAAACACCTACAGAATTTAAGGGAAATGGATCTTAGTAACTGGGAGTTTGGAGGTAGTCACTTCAACTTGAACATTGTGTGTTACCTCCTCAGAAACTTACCCATATTAGAAGCTTTGGTTTTTCGGAATAATGCTACTGATGCAGGGGGCATTAAGCACCTTGCCAACTGTACCAGACTATTGTCCCTCGACCTGAGCCAAAACAATGATCTAGTTCACCTCAATGACAGTGAATTTGATGCTATGACCAGCCTCCAAAGGCTGAATCTAAACAAGTGCCAACTCTCCTTTGTTAACAACAGGACCTGGGGTACCCTCCTGAACTTGATAGCCCTAGACCTGAGCCACAACAGGTTTAAAAGCTTTCCAGATTTTGCATTTTCACCCTTAAGGAACCTACAGTCTCTCTCTCTCTCTCGAAATCCCATCACAGAACTCAATAATATGGCCTTCTATGGGCTGTATTCATTGAAGGATCTCAACCTGGCTTGGTGCTGGATAGTGAAAATGGACAGATACTCCTTTGCTCAATTTCCAAATTTAGAGATTTTAGACCTTGGAGGCAACAACATTCGGACGCTGAAACGCAGAACCTTTCAATTTCTGAAGAAGCTACAAGTTCTGATTCTTTCCCAGAACCGCCTGAAAGAGATAGAGAAGAATGCATTTTCTGGCCTCACTTTCCTCCATGAACTTGACCTGGCATACAATATCTTGTCAAGTTTTCATGTAGGCCTTTTCTTGGGCCTTGAAAATCTAGAAGTTTTGAATCTCAGTTTTAATAAAATTACCTATGAAACCACTAGGACCCTGCCATCTCCTCCATTTATAAACCTCAAGTCTTTGAAACAGCTCAACCTAGAAGGACAAATACATGGGATTCAGGTTGTTCCAACCAATTTCTTCCAAGGGCTGAATGGCTTGCAGGTGCTTCTCCTAGGAAAAAATCCCGTGATCTTCCTGGACCATCTCCAATTTGACTCCCTGACCAATCTCACCAAGTTGGATATCTCAGGAACAAAAGCTGGAGACCGAAGCCTCTGTTTTAACATTTCCTTATTCCAAAAACTCAAAAGACTGAAAATGCTGCGCCTGGAAAACAACAACTTAGAGTCACTGACTCCTGGCATGTTCTCTGGTTTAGAAAGCCTCCAGATCTTCTCTTTAAGATTCAACAACCTAAAAGTCATTAATCAAAGTCATCTGGAGAATCTAAAGTCTCTAGTGTACTTTGATCTCTATGGGAACAAACTTCAGTGCAACTGTGACAATGTGTGGTTCAAGAACTGGTCAATAAACACAGTAAATGTCCATATCCCCTACCTCCGGAGCTACCCATGTCAGCAACCAAATACCCAGAGTTTGCTGATAGATTTTGATGATGCTCTGTGTAATTTTGACCTGGGAAAAGTTTACTTCTTCTGTTCCTTTAGTCTGGTCCTCACAACCATGGTCTTCTCTTGGTTCAGTATAAAGATGATTTCATCTCTATGGTATGGGCTCTATGTAATCCGAGCCTGGTACCTGGCCAAGTGGCACAGAACAGAGAAGGAGTTTATCTATGATGCCTTTGTGTCTTTCACAGCTAGTGATGAGCCCTGGGTATATAAAGAGCTTGTTCCTGCCCTAGAAGAAGGTGGCCAGCCCACCTTTAAGCTCTGTCTTCACCACCGTGACTTTGAACCAGGTATAGACATCTTTGAGAACATCCAGAATGCCATCAACACCAGCCGGAAAACTTTGTGTATAGTCAGTAACCAGTACCTGCACAGTGAATGGTGCCGGCTTGAAGTACAGCTGGCCAGCATCAAGATGTTCTATGAGCATGAGGATGTTATCATCTTGATCTTCCTGGAAGACATCCCAAACTATAAGCTATCCAGCTACCACCGGCTCAGGAAACTTGTGAACAGGCAGACATTTATCACCTGGCCAGACAGTGCCCATGAAGAGCCACTCTTCTGGGCTCGTATTAGAAATGCATTGGGCAACAAATCTGTGGAGAGACACAATACACAGCTAATTGTGGCCAATTGACTGGAAGTCTTTGTGACCTCAAATCTGATGTTGCCCAAAGTGTGTATAGGCTAAGAGTGTGACTGAATGTAACTGCTTTGCAGGGAGAAGGGCATGGACTCCTCATGACCATGAGACCCAAGATCATTTGGCTAATGTCCACCAGGCACCTGAAAAAATGAAGGGTGCTGCTTGAGGAAGCTTCAGGAACAGTGTTCCTACTATTAGGGGATTAGATATCTTGAAAGTCTATTTTACTAAGGAGAAGGCTTGGGAAACAAATCCCCTGAAAGTCTGGGGACCAGGAGGTCTCTCATATGTGCTTGAGTTAGTTTATCCAAATAAGTTACTGCCAAGATAGATTGAACTGCACTATAAGAAACTATAACAACAGATACACCATGTACAGGGCTCAATAAAAGCAAAAAAAAAAAAGGATTCTGATGTATTCTTCTTTAGGGCATAAGATTGCAAAGGTTAGCCTTTTCCTCTAAGTTGATGTCTTGCCAATGGGTTTCAGCCCCTGGCAAGTTCACTATGGATTCAATATGACCAAAGAAAATGACAGTAAAATGGTATTGGGGTGAAAAGGTTATACCAACTTTATTTCCACAGTAGCAGATCAATCACTAAAATCCCATTCACTCAGAACAAGTCTGCATGCAGCAAGCCGGTCTCTGCCTCTGGGCCTCTCTGCCTGCACAGTTGTTCCGCACAGCCATCCTCTGGGCCTCTGTCGGCACTGCCACTACTCCAGCATCGTCTCTGGTTTCCTGCAGCCCTGCAGCTGTGCCACTATATCGCCCAGAGCCCTGAGTGGAGCTCTTTATATAGAGTCAATAGCAACATATTGTCCACACATATGTAGTGAGCTAGCCAACCAGGCCAGGTGAGAATCCTGGCCACAGGAACTTTCATTTTATCCACAGTCAGAGTGCAACAGTTAAGATGGTCCTAGCTTGTATACATCAACTTTACTAAAAGGGAAGTAGCCTGGAAAGTGGAAGTAGCTAGCAGTGCAATGATGGCTGTAGAAACTATTGCCTCACTGTAATAAACAGACTTCATAGAGCAGTTGCTGGCAGCCATCTTAAGGCCAGGGTGTAGACTCTAGAGGCTTCATGTTTTGGGCACCAAACACATATCAGTGTCCTGTAGCAGGCAACACCTATTGGGAGCAACACCCAGCATAGGGGCCATGGCTCTGGTATTAACCTAGAAATTCCTATAGGAAGCAATTTCCTACAAGAAAAGGGCTACAAATTCCTAGAACAAGAGGGACCATAGGGACCTAGAGGAAATCGGGGAATAGTAGGGTACCAACTCTGTCCTTTTCTGATTGTCTCTCCATTAGTGCTTGGTCTTTTGTCACTGGCTTCCTGCTCCAGTCTTTCCCCTTATCTCAAGACTCTAGGAAAAGTTTGTTGAGGAATAGTCCCTGAAGGGCAGAATTTTTAGCTGCTGGAGTAGCCAAATGTTTACTTCAACTGGCCTTAGCTAGGCCTCTCTGAAACACCCCTGTGTGATGAGAGGTTGGCACGTTTTGGACAGGACTTGTGGATATCTCAAGAACAAAAGCTGGAGACCAAAGTCTGTGTTTAAAAATGTTCTTATTCCAAAAGCTCAAAAGACTAAAAATTCTGTGCCTGGAAAACAATTTAGAGATAAACCATTAGCAAAAAATCCAAGGGCATTTGTGTGGGAAATTGTGAGTCATCAGCTGGATGTTTGTGGGTTACAAATTACATTGTAGCAGGAAATAATTTGCAATTGCCACATGGAACATGCAAGAAATATCACATTACTTGATTTTCTTTCAACCAAATGATATCTAATTTTGAGGCCCTGTTCTGCTAGACTGGTGGAAAATTCAGTCTTAGTCATTATGGGTTCCTCACCCTCACCTGCCAACCTCTAGCCTTCTTGCATAAAGAAATAAACTTGGTGGAGGACTTTTGTAGAAAAGAAATGTTCAATAGTGAAAAAGAAAACTGATTTCTATTTTGCATCCTGAAAAAAACCATTTGGGGCAGTTTCTCTAGCTTCTGGTCCACATTGGTTCCCTCTTGTATGCTCATTATCCAAGCTGGATCCCTGGAGTCTGACAGCTCTGCTTGGAACTTCATTTTTGTGGAAATTGGACATAGCCATTTCCTCCCGAAGTCATATCACCTCTCTGAAGATGGAGTGGGTCTTGAGTCCCACCTTTCAAGGACACAGCACACCTTTATTCTTCTCCTTGTTTTGTGAAATCTTCAGCTCTCTGGCTGCTTTGGCCAGCACTCCTTGCCTTGCTCTCTCCCATCCCTGCTGCACCTGGAGTGATCTCAGTGAACTATGCCAGGAGGAGAGGTTGTATTCAAACAACTTTGGAACATGTTCCCTTTGGATGGGGAGAGCTGTTCTCATTCTTCTTCTTGTTCTTCCTGATTCTTCCACAGCAGGGAAAACAAAACAAAAACATCTCTATAAATTATTCTGCCATGAAATTAGTAAGTGAAAATGACCAAGAAACTAAGATCATTGGGCAGCATGCCAATCAATGGCAGAATAGGACTCCTTGAAACTACAGTGTGTGATATGAGGGGCACAACACCACAAAGAGGGTGATGGTTGTAGCCTAGTAGGAAATTGCACACAGGTGTATATGTGTGTAGTCCTTGGCAGGAAAGGTGGATAATTAATAACTTGAACTGGTTTTGTTTTTGAACTGATGAGGCAATCATGCTGGAACAGAGACTAAATTTTACACACATATTTTAGGAAAGCAGATGAACACAATGTTCATCTGTGCACTCAGGACTGGTTGCATAAATTGCAGGGCCCAACATAAAATGAAAACGCAGGGTCACCTGTCCAAAAATTATTCAGAATTTCAAGGCAGAGATGGCAGAGTGTTAAACCAAGCACAGCAACCTTCTGAGTGTGAGGCCCCATGTGACTGCACTGGTCACAGCCCATGAAGCCAGCCCAGTCTGTGACTATCAGCCTGCTGAATAGGCTTTGTCCCTCACAACTTAAATCTCCAAATAGTAAAACAGTAAGTATTTTCCCACAGAACATAGTAATTAATCCAGTAAACAGATGACTATTTCCTTGAACAAAATTATGTCTCCAGCCTCTGAGGTCACCTAAAAAATAGAACTTTCTTCGGTATTGAAAAAAAAATACCACTACCATCACATATAAAATGGTGCTGCTGTCATTCTTGTTTTAGCCATGGAAGGGATTGGAGCAGTAATTCGAGGTATACCCACTGTATAAAGGTTTGCATTGTGTCTTCACATGTGTCAAATATTTACTTAGCTAGAAAACAGGGAAGGTCATTTTCTAGACCAAATTACTAGAACTGCAGGCATTTTTAAATGAAGCCATTGGGGCTGTATTATTTTTTTTTAAAGATGTTTGGAAATGATTATGTAGTTAATTTCTCTACCAACCAATCTGAAGCAGTAAGAGGTTTAAATTGTAAGAGAAAAAATTTAGAGGAGAAAAAGAAAATCTCCTTTGCCAGTAAAGGTAGAACTAGATTGAGCTTAATAATTAAAAAATATCTGAAATTTTCTTCTCTACAGATACTGCAAAAAAAAAAAGGATAAAAACCTCCCTGTTTAGCATTATTTCTACAGGCCCACCTGGATGATTTTTAAGCTCATCTTCCAAACCAGAGTTTCAATGCCAGCTTTGTATTTGCGGGAACAGGATAATGTCTGCCATTAGCGGATGGGCTTAAAAGGCAGACCAAAATTATTCCTTGCCACTCACAGTGTGGTCCACAGCCCAGAAGCATGGGCATCATGCAGAGCTTGTCAGAAGTGGAGACGCTCAGGCCCCACCCAAGACCTACTAAACCAGAACCTGCCTGTTAACAAGATCCCCGGGGGGATTCTTAAGCACGTTAAAGTTTGAATGGTACAAGGTGAAGCAATTATTACACTGAGGAAGCTCTGGGAAGGTTCTCCTAATCTTCAAATACTAACTCTTAGGTGACACAGTGATTTAAAATTTTAAATGTGATCAGTAAATATTCCTTGGATTTCTCTTCTTGTGATATTTCTTAAAAGAACAATAGTAGTAATAATATAATTTTACATGTGTGCAGAGATTTTCATTTCATTGCTTACCACCCCAAGATGCCCAACCTAATTTATATGATCTAAATTACTTACGGATGGAGCCTGCAGCTTTTTAGGGCCAGAAAGAAGATTAGGGGGTCCCTGGGTTGGAGTGAAGAAAGGAAAGTTGATATCCTAAGGGGCAGAAGGTGTACTAGTGTTAGGGAAAAAACTGGAAAACCTGGACTGGATCGCTGACGGAAGAACCAAGTGGCACTCGGAGGTCTTGAGCAATTTATATTATTTTGATATGTGGCATTTCGGCATGCTAAGGACAAAAGAGGAGCCTGGAGAAGGAGGGGAGGAGGGAATCTGGGAGTGCTCTGCTGACTTTGCTTACCAGAGGAAAAAAGTGGTTGTGTTGAACATTTTCCTTATCACTAGTAGAACTGGCTTCCTTGCTGCCCCTGCACAGCACTGCCACCTGGTGCTTATTTAACTGATCATACGATTTCCTTCTCTCCCCCTGTTGTTGGCCTAGTGTTAACTAGAGAGAACAGGGTGAAGCCTTGTATTTGTTGCCTTGTACTTGTTTGGCTGCTGTAAGAAATTACTAAAACGATGGTGGCTTAAAACCACAGAAACTTATTCTCTTACAGTTCTTGAGGCCAAAGTCCAAAATCAATGTGTGGGCAGGGCTATAATCCCTCCAGAAGCTCTAGGGGTGAATCTGTTACTAGCCCTTTTCAGTTTCCAGTGGCTGCTGGCCACTGTTCCTGAGACTGTGGCCACATCACTCCAGTCTCTGCCTCCCTCTTCACATGGCTTTCTTGTTGATGTGTCTGATCTTCCTCTGCCTTTTACAGGGGCAGTTGTAAATGGCATTTAGGGCCCACTTGAAAATACAAGATTTTCTAGTCATCTTAAGATGGTTAACTCAACTAAAATCTGCAAAGACTCTTTTCCAAATAGGGTAATGTTCAGAGGTTCCAGGGATTTGATGTGGATATTTTTGTGGCACCATTTTTTAGACTAATACTCACATCTGTTCTTTAGAATCTTTTAATTCATTGTTGCTAATTAATATATAAGATCAGTTTGCTGGCCAAGGGTAGGCTGAGAGGTTAGGATGCAGGATGTTGCATTTTGAATTTAGATGTGGGTTTGGTGGGGGGAAGTTGGGGTTCCTATGGCCAGGATCCTCACTGAACTTAAACCACCTGATGATGTAACTGGCCTGTTGCTGGGCTGCAGCTTCCACACCTTTAGGCAATAAGCTATTATTGCGCTATACAGAGAGCTAGGCCCAGTGCTCTCGGTAGAGGTAGAGATGCTAGTGCTCAACCTACTGCTGCAAGAACAAACTGTTTAAAATACCCTTTCACCCCAAAGAACGTTTTGCTGTCAAGTTCTTTGGTCACATTGAATCCGTAGTGAACTTGCCCAGGGCTGAAACCCACTGGCAAGAAAATTGGCGACAGTCGGCAGGGTTCATTGTTGACCAAGGAAAAAGACAGGCTGCCCCTGTGAATGGGGAGACAGTGGATCGTCCCCCAATGGGTATGTGGTCTGAGGTGGCTTGCCTCCTAGAGGACTGGGCCCCACTCCAGGACTGGAGGCAAGTGGAGGTGACACCTGAGACAGTAGGGATGGCCCTTGGTATAGTAAGCAGATCCTTGGAGAAGCAGAGTGCCTGTGAGGCAGCAGGGACTGTGGGTTGGCTACTTCTCACAGTCTTAAAAAGGTCTACAGAAGAGACTCAAGAAATAGCCGCACGAGAACACGAGCTGCAAACTTCTGTGGGTGCCCTGAGGAGGGAAATGGTATCGATACGGGAGGAGGTGGCACGAGAACATGAGCTGGAAACTTCTGTGGATTCCCTGAAGAAAGAGATGGCATTAATATGAGAGCACCGGCAGCAAGGTGCCATTGTACACAAG
The DNA here is from genome assembly GCF_030020395.1 of Manis pentadactyla. Taxonomy (NCBI): domain Eukaryota; kingdom Metazoa; phylum Chordata; class Mammalia; order Pholidota; family Manidae; genus Manis; species Manis pentadactyla. The sequence continues at coordinate 69,986,657 of NC_080038.1, forward strand.
ATGGCAGTGCTGACAGGTGTTCTGAAGGAGGAAGAGGCCATCAAGGAAAAAGATGAACTCCTGAGGGAAGCACAGGCCAAGGTGGCATGAGAAAGCCAGCTGAGAAGCATTGAGGTGAAGGTAAGAGAGCTGTTGAAAACTGAGCAAGCATTGTTGTGAGGTATGGCAGAAAAGGTAAAGGTTGCAGCAGAGGAGGCACTTGGGGGAGTAGAGAGAAAGGTGCCATCAGGTCCAGAAATGGAGGAGCTGTGGAAGGATGAAGGGGTGATGCCAGAGACACTGGTGCCTCCTGTATTGAAAGCACGCCCACTGGTTGTAAAGAAAATAAAGACCCAGCAGCTGAAAGTTCCCCAAGGAGAGGAGCAGCCCCCTCCCCGGTCATGGAGCACTCTACGGTCCGCCCCTATACTCACGCTGAACTGGTGGATTTGGGCTTCTGGTTTAGGCAGAAGCCCTTGGAGTCTATATCAGCTTGGCTCCTGCATCTGTGGGACTTAGGGGTGGGTGGAATTGCTCTGTCGGGATCACAGATGGAAAAGCTGTCTTCCCTGACAGTGCAGCCTGCCTTGAGGCAGCAATTACAAAATGCACATCAGACCCCAGGGAGTCACTCCCCCCTTGACTGGCTTCTGGCTGCACTTTGTGCTGTGTGGCCCAATCTGGGTGATCTACCATTCTCTCCTGTTAGATGGCAGACATATGCTGAACTCCAGCAGGTGCTATGAGAGCTAGGCATAAGAAATGTCATCTATAGTCCAGAGAATTATGGCCCAGATGAAGAGATTTTCACTACTGGGATGAGAAATACTGTACTTCAAATGGCTCCTACATCCCTCTTTGGGTCTCTAGTGGCCATTCTTTTCTCTCACATAGCGCATCCCATAAGTGAGATGACACATACAGTAGCAGACTTAGGAGAAGCTGAAGCAATGAGAATCCAGAAATAAATAAGACCTGTTACTCGCAAGAAGAATTTACAGGGCCCCATGAAGGTTACAAAGACCCAGATGTGGGTTGATTTAATATGGACAGGAGCAGATGGAAGGAAATTAGATGGGAAGTCAAATAGGATCTTACTAGAGCTACAGCAACAGCTGAAACCAGAGCAGCAGTTCCAGCCATTAAGACCAAAGAGGCAGAGGTCAGAGACAGAGCCACAAGTCCAGCCTGTGTATTTGCAAGACTTCCTGCTGGAGAGTGAGCCAACCTCACTTGAGCCCACACAGGAAGGTGATTGGAGAATACAGTTTGACTGAGGGGAAGGTCAAGGTATCTGCCCTGAGGGACCAGGGGGGTACCGGAGGCCTCATGTTGAAATAGCTATCCATTGGTCCCCAGTGAACATACAATGTGTCCTGGCTGTGGTGGACACTGGGGCTGAATGTTCACTGATTCATGGTAACCCTGAGCAGTTCCTTGGGACCCCCACTATCATAGATGGATATGGGGGTAAGGCTATCAGAGTGAAACAAGCCCAAATCCCTTTGGGAATAGGGTGTCTACCCCCAAAAGAGTATACTGTGTAAATATCTCCTATCCCTGAGTTTATTTTGGGGGTTGATATCCTGCAGGGTCTATGGTTGCAGATCACTGCAGGTGAGTTCAGACTGACAGTATGTGTGGTGAAGGCAGTTCTGAGGGGACATGCTAGGCACCCGCCCATAACTTTGTGCCTTGGCCGGTAACTAATACCAAACAATACAAACTGCCTGGAGAGTATAAAGAGATTGGAGAAACTGTCCAAGAGCTGGAAAAGGTGGGTATTATAAAGCTCACCCATAGTCCTTCCAATTCCCCAGTGTGGCCAGTAAAAAAGCCAGATGGGCTCCTGGCATATGACTGTGGATTACAGAGAACTGAATAAATACCTTCTATGCATGCTGCTGTCCCCTCTACGGCAGGCCTGATGGATACACTCAGCCATGAACTAGGAACATTCCATTATGTGATAGATCTTGCAAATGCCTTCTTTTCCATTGACATTGAGCAGGAATGTCAGGAACAGTTTGTCTTCATGTGGGAAGGATGGCAGTGGACTTTCAGTGTCCTCCCACAGGGATACATCCACAGCCCCACCATCTGTCAGGGACTTGTAGCCCAGGACTTGGCTACAAGGGAGAAACCGCTAACGGTGTGGCTGTACCATTATATTGATGATGTCATGCTCACATCCGATTCTCTTTCAGATCTAGAAGGTGCAGCACCTAGACCACTCCAGTATCTACAGGAGAAAGGATGGGCTGTGAACAGTACCAAGGTTCAGGGACCTGGTTTGTCTGTCAGATTCTTGGGGGTCGTCTAGTCAGGTAAGACCAAAGTTATACCAGAAGCAGTTATAGATAAAGTCCAAGCCTTTCCTACCCCTACAACTGTAGCCCTGCTACAGGAGTTTTTGGGTCTTCTAGGCTATTAGAGAGTGTTTATCTAGCACTTGGCACAAATTCTGAAGCCCTTATACCAGTTGATATGAAAGGGCGTCAAGTGGGACTGGGATGAGACATGTGTAGCTGCCTTTACCACAGCAAAATGGGCAGTCAAGGCCGTGCAGGCCTTGAGTGTGATAGACCCATCAAGGCCCTGTGAGCTGGATGTTCATGTGACTGAAGACGGTTATGGCTTGGGTCTCTGGCAGCGGCTTGAATGAACTCAACAACCTGTTGGATTCTGGTCACAACTCTGGAAAGGGGCAGAGGTACGATACACTTTGATAGAAAAACAACTGGCTGCTGTGTATCACACCTTGCTGGCTGCAGAACCCATCACTGGAATGGCCCCAATAAAGGTAATAACCACCTATCCCATCTTGGGGTAGGTACAAGACTGGACCCAAAAGTCAAGGAGTGGTATGGCACAAATGCCCACACTGGTGAAGTGGGGGTGTTTACCTACAGCAGCATAGTGCCCTCTCTAGTAGCCCCTTGAGTGAAGAACTCCAATGCTTATTGGGGCTGGTGGCATATACTAGTAAAAAGCAGAATAACTTGCTTTTGAACAATTAGTAGCAGAGAGTCCCTATCAGGAGGGAAGAGTCCCTATACCCAAATATTCATGGTACACAGATGACTCCAGCCATGTGCAGCCCCCAAAATGGGGGGCCATAGCTTTCCATCCTAACACTGAGACAGTATGGATGGAAGATGGTGAGGGGAAGAGCAGCCAATGGGCAGAGTTGTGGGCTGTGATCAGCCAGGAGCCCTCCCCTATAGCTGTCTGCACTGACAGCTGGGCTGTTTATCGGGGCTTGACCCTGGCACTACCAACCTGGTACCATGCTAACTGGCTGGTTGGTAACTGACCCCTTTGGGGGCAAGAATTGTGGCAAGACTTATGGGCCTGTGGTCAGACTAAAATAATTACTGTATACCATGTGACACATCATTTACCACTGGCATCCCCAGGAAATGATGAAACAGATAAACTGGCCCAGATACATTGGTTAGAAGGAAAGCCTGCCTATGATTTATCCCAATGGCTACATCAGCATTTGTTGCATGCAGGGCAAAAGACAATGTGGGCTGGAGCCCATCAGTGGGGCTTGACTTTGACCTTTGAAGAAGTTAGTAGAGCCTGGCAGGAGTATGTCGTGTGCTCCAAAAGGGACTTATGCCAAGTTCCACAGTAACATGGGTCAATAGCTTAGGGGCCTATACTGCTCCAGGTGGCAGATAGACTATATTGGGCCTCTACCTGTGTCAGAAAGATATCAGTATGCGATGACTTGTGTGGACACAGCTACTGGACTTCTGGTTGCTTTTCCTACCTGTTGTATCTTAATTTTTGTTATTATCTCTAAGTTGTTGTTATCGTCTGTTGCTGTTGTGGAATCTGGTTACAGTGCTCCAGCTTTCTCACACAGGGACCATTGTGGAAGATTGAAAGCATGTAGATTGTAAGGCGAGAATCCTGGAGGGGTGGAATGTGGGGAAGTTGGTGTTTGTATGGCCAGGATTCTCACTGAACTTAAACCACCTGATGATGTAACTGGCCTGTTGCTAGGCTACCACTTCCACACCTTCTGGCAATAAAGTATTTCACTACACAGAGAACTCGGCCCAGTGCTCTGGGTGGAGGCAGAGACACTAGTGCTCAACCTACTGCTGGGAGAACAAGCTGGGTAATAAGCCCTTTCAGCCCAAAGAACGTTTGCTGTCATTTTCTTTGGTCACACTGAATCCATAGCGAACTTGCCGGGGCTGAAACCCATTGGCAAGACAGTATGGGATAGGGAGGGAAAGATCTAGAGTGTCCCCTTTTCTAGGTGACACTTCTAGGGAAGGCCACTGGCTGCAGGGTGCAGTGCTGCAAGAGACTCTGTGCAGCCAGGAAGCAGTGCAGAGGACTCTGAGTACGTGGGTGTGGAGAAATATAGAATAGGTAAGAAAGAGGTGGTGAGCCAACATGGAACTTTTGTTTGTTTTTGGTAAACTGAATGTGAGTGGCTGTCACCCTCCAAACCTGCTATGTGAATAAGGAAGTGGGCACTATCGAAGAAAATGGTGATGAGGCTGGTAGAATTGGTCAAATGTTTTTGGAGAATAAGTGCACATAAATATCATATACTTCTCTCCAGTAATTCTATCTGTAGGGATTTATTTTAAGGAAATACTATTGACCCTTGAACAACATGGGTTAGGGAAGCCAACCCCCATACAGCTGAAAATCCATGTGTAACTTTCTACTCCCCCAAAACTTTACTACTAGCCTCCTGTTGATTGGAAGCCTTGCCAGTAACATCAACAATTAATAAACACATATTTTATATGTTACATTTATTATATACGGCATTCTTACAATAAAGTAAGCTAGAGAAAAAGTGGTTTTTCAAATTGTCACAGATCTCCAGCATTTTTCCAATATATTTACTGAAAAAAATCCACATAAGTGGACCCATGCAGTTCCAACCCATGTTGTTCAAGAGTCAACTGTAATCAGAACAGAGGAAGATTTTCCTTTTTTTTTTTTATGGAACAAAATATATTTTATTTCCCTTATACTAGCATAGTAAGGCCCTAAAAGGCTGAGGAGTTGCCCACAGAAGACTCAGCACTGGCAGGTAAAGCCGACACTGGTAGTTGGTGCTGACAGTGACCACACAAGCCCTTGCCCCACGTGTAGGATCTGGAGTAAGGCTGCCTGCACATCTGCATCCAGGTGACCCTGTGCAGCTCTAAGAAGGTGTATCCAGTACATGCTATTCCTTGTTGGCGCTGCAGTGTCAGTCAGTGGGCTCTGTCTCCTGTGGGGCCTCCAACTGTGTGGATGAGTTCTGGAAGGCCACTGAGTGCCTGTTCCAGCCTTTCTGCATTATTAAGCAATTCAGTTATCTCTTAATCTTTCACTTCAATTTCTTTCATGGATTCAATACAGGAAGTTTTATGCACAAAGATGTTCCTTACATCCTTTTATTATGGTACTATTGAGTTTTGAAAGCAATTCAAATGTTTACCTTTAAGAGTGCTAGTTCAGTGAATTATGGTTCATCTATGATGGAATATCTTTGTTTTTCTGAAAAAGGACATGTATTTAAGTATATAAAGGACCCATAAAACACAATAAGGAAAAAACACTCCAAATAAAAAATGCATAGTTGCTTGAAAAGAAACCTCACACACACACAGATTTAGAGAAGGCAAATGAGCCTATAAATTGAAATTGTTGGGCAGCTGTCATTAGGGAAAAAAAATTTTTAATGATATTTAGAAAACACCATACACCCATTAGTATTGCTAAAATGGTAAAACATAAGCAAAGCACAACAAAAGCAATTGCTGGTCACAATGCAGAATATGAACATTCACTGTAGCTGGGAACCTAGTGATACAGCCAATGTAAAGGCACATGAAGCCATCTATTTATTACCATATGATCAACCAGTCTAACGCCTAGATATTTTTCCAAGTGGTTTGAAAGCTAATGTGACCATAAAAGCCAGTGCACAAGTATGTACTGCACCTTTATTTATAATAATCATGAAACAGGAATAAACTGGGGTGTCTCTCATTAGGCTTCTGAACAACAATACTGTGGTTGTATTTATGCCATAGAATACCATCCAATGATAAAAAGGAAAGCGCTCACGAGCTATGGACCAGGCAACCAGGTTCCTTCAAGGCCCACGAAGGTCCAGTTCCTACAAGAGCAGATGGGTTGTGACTGGGGTCTCCTCAAGGCAGAAGGTCAACACCCTCCCCAGTCCTCACAAACAGGAACTAGACCGAGGAGAGGTGGGTCCTGGGGACAGGTCTGGGGCAGGCTCTGGCTCTGAAGTGAAGAGAGGGCATGGGCTGTACTCGTTGCCCCCATAGTAGGATTCCTCTCCAGTCCCACTTGCCCAGCCCCCAGGAGGGCTGCTCCTGCTGAGGGAGCTGTAGTTTGGTGCTCAGTGGTTGATTTCTCTCCACCAGGGACAGTCTGCACTGTTCACTGCCCTGTCAGTGATGGACATTGAATTGGGAAGATCCAGCTCGGTGTTGGCTGTTTGGTGAGGCCCAAGGCCTACAGGCACTTTCAGCACAAGGCCTCTTCCCTGAGGAATCCTGGGGACCAAGTGACCCCAGAAAGGAGTAGAAGCAAAATTCAACTTCTGCTTCACATAGGAAGAACTAAGTGACTCAGATCAACCTTTCCACTGACAACAACTAGAAATGGGATGAAATACAAAAATGATATTAATTTCAGAGACCTAGCCAGAGTGAAAATTTAACAGAGCAAAATGTCTGCTAGAAGGCCTGGAACAGCTGACTCCTCAGCCATTAGGGCCACAGAGAAGAAGCTTTTCCTCACCATGGATATGTCCCCAGTTGTACAGAAGTCAAGGAACCATTCCAGTTGGTTCTGAGAGAAACAATGCTCTGGTCCTCACTGTAAATATGGCGCCAGCATCTGCAGGCTGAACAGACATGAGTTCCATGCTGGTGAGAAAGGTGGGTTCAGGCATACCTTGCCAGCCATGGTAAGCATCACAGGGAACTGTAATGTTGCTGGTGGGGAATTCTCCCTCTGGGCTGTCAGTCTTACTCACTGAAATTTAGTGTTCACATTATGTAGTGCCATAATTTTGAAAGTTTTAACTGAAATGCAGTTATTATATCATGCTTTGACTACAATGGATGGAGATAAAGGAGCAAAATACACAGTCGGCATACACATGGCAACCTCTTTCTTCTATATAAGCAACAGATGATTGAAATTATAAAATTTTCTCTTATCATAACACACAGAAAATGAAACCCTTAGGTAAATAAGAAAATAGGTGCTACTCTGCACCCAGAAAATAATGAAACATAATGAGATAAGTCACAGACAATCTGAAAAGAGAGAGACTCATTTGTCTGATTGTCTGGCTCAACTTTGAAAGGGCAATTCTTTCCAATTTGATCTGTAGACACAGTGCAATCCTCATCAATATCCCATCAAGCTAGCCTACAGACCTAGACTGTTTCTAAACCCAGAATAGCATACACAATACTGGAAAATAGCAATGTGGAGGAACTTACATGAAAGGGAATATGATACTGGTAAGTAATAGACACATAGATGAAAGCAATAGTAAGGGAGCTCCAAAGTACGTCCATTTAAATAGTGTCAACTTGTATCTGTCAAATTGAACAATTAAATAAGAAATGGATAGTATTTTCAACAAATGGTAATGAAGTAATAGGACAATCACATGGAATAAGTTGAACATAGACACAAAACTTACAACTTTCACAAAAATATTTACTTGGCATTATTCATAATATTAGGCATAAAATGCGAAAATATAAAAATTGTGAAGAAGAACATGAGAAAATTTATCTGCACTTGGAGTTGCTGAAGAGTTTCTCTCTAAAACATGAAGAGCAAATCTATGAAAGAAGAAAAAGTCTAAGATGAACTTTATGCCAATTAAAGTTTCTACTCTGTAATAGATACTGTCAGGAGATAAAAATACAAGCCACAGATTGAAAGAAAACATTTGTAAAGTATATATCTGGGAAATAATTTGTATACAAAATCTCCGAAGACTTGTGAAACACATACACAAAAACAAGCACCCAACTAAATATGGCAAAATATCTAAAAAGACACTTCACCAAAGAAGATATATAAAAGGTAAATTAACATGCAAGGTTCTCAACATTGCTTGAAATTAGGCAAACTCACATCAATACAATGAGGTATCACTGCATTATGAGATATTCCTACATATCTCTAGGGATAGTGCTGTATATGTAATTTCCGTTATATGTGTAGATACAATTGATTTGAATATATATATACATGTGTAATATTAAATCGCTTGATTTAAATATAGATATACTTAGTCATAAGTGATTGGGAGTTAAGAGTTAAGTATAACATATATAAGTATACAATATATGAGTACATCTATAATCAAATGCCCATTAGGATGTGGAACAGCAGTAACTCTCATTCATAGCAGGTGTGAATGCATAAGATAGATACACTTAGGAAGACAGTTTTTGGCAGCTTCCTTCAAAGATAAACATAATCTCACCACACAACCCATCAACAGTGTTCATAGGTATTCACCCAACTGGTTTGAAAACTTATGTCCACATAAAAACCATCACAAAAATATTTAAATCAGCTCTATTTAAAATGGCTCATATCTGGCCATACACAAGATGCTTTTTCATAAGTGAATGGGTAGCCAAACTTTTGTGTTTCCATGCAATGCTGTACTATTCAGAGATGAAAATAACTGAACTCTGCAGCAACACAAAGACGTAGATGATGCATATTTAAAAGTGAAAGAAGTCAGTCTGAAAAGAACACATACTGTAGGATTCCATTCATATGACATTTTAGAAAAGGGGAAACTAGAGACAAGGTAAACATATCAAGCATTTCTGGAGCAGTGAGGATTAACAGGTGAAGTATTTCATAGGATTACTTGATGGCAAATACCTGCCTTTGTGCATGTATAAAAACCCATAAAATTTTACACCATAAACAGTAGACCATAAAGTATGCAAATAAAAAAATAATTTAGGAGGTTGACGTATATAATGGAACATTTTATAGTCATGATAAAGTATGTTTATGAAGAATGTATCATAACATGAAAAATGCTTTTGTGTAAGATAATTTAAGCAAGTAGGAATTATATTTTTTCACAAATAGTAATTCTAAATTGATTCAAGATTTTAAAAATTACATATGACCTCTTTATGCCCATAAATATATATTAAACTCTCAGAAATTGTTGTGCATAAATATTTAGATGGCATAACTTCTTCTTAAAAAGCATAAGCATCATATCATCTTTTATTTTTGTATTCTCCCAGCTCAATAAAATCTTACCTCGTGAAGCTAAATGTTTTTCTATGTTTAGTTCAACTATTGTTCCCAAGCAGTTATGCTTAAAGATCTGTAGATATATAATGGGTCTGTGATACGTACTGAATTATTACAGGAACTGCAGCTGTACATTGAGCAAATGTGGGTGAATAGCCTTGACCCTAAAGGCTATAAGGGACTTTGTCCAGAACGCAATAGAGTGGCAGCACTGCCATTGTTCTTGGAGCTCATGGTACTTGAATTTTAGTCCTGATACAGATGAGGCTTCTTAGCAGAACATTTTGTTCATTAATCTGAAGTGTGTAAAATGAATTCATGGTGGAAACCTCATTAAAGGTCAGTATAGAAAGATGTTCTCATAGTGGTATTTAAAAAAATACATGGGATTATTTCTTTTTTCTTGACCACAGTGCAACATTGTGCTGCATCATTGTTGAATTTTGTCCATGTTTTTGTGACTTCTGAATGAAAATAATTCCAGGAAAGCACTTAAGCAAAGGTATTTAAAAATCCTTGATACATTTTCAGAAGGAACATTATATAAACAGATTAAAGATTTAAATGTAAAACAAAAGTACTAGAAGAAAATATAGCCAAACATTTACATTTTCCTGGAGAGGGTTTGGAAAGACTTTTCTAAGCATAAGACAAATCAGAAACCATAAAAGAAAAGACTTAAAATGTAAAATTTCTATATGTCAAAAAAACAACCTATCATAAAACAAAATTAAAAGAGAAACATAAATGAGGAAAAACACAAGCAACATATGACTGAAACATTTAATAAATAACATTAAATGTCTTATTAATAATAAAAAGATGAATGCCACAATAGACAAAGGGACGAAGGAATTGTATGCCCTTAATGCTCTTAATAAATTGAGACTCAATTCATGGAGACTTTTATTCACGGATGGCTCCTGAAACACAAAAAGCCTAGACTTTCATATACAAAAGCTAAGCTATCCTTCCACCATAGGCAGAAGGGAAAAATTAACCTTATACTCCTTTAGCTATTCTTGAAAAATAGAAAGCATAGACTATTATTTCCATAGACTAACTGCCACACTAACAAGTACTGCTTCTATAATCAGAATATCAGAATATATTGATATGCACAAAACATAAAACAAATAAAAGAGAAATAAAAGCTTGAGCCCTTGACATCATGCAGTGATCTGGTTCCTTTCAAGGGCCCTGCCAGTATTGCAGTGACTGTCCCTAGCAGCCAAGTACTGGTGGGAAAGTCTCTCCACAGGGCAACTTGGCACCAGTATAAATTCTTGGTCACTAACCTCAATTGGCCCTTAATTCTGCTTAACAATCTTACTCTATTTTTTTGGTCAACTCATGCTTCAATATCCAACAAACCCTTTTCACTTTTCTCAAATCTCTACTACTGATATTTCCCCCATTGTCACTCTGAGTAGTTGACCTTCTTATTTCATAGAGGAAATATCAAATGGGAATTCTCTCAACTTTTTCCTGCTATGAAACATACTAATCTGCACCCATCCTCATTTCCTTTCATCCTTTTAAAATAAAGGAGGTAGTTATCCCTCCTCTGTTGAGTGGGTATAAACTCACTCAATAAATATTTATTGAATCTATCAATCAGGAAACTACTCTAACCTGGGAATATAGTGAAAATTTTCTCTGCAATCTTGGTGGTTTTTCTGGGTCTTTCCTTTGTGTTTGTCCCAGTAAAGGCAGAGGCACTACCCAACTGTCACTAAATTGTGAGCCTCTTCAAGGCAAGGATAGGATTTAATTTATCTTGATACATTATCCAGCTCTACATTGTGCTAAGTAAGTGTGTTTGTTCAAACGGGCCTGTCTTTTGCTGCCCCTGCTAAATTCATAAAGCTTGAGAAGATTTGTTACACTTGAACGCAAGTCTCAGAAGGTAAATCCTTCATCCTTTCTCATTTCTACAAAGGGCACAAGGCCTGGTTCTGCTGCTGCATGAGTGCTTAGAACCCAGAGGCCACCAGCAGGAGCATGATCATCTCCCTACTTTCTCTTAGTACAAATCACACACACACACACACCCCACAGATAAAGGGGAACATAAAAATAGAATGTCAAAAGTGTAGCAGGGAAAGTAAACTGTCCTCCCACCTCCTCCTGAAATGTCAGAATGTGGGCATTGAAAAACAGGAGATGAGGAGAAGGGAGAAGTACCCTATTCATTTGTTGCTAGGTAACAATATATGCTCCCCATTCCTCCAACAAACATTGTACTTTCTGAAGGACATGCTTCTGCTGCCTCTAGGATTGAGGCAGACAATAAAATATTTTTTTAATTGAAGAAAAATAGAACTACCATAGTAGAAAAAAATGGACAGGAGGTATGAAAAGGCTAGTGACAAAACCAGAAATAAGCACATGAAAAGATGTTCAACTCCAATATTCTTATAAATAAAAATAAACATAATAACAGGATTCCATTTTTTGACTAAATAGACTGGCAAAGATGGAAAAGAATAATTACCAGTTGTTGGTGACTGTTTGAAAGACTATTATTTCTAAGCATTCCTCTTAGGGGTGCTAGTGATAAACTTTCTGTTTGTACAAGGCAGTTTGACAAATAAAAGCCTCCACATTTTGCATAGTCTTCAAACCCATTCATAAAAGTGCAAATCAAAACTACAAGGACATACCATTTTTACCTTGTCAATGAGCAAAGATTTAATAAAATAGTTTAATAACACATTGTGTTGGTGAGGAAATGGCTACATTGTTGATGAGAGTGTAAATTGGCAGAACTTCTTTGGAGGGCAATTTGCAATTTGTATCTATAGTTTAAACCCAAATGCTTTGACCCAGCTGGGTAGGAAATAATCCTACAGACATACTCTGTCTTTATTGCTAAGATATTTGTATAAGGGTATTAATTGCAGCATTGTTTTTAGTAGCAGAAGATTGGAAATTAATGACCTTCAGTATGGGAGTGGTTGAATACATTTTGATACACCCAAATAATGCAGTCAGAAAAATGAGGATTTACCACTAACCTAGTCTTGTGGATCCCCAAGAGAGCCTGTTTGTGGACTTCTGGTACTGACCCCTAGTTTCCTTTTCTGACTTTTCTCTCAAACGTGAAAGACAGTAGTTAATGTTGTCCATTTTATACAAATAATTTCATTTACATTAATGTATATAGGTATCTATAGAATGTTGGGTAGATTTTTTGTATCACTTTTTTGAAAATGCAAAATTACGTTACTTGCAATTAACTGTGCTGAAAAGATGGAGACATACTCATACATCTTTTTTATTTTAGTGTGCTAAAATACACAGAACATAAAATGTACCATTTAAACCATTTTTAAGCACACAGTTTGGTGGCATTAAGTACATTGACATTGGTGTGCAACCATCGCCACTATCCATCTCATTCTCTTTCTCATTATCCCAAACTGAAACTCTGTACTTATTAAACAATATTCACCATCCTCCTCTCCCCTGTCCATGGTAACCACTTTCTGTCCTATGAATTGACTACTCTAGATCCTTCATGTAAATAGAGTCTGGTTTATTTCACTGAGCATAAAGTCTTCAAGGTTCAATATTCATTTTAATATGGAAAATAAAAGAAAAAATAAGACATGGAAATCTTTCCAAGACATTTTAAGTGAAAAAAGCAAAATCATGTATACATAATGCTATCATTTATGTGAAAAACAAAGAAGGACTTGGAAGGTATGGGGTAGGAGGGACACCTATTTTTCATTGTATATCCTTTTGTATAATCTGAATTTTGATCAATCTATGTATGTATGTATGTATGTATGTATTTTCAGTTAAATATATTTACAATGCCCACACTCTTTAGTATTTTGACTGCCAGGAATTTATAGTAAAGAAATAACTGGACAAATGCTTAAAGCTATTTCTTGAACTATTATTTTATGTTAATGGTGAAAACTGGGAAACCATAACAGTGTTTAGAAATAGGACACTGATAATATAAATTATGATATGTCCATAAAATAGAATGCCATGCAGGCCTCATAAATAATAATATAAATTTGTTGAAATGGAAAAATTTCACAATGTATTGTAAACTGAAGAAAGCAAGTTACAAAACAGTATGACTAGGCTTATCCTGCCTTTATTTTTTTAATTTTTTCTCTTTTTAATTGAAGTATAACTGATACACAACATTATATTGGTTTCAAGATACAACACGGTGATTCAGCAGTTACCCACATTATTAAATCCTCACCCCAACTAGTGCAGTTACTATCTGTCAACATAGCAAGATGTTACAGATCCATTGGCTATATTCTCCATGCTGCACTTCCATCCCCATGACCCAACTTACATCATGATTGAGACTTTTGTGCCCGGCTAATGCCTGCTTCCTCCCCACCTTCTTCCCCAAACCCTCTCCCATGGTAACCACCAGTCCCTTCTTAGTGTCTCTGAGTCTACTTCTATTTTGTTCATTTTGTTTTGTTTTGTTTTAAGATTCCACAAATAAGTGAGATCATATGGTATTTGACTTTCCCTGCCTGGCTTATTTCACTGAGCATAATATGCTGTGGATCCATTTATGTTGTTGCAAGTGGCAGGATTTCTTTTCTTTTTATGGCTGAATAATATTCCATTGTGTGTACCACCTCTTCTTTATCCATTCATCTATTGATGGACAATTTGGTGGCTTCCATATTTTGGTTCTTGTAAATAATGCAACAATAAACACTGGGGTGCATATATCTTTTTGAATTGGAGATTTTTTGTTGTTTGTGTAAATTCCTAGAAGTGGAATTACTGTGTGGAATGGTATTTCTATTTTTAGTTTTTTGAGGAACCTCTATACTGATTTCCATACTGGCTGCATCAATTTACATTCCCACCAAGTATAGGAGGGTTCCCTTTTTTCCACATCCTTGCCAACACTTGTTATTTCTTGTCTTTTGGATAGTGGACATTCTAACTGGTGTGAGGTGATACCTCATTGTGGTTTTGATTTGCATTTCCCTGATGTTAATGATGTGGAACATCTTTCCATGTACCTGTTGGCCATCTGCATTTCTTCTTTGGAAAAATATCTGTTCAGGTTCTCCACCCACATTTTAATTGGGCTATTTCTTCTTTTAGTGTTGAGGCATGAGTTCTTTATATATTTTGGATGTTAACCCCTTATCAGATGAGTCCTTTACAAATATATTCTTATACTATAGAATGCCTTTTTGTTCTGCTGATGGTGTCCTTTGCTGTACAGAAGCCTTTTAGTTTGATGTACTCCCACTTGTTCATTTTTTATTTTGTTTCCATTGTCCAGGGAGGATCCTGCCTTTACACATATGCCTTTATGAGTTTCTATATGAAGGGGGAATCTTTAAGGCTACACATCAGAATATTAGTAGTGATTATCACTGGATGGTATTTTGGATGGTTTAAAATTTTTCTTTTTTATATCTATATTTTCTAATTTTTCCTCAATATATAGCATTTGTGTATGTGCATGTATGTATGTGCACATATATACAAGATGATTGTAACTAAAAACTTAGAAAATCCTAAGCATTGAAAATACACCACAATGTTAATGGCGGCTGATGTTTGTTTTAATGACATAAGATGGGGAAACAAGTTTGTTTATTTTACTTTTTATGCCTTCCAAATTTTCTTTTTATTTTAATTAAGGTATCATTGATACACACTTTTATGAAGGTTTCACATGAAAAACAACGTGGTTACTACAGTCACCCATATTATCAAGTCACCCCCACACCCCACTGTAGTCACTGCCCATCAGTGTAGTAAGATGCCAGTCACTACTTGTCTTCTCTGTGCTATCTGCCTTCCCTGTGACCCCCTTACATTACGTGTATTAATCATAATGCCCCTTAATCCCCTTCTCCCTCCCTCCGTACCCACCCTCCTCCACCCCTCCCCTTTGGTAACCGCTATTCTCTTCTTGGAGTCTGTGAGTCTGCTGCTGTTTTTTTTCCTTCAGTTTTGCTTCGTTGTTATACTCCACAAATGAGAGAAACCATTTGGTACTTGTCTTTCTCCGTCTGGCTTATTTCACTGAGCATAGTACCCTCTATGTCCATCCATGTTTTTGCAAATGGTAGGATTTGTTTCTTTCTTATTATGCCTTCCAAATTTTCTATAATGAATGTATATTATTTAATGGTATTTTAAAAAGAAAGGTTGGGGAGTGGCATTGAGAACCAGCTTTCACTTTTTACTTTCTTCACTCCTGTATTTTAAAAATTTGTTGCAGCAAGCACATACTGTTTTGCAACGAAAAACAAACATTAACAAATGTATCTCGGACAAACTTCTGTTTTTAAATAAAAGGTAAATTATCCACAGAAAACCTGCACACATATATTTTTAGCAACTTTATTCATAATTGCTTAAACTTGGAAGCAATCATGATTTCCTTCAAAAAGTGAATGGATAAATAAACTGTGGTAAATTCACATAATGGAAAATTATTCAATGCTAAAAAGAATTGAGCTATCAAGCCATGAAAAGACATGGAGAAAACTTAATGCATATTACAAAGTGAAAGAAGCCTATGTGAGCAAGCTATATACTCCATGGTTCCAAGTATATGACACTCTTGAAAATGCAAAACGATGATGACAGTACAAAGATCAGTGGTTGCCAGAGATTAAGGGGGAGAGAGATGAATTGGCAGAGCACAGAGGATGTTTGGGGCAGTAAAACTATTCTGTACAATACTACAGTTGTGGACACTTGCTATATGTTTGTCAAAACCCATGGACTGTACAACACCAAGGGTGAACCACAATGTATAGACGTTTGTTAATGATAATGTATTCAATATTGGTTCACTAATTTTAACAAATGTACTACACTAATGCAAGATGGTAAAATAGAGGAAATGTGTGTGGGGTGGGGTTTGAAGAGGGAGAACATGGGAACTTTCTGTACTTCTTGCTCAATTTGTCTATAAACCTAAAACTACTCGAAAAATAATGTCTATTAATTTTATTAAAAAGGTAGGTTATTGTGAAGGAAGAAAACCATGGAGAAGTTCCCAAGCAGTGGAGCTGACCGTCCCTCCCAGCTCTGTGGAGTTCCAGGTGCAATACTCGCAACTAATGTATCCCATAGACCTTTCTTGTTGGCTACAGTGTCTACTGTCCTTTTCAATTTGGCAGACTGCCTCCCTTCAGTTCCATCTGGTTTTGCACCCAGGCAAAGATGGAAATACCTCAGAATAAGCAAAAGTGATAGAGTTAACTGAGCACTTTCTGATATTGAACAAGTGCAAACTTATAAAGTAAATGACTGTGACATTAACTTTTTTAATAAGCAGACTATTGTGTGTATATGACTGATGGAAGTGTGAAGAGGAAATGAGGAAGGGTGCAGGAAGATAGGGGGGTTGATGAAAAAGGGAGAATTGCAGAAGTGCTTGAAAATGAAGGAAAGGGATGTGATAGGAAAGTCATGGGCAAAGGAGGGGAAACCTTAAGACAATTTCTAATTTACATGACCAGGGAGAGGTACAGTGAGGTCCTGATTAAATTCTATCCCAAGATGGCACACAGTCACATTTCAATGGAGACTAATGCCTATTTGTTTTCAACATAAAAATATTTTGAGATTAACTCTGTCACTCATTTGCTGAGAAGTGAGTGCCTAAGGGATGCCCCACACAAATAGTGGGAAGGGAAACTGAGTGATGAACCTCTTAATTGCTTAAGTAGACAGATTCTGCCCACTCTGCCCTTACTTCAGTGAGTGCCTTTGTCAAGTGGGAACAACACTTCCTTGGTTTGGTTTTTGTAATTTGCTTTTTCTGATGCTGCCTCAGTCAGACAAATGATTAACATAGCTGCTTACTTATGGGTGACCACTTCAAACTTCATAATACAGTTGCATTTTCCACAAATACATTCTACAAATCCAATTGCTAGCTAATTTGAAAGTAAATAAATGGGTTTAAATTACAAAAGGATTTACCCTGAACCATTGTTTGAAGAAAGCTTTAAAATATTGTTTCTGGTGACTTTTTATTGGTATGGAAAAATTTATGTAATTCTTGTCCAGACTCTAGAGTTGGGCTGAACTGGAACAGAACTACCCTCTCAAGCCTCTTTCTTCCAGGTGAGAGAGGAAGAGAATTCTATCATAATGACTAGGAGGTAGCTGGAATGCTTCTTTCAAATTTGCTTTCCTGCTAAAACAACATACATCACTGTAAATTAAGGCAAAAAACCTTATTTATATTGATTATCTGAACACTAAAAAATAACATAAGCAGAATATTTTTTGTTGGCACATATTCACAACTTTAATCAGTTTCTTAGCCACATGTAACATCACATTACCAGTATTTTTATGAAAATGTATTTTTTCCAATGTGGTCTTAATGTTTTTAATTTTTCCATAAAATTGTCTGCAATCTGTTTCACAGTTGAATTTTATGGTTAACAAGTTAGAAATTGTAGGCATCTTCAATTGATTCTTCTCTATAAACCATAATGTTTCAAACTGAGAAAATACTCTCTACAGGAGAAGAAAAAAATTCTACAAAATGGAAGATATTCTCACTACTAATTTTTAAATTAGAAATGTGTATATATTTCAGCTCAAATATAGTCACAGTTTCTGTCTTTTTGCCTCCATTCAGAGTACCTCTGTAACGATTTTGTAAGACAAAATTTGTCCAATAAGTTATCTCTATTTTTAATTCTTTTGACCGTTTTAATAAATGTAGATACTGCAAAATTTTAGGATGCCTCAATTTCATTCCATTCTGGAGCAGAATAGCAATTTGCCTAATTAAAAATAGAATCCTCCTCAAAAGATTTTCCCCATAATTTGAGATATCTCTAAGTACAGTTATACAATCTCAAAATCAAATGTACATCACCAAGGCTTTCTGTCTCCAATCTTCCTTGACTCTACAAGTGTATATGTTAACTCTTGGTGTGATAGGTTGGTATATTCGTTTTCTATTGCTGTGTAACAAATTCAACAGCTTAAAGGGACACATGTTTTTATCATACAGCTTCCGTAAGTCAGGAGTCTGGGCACATCTCGGCTGGGTAATGTGCTCAAAGTCTCACCAGGCTACAATCTAGATGTTGATCAGGGTGACAGTCTCATCAGACGTTCAACTAAGGAAAGATTCACTTTTCTCAGAATGTTGGCAGACTTCATCTTATGATTGTAGGACTGGGGTCAATGACATGAAAGACAAAGGAAGGCTGAGGAACTGTTCCAGATTAAAGGAGAAACACAAAAACTAAATGCAATGTATGATCCTGGTTTGGATCTGGGACCAGAACAAATTGTTATAAAGGATATTATAACATAAATTCGGAAAATTTGACTAAGGTCTATATATTAGACAATAACACTATACTGAGGTTAAATTTCCTGATGTTTATAGTTGTATTGTGGTTATATAAGTGAACGACTTGGTTTTTCAGAAATATTGCCTGAAATATTTATGGGTGAAGGAGTATGGTATTAGAGAGAGAGAGAGAGAGAGAGAGAAAGAGAAAGAGGAGGAAGAGGAGGAGGAGGAGGAGGAGGAGGGAATATAATAAAATAAACATATCAAAACCTGGACAAAGGCTATATGAAGTTTTTTGTAATATTTTCTCTAAATTTGAAAGTATTTCCAAAAGAAAGTTAAAAACATTTCAGTATGTATAAGCTATCCTTAAAAATCGTAACTACAATAGCATTATCATACCTAAATTTTAAAAAATTTTATTAAGGTATTATTGATATACACTCTTATGAAGGTCTCACAATGAAAAACACTGTGGTTAATACATTTACCCATGTTATCAAGTCCCCACCCATACCCCAATGCAGTCACTGTCCATCAGTGTAGTAAGATGCCACAGATTCACTATTTGCCTTCTCTGTACTACACTGTTTTCCTTGTGATCCCATACACCATGTGTACTTAACGTAATACCCGTCAATCCCCTTCTCCCTCCATCCCCACCCGCCCTCCCACACCCCTCCCCTTTGGTAACCGCCAGTTCATTCTTGGAGTCTATGAGTCTGCTGCTATTTTTTTTTTGGTATCATTAATCTACAATTACACGAGAAACATTATGTTTACTAGAACTCCTCCCATCACCAAGTCCCCACCACATACCACATTAGTCACTGCCCATCAGCATAGTAAGATGCTGTAAAATCACTACTTGTCTTCTCTGGGTTGCACAGCCCTCCCCATGCCCCATCCCACATTATACATGCTAATCGTAAGGCCCCTTTCTTCTCCCCCCACTTCTCCCTCCCTTCCCACCCATCCTCCCCAGTTCCTTTCCCTTTGGTAACCCTTAATCCATTCTTGGGTTCTGTGAGTCTGCTGCTGTTTTGTTCCTTCAGTTTTTCCTTTGTTCTTATATTCCACATATGAGTGAAATCATTTGGTACTTGTCTTTCTCTGCCTAGCTTATTTCACTGAGCATAATACCCTCTAGCTTGATCCATGTTGTTGCAAATGGTAGAATTTGTTTTCTTCTTATGGCTGAATAATATTCCACTGTGTATATGTACCACTTCTTCTTTATTCATTCATCTACTGATGGACACTTAGGTTGCTTCCATTTCTTGGCTATTGTAAATAGTGCTGCAATAAACATACGGGTGCATCTGTCATTTTCAAACTGGACTGCTGCATTCTTCGGGTCAATTCCTAGAAGTGGGATTCCTGGGACAAATGGTATTTCTATTTTGAGCTTTTTGAGGAACCTCCGTACTGCTTTCCACGTGATTGAACTAATTTACATTCCCACTAACAGTGTAGGAGGGTTCCCCTTTCTCCACAACCTCGCCAACATTTGTTGTTGTTTGTCTTTTGGATGGTGGTGATCCTTACTGGTGTAAGGTGATATCTCATTGTGGTTTTAATTTGCATTTCTCTGATGGCTAGTGATGTGGAGCATCTTTTCATGTGTCTGTTGGCCATCTGAATTTCTTCTTTGGACAACTGTCTCTTCATATCCTCTGCCCATTTTATAATTGGATTATTTGCTTTATGTTTGTTGAGGTGTGTGAGCTCTTTATATATTTTGGATGTCAACCCGTTATTGGATCTGTCATTTATGAATATATTCTCCCATACTGTAGGATGTCTTTTTGTTCTATTGATGGTGTCCTTTGCTGTACAAAAGCTTTTCAGCTTGATATAGTCCCACTTGTTCATTTTTGCTTTTGTTTCCCTTGTCCAGGGAGATATGTTCATGAAGAAGTCGCTCATGTTTACATCCAAGAGATTTTTGCCTATGTTTTTTTCTAAGAGTTTTATGGTTTCATGACTTACATTCAGGTCTTCAATCCATTTCGAATTTACCTTTCCATATGAGATTAGACAACAATCCAGTTTCATTCTTTTACATGTAGCTGTCCAGTTTTGCCAACACCAGCTGTTGAAGAGGCTGTCATTTCCCCATTGTATGTCCATGGCTCCTTTATCATATATTAATTGGCCATATATGTTTGTGTTAATGTTTGGAGTCTCTATTCTGTTACACTGGTCTGTGGCTCTGTTCTTGTGCCAGTACCAAATTGTCTTAATTACTGTGGCTTTGTAGTAGAGCTTGAAGTTGGGGAGCAAGATCCCCCCCACTTTATTGTTCCTTCTCAGGATTGCTTTGGCTATTCGGGGTGTTTTGTGGTTCCATATGAATTTTTGAACTATTTGTTCCAGTTTGTTGAATAATGCTGTTGGTAATTTGATAGGGATTGCATTGAATCTGTAGATTGCTTTGGGCAGGATGGCCATTTTGACAATATTAATTCTTCCTAGCCAAAAGCATGGGATGAGTTTCCATTTGTTAGTGTTCTCTTTAATTTCTCTTAAGAGTGTCTTGTAGTTTTCAGGGTATAGGACTTTCACTTCCTTGGTTAGGTTTATTTCTAGGTATTTTATTCTTTTTGATGCAATTGTAAAAGGAATTGTTTTCCTGAATTCTCTTTCTGTTAGTTTGTTGTTAGTGTATAGGAAAGCCTCGGATTTCTGTGTATTAATTTTGTATCCTGCAACTTTGCTGAATTCCAATATTAGTTATAGTACTTTTCAAGTGGAGTGTTTAGGGTTTTTTATGTACAATATCATGTCATCTGCAAATAGTGACAGTTTGTCTTCTTCGTTACCAGTATGCATGCCTTGTATTTCTTTGTTTTGTCTTATTGCCGTGGCTAGGACCTCCAGTACTATGTTGAATAACAGTGGGGAGAGTGGGCATCCCTGTCTTGTTCCCGATCTTAGATGAAAAGTTTTCAGCTTCTCACTGTTAAGTATGATGTTAGCTGTGGGTTTTATATATATGGCCTTTATTACATTGGGGTACTTGCCCTCTATACCCATTGTGTTGAGAGTTTTTATCATGAATGGATGTTGAATTTTGTCGAAAGCATTTTCAGCATCTATGGAGATGATCATGTGATTTTTGTCCTTCTTTTTGTTGATGTGGTGGATGATGTTGATGGATTTTTGAATGTTGTACCATCCTTGCTTCCCTGGGATGAATCCCACTTTGTCATGTTACATGATCCTCTTGTTGTATTTAAGAATTCAGTTTGCTGATATTTTGTTGAGTATTTTTTTATCTGTGTTCATCAGGGATATTGGTCTGTAATTTTCTTTTTTGGTGGGGTTTTTGCCTGGTTTTGGTATTAGGGTGATGTTGGCTTCATAGAATGAGTCTGGAAGTATTCCCTCCTCTTCTATTTTTTGGAAAAGTTTAAGGAGAAAGGGTTTTATGTCTTCTCTGTATGTCTGATAAAACTCCATGGTAAATCCATCTGGCCCGGGAGTTTTGCTCTTGGGTAGATTTTTGATTACCACTGTGATTTCGTTGCTGGTAATTGGTCTGTTTAGATTTTCTGTTTCTTCCTTGGTCAGTATTGGAAGGTTGTATTTTTCTAGGAAGTTATCCATTTCTTCTAGGTTATCCAGCTTGTTAGCATGTAGATTTTGTAGTATTCTCTAATAATTATTTGTGTTTCTGTGGGTCCGTCATGATGTTTCCTTTCTTGTTTCTGATTCTGTTGATTCTCTTTTTTCTCTTAATAAGTCTGGCGAGAGGCTTATCTATTTTGTTTATTTTCTCAAAGAACCAGCTCCTGGTTTCATTGATTTTTTCTACTGTTTTATTCTTCTCAATTTTATTTATTTCTTCTCTGATCTTTATTATGCCCCTCCTTCTGCTGACTTTAGGCCTCATTGTTCTTCTTTTTCAAATTTTGATAATTGTGACATGAGACTATTCATTTGGGTTTGTTCTTCCTTCTTTATATATGCCTGGATTGCTATATACTTTCCTCTTAAGACTGTTTTGCTGCGTCCCACAGAAGTTGGGACTTTGTGTTGTTGTTGTCATTTGTTTCCATATATTGCTTGATCTCTATTTTAATTTGGTTTTTGATCCATTGATTATTTAGGAGCATGTTGTTAAGCCTCCATGTGTTTGTGGGCCTTTTTGCTTTCTTTGTACAATTTAGATCTAGTTTTATACCTCTGTGGTCTGAAAAGTTGGTTGGTAGAATTTCAATCTTCTTGAAATTACTTTGGCTCTTTTTGTGGCCTAGTATGTGGTCTATTCTAGATAATGTTCTATGTGCACTTGAGGAGAATGTGTATCCTGTTGCTTTTGGATGTAGAGTTCTATAAATATCTATTAGGTCCATCTGTTCTAGTATGTTTTTCAGTGCCTCCGTGTCCTTACTTATTTTCTGCCCGGTGGATCTATCCTTTAGGGGGAGTGCTGTGTTGAAGTCTCCTAAAATGAATGCATTGCAGTCTATTTCCTCCTTTGGTTCTGTTATTATTTGTTTCACATATGCTGGTGCTCCTGTGTTGGGTGCATATATATTTATAATGGTTATATCCTCTTGTTGGACTGAGCCCTTTATCATTATGTAATGTCCTTCTTTATCTCTTGTTACTTTCTTTGTTTTGAAGTCTATTTTGTCTGAAACTAGTACTGCCACACCTGCTTTTTTCTCCCTGTTGTTTGCCTGAAATATGTTTTTCCATTCCTTGACTTTTAGTCTGTACATGTCTTTGGGTTTGAGGTGATTCTCTTGTAAGCAGCATATGGATGGGTCTTGCTTTTTTATCCATTCTATTACTCTGTGTCTTTTGATTGGTGCATTCAGCCCATTTACATTTAGGGTGATTATTGAAAAATACATACTTATTGCCATTGCAGGCTTTAGGTTCATGGTTACCAAAGGTTCAAGGTTAGGTTCTTTACTATCTTACTGTCTAACTTATCTCACTTATTGAGCTATTATAAACACAGTCTGATGATTATTTCTCTCTCTTCTTATTCCTTCTCCTCCATTCTTTATATGTTAGGTATTTTATTTTGTGCTCTTTTGTGTTTCATTTGACTGCTTTTGTGGGTAGTTGATTTTATTTTTTGCCTTTTGTTAGTATTTGATCTGCTTTTTTCCTGTGATTTTATTGTTTCTGGTGACATCTATTTGGCCTTAGGAGTGCTTCCATCTAGAGCAGTCCCTCTAAAATACCCTGTAGAGGTGGTTTTTGGGAGGCAAATTCCCTCAACTTTTGCTTGTCTGGGAATTGTTTAATCCTTCCTTCATATTTAAATGATAATCATGCTGGATACAGTATTCTTGGTTCAAGGCCCTTCTGTTTCACTGCATTAAAAATATCATTCCATTCTCTTCTGGCCTTTAAGGTTTCTTTTGAGAAGTCTGATGATAGCCTGATGGGTTTTCCTTTTTAGGTGACCTTTTTTCTCTCTCTGGCTGCCTTTAATACTCTGTCCTGGTCGTTGACCTTTGCCATTTGAATTATTATGTGTCTTGGTGTTGTCCTCCTTAGGTCCCTTGTGTTGGGAGATCTGTAGGCTTCCATCATCTGAGAGACTATTTCCTCCCCCACATTGGGGAAGTTTTCAGTAATGTTTTCTTCAAAGGCACTTTCTATTCCTTTTTCTCTCTCTTTTTCTTCTGGTACTGCTATAATGTGGATATTGTTCCATTTGGATTGGTCACAGAGTTCTCTTAATATTCTTTTATTCCTGGAGATCCCTTTATCTCTATCTGCATCAGCTTCTCTGTGTTCCTGTTCTCTGATTTCTATTCCATTAATGGCCTTTTGCATCTCGTCTATTCTGCTTTTAATTCCTTCCAGAGATTGTTTTATTTCTGTATTCTCCCTCCTTAGCTCTTGCATATTTCTCTGCAAGTCCATCAGCATGGTTATGACCTTTACTTTGAACTCTTTTTCAGGAAGATTGGTTAAGTCTATCTCCCCAGATTCCCTCTCAAGGAAGAATGTCTGTGTGATTCTGGTCTGGATAAAATTCTGCCTTTTCGTGGCGATAGAGGTAGGCATGGGCAGTTGGCGCGTGTGTCAGCTGGGAGAATGAAGTCCCTTCCCACTTACTCCTCGCCTTCATCTCCTGGGAGAATGGCGACCCCTAGTGGCTTGTGCTGGGTAGCTACATGTAGACATGGTCTCTGGTTCTTGCCTGGGACTCTGTGGAGGAAGCTCTGTGCGGCTGCTGTGGGCATGGCTGGTCTCAGGCTGCTGCTCCACTATGGCAGGGTCGTGATGGAAGGGGAACTGGCGGGAGGCTGTTTATTGCCGTGATGGGCCTCAGAGCTGCACTACTGCCCAGGGGCTTAGGGCACCCGGAGTGCCCTGGGTTCCCAGCTGCTAGGCTGAGTGTGCCGGAACGCTTCCGTCCAGCTGTGAGGCTCCTGTCCCTTTAAGACTTTCAAAAAGCCCTCGCTTTCTTTTGTCCCAGGGGCACTGGCTGTGGGAACCTGCTTGCAGGTTTTACTGTTCCATTTCCCTAGTATCCAGCACACCACGCACTGTGTGTCTATCGTCCCGGTGCAGATGACTAGGGCTGGGTATTTAGCAGTCCTGGGCTCCCACTCCTTCCCTGCTCTGACTCCTCTCCTCCCACCAGGGAGCTGGGGTAGGTGTGGCGCTCAGGTCCCACTGGGCTGTGGCTTGTATCTTACCCCCTTCGTGAGGCGGTGGTTTCTCGCAGATGTAGATGTAGCCTGGCTGTTGCCCTGAATCTTCTGGTCTCTCTTTTAAGAATAGTTGTATTTGTTGTATTTTCAAAAATATATATGGTTTTGGGAGGAGATTTCTGCTGCCCTACTCACGCTGCCATCTTGGCTCCACCCCCTCTGCTGCTATTTTGTTCCTTCAGTTTTGCTTTGTTGTTATACTCCACAAATGAGGGAAATCATTTGGCACTTGTCTTTCTCTGCCTGGCTTATTTCACTGAGCATAATGTCCTCCAGCTCCATCCATGTTGTTGCAAATGGTGGGATTTGTTTTTTTCTATGGCTGAATAGTATTCCATTGTGTATATGTGCCAACTCTTCTTTATCTATTCATCTACTGATGGACACTTAGGTTGCTTCCATATCTTTATCATACCTAAAATTTTAAATCAAATAACTTAAGACTACCAAATATCCTGGGTTGAAAATTTCCAGGTTGTCCCATAAATGTGTGTGTGTGTATGTGTGTTCACAGTTGGTTTGTTTGAATTAGGATCCTAAAAGGAACCATACATTGTACTTATTTGATGTGTCTTATTTCTTTTAATCTATAGATTGTTCCACCTCTTCATTTTCTTATAAATTTTTTTGCTGATTGCATCCCGGATTGTAGTTCAACAAAGATGTCCTAATATCTATATACCTATATTTTATACCTTATGTCTATCCAATAATCTAACTAACTGTCCTTTAATGTAGTAAGTGATCCATCATTAAATATTCAAATAGAAGCTAGATAGTTTAAAAGGAGTTTCACCTTTGGGACCTTCAAATTGCTACCAACTGTAAAATTTTTATAATTACATGCAAATATCAGCATAGTCAAGACATGGGTAGAAGTCTAGGCAGTGGTCATAATGAGTGAAATCTACTGCCTTTAATATTCCTCAGGTCACAAAGGAATGTGAACAAAGTTCTGTTCATTTCTTTATGGGCTAAGGAATGTGTGCTGTAGGATATCATCAGGTTTAGCCCTCAGTAAAATTAGGACCCGGTAAAAGTGTCTGTGGTGGCTTTAATATACGTCCACAATTCCTCTAAATAGCTCCCTTCAAAAGGTGAAACCCAAATCCCCTATCCTCCTTCCCCAAGGGTGTGTTGGACTTAGCAGTTCCTTCTAACAAATAGAATATGAATGAAATGATGGCATGTGACTTGTGAGTGTAGGTCATAGAAAATATTGTGCCTTCCTCTTTGTCCTCTCTCTTGAATCATTCATTCTGGGGGAGAAAGCTAGCTGCTATGTAATGAGGATATTCAAACAGCCTTCAAACCACATGAAGAGGTCCAGGTGGTGAGGAACTGAGGCCTCCTGCCAACAACCATGTGAGTGCACCATCTTATAAGTGGATCCTCCAGTCCTTAACTAGCCTTCAGATAACTGCAATGTCATGAGTGACTCTGAGCCAGAACTACCCAGCTAAGCTCTTCTTGAATTCATTACCCACAGAAACTGAGGGTTTTTTTTTTTAAGGTGCTGAGTTTTAGGATAAACAGCAATAGATAAGCAACATACTTTGTTCTTTTGACTGCCTATTAGATGTTGTGTATGAAGAATGTAGTAATAATTTGAGGCTTTTGATAATGTTGTCTTCCTCCAGAAAGGGTTTACATTTGTTTCTGCCAGTGGACCACTAGGCTAGGGGTATGAGAAATTCCAGATCACTTTATTCAGTCACAGATTGAGATGGTAAGATGCTGAGCATCATTCCCTGTGAGGGCTGATCTATTTTCTATGCACTCTTATTCCTAAGGTGTTGCCCCTCAGGGTTGCCACCCAAAGCTTGTGGCGTTTATCAAAATCCCTTTTCCTTATTGGGTCTGAAGTCCAATTTTTCTCCTCTAGCCCAAAGAATCTAACCAAAGTTATGTCTGGTCTCTCTGCTGCCTCTTCTGGAATTGGCAGATGTCCTTGTAGGGAAAATAGCCCCCAATCTGGGCTTACTTCTCTAGGTTTCCTTTACCGTTTGAATCTTGGCTTCATAATGCTTCACTGTGCTAGGTAGTTCTTTAATACCTCAAAGAGATGCTTTGAAAATTTTTTCCAGCTTTTCTACTATTTCTCAATGGGAGGAGTAGTTCCAATTACCTAGTCCAAGATTACCTCATTAGCAGAGGTGAAACTCTCCTAAGGATGAACTTTTAAAAGCATAAACTTGATCATACCACTCTTGCTTACATCCCTTCAATAGTGTAGAATGATGTTTTCAGCTCTAAGCAACAGTCTACTCAATGAAATATGGCTTAAATTATAGGGTTTGTTCATCTCAATGATAAGATATTGGGTAGTAGGGCAGTAGCACAGTTGCTTAATTCAGTAGGTCATTGATGCCATTAAGGACCCAGACTATTTCAGTAGTACTGCTCTGCCATTCACAACATGGTGATTACTCATTGTGGCAAAATCATTGCCGGAACTATGTATTGGTCATCTGCTGAGGTATCAAAATACTTCAAAATTTAGCATGTTAAACATCAAACTTTTATTATCTCATAGTTTCTGTGGGTCAGGAATTTGGGAACAGCTAAACTGAGTAGTTCTGGTTCAAAGTCTTTCCTAAAATTGCAGTCAGGATGTTTGTTTGGCGAAGGATGCAGGCATCTGAAGGCTTGAAATGGGCCTGGAGGATCCATTTCCAAGATGGCTCATTTACATGGCTACAGAAGGAGATTCTTAGTTCTTTGCTGGCTGTTGGCAGGAGGACTTAATTCCTCACCACCTGGGCCTCTCCATCATGCTGTTTGAGTGTCCTCATAACATGGCAGGTGGCTTTGTCAGAGTGAATGATCCAGGAGAGAGAGTAAGAAGGAATCCACAATGCCTTTTATGACCTAGTCTTGGAAGTCACACATAGTCATTTCAACAACATTCTATTCATCAGAAGTGAATCAATAACTATAGCCCACACTCAAGAGGAGAGAATTAGGCTTCACCTTTTGAAAGAATGAGTATCAAATAATTTGTAGGCATACTTTAAAACCACCACAAACTGCAGTCGAAATGTTTTCAAAGACAGCATGTCAAACAGAAAGGTCCAGAGTTGGGGCAGAAAGAAAAAAAAGACTTTGCTCCTCTAGCTGCTCTCTCTTTTACCAGAGCAAAATCCTTCCCAGAAAGTGGCAGCAGATTTCTCCTTATGTATCATTGGTCTAAACTGAGTCACTGCCCATTTCCAGGCCAATTCACCACGAAGAGGAATGGGATTTCCATGCTTAGTTTGGGTCAATCATGATTCATCTCTTGGGGCTGTGAGGTAAGCCTACCTTTCCTTAGTACTTATCACTGGCCCAAAATCAAATCAGCCTTCTTTTAGCAAGGAAGGTGGTGGCTGCGGAATGGCTGTTGGGTAAGCAACAGTCACTGCAAAAGTGGCTTCTCATTGCGTTTAGAATGAAAACCATAATTTAATTATGGCTATAAGGCCCAAAGGATCTCATCCTTGCTTTACCTTGCCGGGTCAGTATAATTGTAGACCTCTCTACCTCCCACTCTATTTGTTGTGTTGTCCCAGGCTCCTTCCCACCTTAGGATCTTTGCATCTCTGATGCTGCTTCAGATCTGTAGTGGATAAAGCTTCCTAATCTTTATGAGCTTCAATGACCTCATCTGTAAAATAGAAATAATAATAGAATTTACTTCACGAAAGTATTGTGAGAAGTAAATAAGTCATGTATGTTTACCCTTATCACAGTATCTGGCATACAGTAAGTGCTCAATAATTGGGAAGTATTATTAAATTCAGGCTGTCGTGTTGTATATTTGTTTGGTTTTGCTTTCCCTGGTGACACCCTTGGTTGCTATTCTATGTTATCCAAGAGGAATTGCTTCCCACTACCACAGTGACCCAGGTAGAATGAAGTAAGTGCTTAGTGTACACAGAGCTGATTTTGGGGAGGTCAGGAGGCCCAGCTGTGCAGCAAATATAGACTCGTTTGGAAGTAACTCTATGGAAGTTTCCCAAATATACATTAATAGGATTGAAAGAATCTAATGTATTATCTTGTAATTTTAAACTTGTGTCTCATTATCGGACTGACGCTCTTGTGTCTTAATACCAATGCACTGTGATTTAGTATTTCCTAAATCTTACTGGACCCTGAGTGCTGTATGTGGGGAAGTTTTAGGTTTATGACTCATATTACTTCATTCCAGCCAACTCTGTAAGCATGTTGGACACTGAGTACCTATTTCCTAGCAGTGTCGGTATTATAGTATAGTTAAAATGTATGGGCTCTACAGCCTGACTTTCTAGGTTTGAATCCACCACTTAAAAGATCTGAAACCCTAAACAAATCACTAAACCCTCTTTGTGCATCAGTTACTTTATGTGTAAAATGAGGATGACAGTACCTACTTCCGAGATTCGTGAGCACTAGTTAATATATGAAAAATGCCACGTGCTTGCCCTCAGCATTAATTGTTACAACCAGGACAATTACACTGCACTTTTCAAAAATTGAAGTATAGTTGATACACAATACTAATGGGTTTCAAGTGTACAATGCAGTGACTCGACAGTTATCTACATTATTAAATGATCACCCCAACTAGTGTAGTCACTGTTCACACAGATTTTACAGTATTATTGACTATATTATCTGTGCTGTACTTTTATCCCTGACTAGTTTGTAATTGAGGTTTTGTTCTTCTTTAAGCCCTTACATTGCACTTTTTATTATAAAAAAGGTGTGTATGTGAGCGGAGGTGGGGGAACCTGGGCCTTTTCCAACTTCTGAGAGGTCTTGCTGATTAAGGCCACTTAGCAGCCTTAGGTAGAATTCAATTTTGGGGAGCTGGGAAACCTGAGTTCTTTTCCGAAAGCAAGTGCCATTTGCATCGATCTTGGTAAGGCCACCGGGAAGCCCACGGCTTGGGGGTGGCGCTTTTCCCCAGGCTCCCGCCAGTTCGCGCGGCGCTGCAGCGGCTTTGGGCACTGCAGCCGGGACAAGGGCGGCGGCCTTGCGCCTCCCACTCTCTCACGTCCGCCCCGGGGCGCCACCCAGCCCCCATCTCCTCCACCTGGGGCCTCCTCTTTCCCGCCCCTCATCACGTAGGCTCCCAGCGGCTCGCCGCGTGCCGGACGTGACAAATGGAAGCTGCACGTCCCACCAGGGCCCCCGCAGACAGACAGCGCCTCGGAGCAATGGCAGCGCGCGGGAGCCTTTGGGCCGCGTCCAATAGCGGCTGCCGAGCGCGCCGCGCCGGGAAGGGGCGGGGCGATGCCGCCCCGCCCGCCGCCCGCCGCCCGCGCACACTTCGGTTACGGTGTGTGCTGCTGCCTGAGATTCCTGCGTCTCGTCGCCGCTTTATTGCGAAGATGTCGCTTTCCAACAAGCTGACTCTGGACAAGCTAGACGTGAGGGGGAAGCGGGTCGTCATGAGGTAATGCTACACTCTGCCTGTGCGTCCTCGGGGCTGTGCTGCAGCTTTCCCCTCTACCCAGAGTTGCATTTAGTCCTTGGATGGGTCCCGTGAGTCCTCACCTTGCAGGTCGAGGCTGCCCACCATTGTGGCTGCAGCTTTGCCGTGGTCTGACGGTCTCTAACCTCATTTCCCTAGTCCAGAAAGCGAGCCGTTTTGAGAGTGGTTCCACCGAGGAAGGGCTCAGAGTGCTGGGACATAGTTTGCCCTCTCTCCTCTTACAAGCGCAGTTCCGTCGCTTCCAGTGCTCTGTCAGCGAGGTGGGATGTAGAGCTTAGCCCGCAAATCCCTAGGCCCCAAGGAAGAGACCTTGAAAGGTCATTCGGTTAGTTTCCCTACCCCCACCGCCCATGCAGACAAATGAGAAACGGCCCACATTTCTAAGGTCCCAGTAGAAAAGGAAATATTTCCCAGAGGATGTTGATTTAGATGTTAAGGAGCAGAAGCCCCCAAATCATTGCGGATGGGAGGGTGAGGTGGGGCGGGACGCGGCGCCCCGAAGGAGGCTTTGCAGAGCTTATGTAACAGGCCTTTGCCACCCCACCGTGTCGTTGGACTCCGGGCCAGGCCTTGCATTTGCATCAGAATTGTGACACATCCTGGGTACTGGTAGAGCAGGGTGTGGCCCCACATTCTTACCGTTCTCCAACCTCACCCCCACGGATGGCTAGAAAAGCGGGATATTAGAAGCGGGCGGGGGTGGTTGGGGGGGCATACACTTTGGGGTCTCTTACTCAGCACATGTGTATCCCTGGTAGCTTACTACCAACATGGCTTTTCCTTTATCTACCAGAACTACTAGTATGGTGTATGGAACTTTTCCATTTATCCTTTTGGTAACCTGTGGTGCATTTGTGCCTGCCTGGAGCAAACCGCAGGAGGACAGTTAGGTATGGACCCAACTGGAGGACCTGACTGTTCATATACCTTGACGTGATCCAAGGATGGTGCTTTTTAGGGGCTGTAAGGGCTTGCATTGATAGCATTGTGCGGTCTTGGCCTTTTTGGGAAATGGTTGGTTGATGGGCAGGCATGTGAATGGTGTGATTCAACCCCTTTCCCAGTTTGGACTGGTTCAAGTGAGGGCATCTTTTGGATATTAACAGACACATAAGGTAGTAGGGGATATCCCTTTACCCTAGGCTTAAACATATGAGGGCACCCTAATTAGAAGACTGCATAGGCATCCTAAAAGTTCATGTAGCTCTTCCCTTCCCTCTGATTTCATTATGGACACTGTTAGTTTGCTATTGGCCTTCTCTGCCTTGCTATAGAAATGGAAGAACTCAATAGCTGATGGCCAAACACCTAGTGCCCACATTTTCCCAGATGACCTATAGTCCTTTGCACTTTGGACAAAGTAGGAATCACAGCCATCTTAGTATTAGATAAGGGCCCTTTCTTACTCCTCAGATCTTAAAGGACAGGGAATAGACCCTATGGAAAACAGGACAGTTGGACATTGGCATGCAACTAGATCTTAAGCTTTATTTCCTCTCACCTCCTCCATGCTCATGGGTGACCTTTTCAGATGCATGTACCAGCTGAAAGACAAGGGGATGGGGCGTCATGCCAGTCACCTTCGTACAACTGCAGTCTTGGGCTTTCTTTTACTTCTCCCCAGGGGAACCAGTTTGAGGAATTAATGGGGCTGGAATGGAGTGGGACTAGAAGAGATGCTTATCTTTCCGCCCTCTAGAGGTGATATGTAATATCTTTCTGCACAAGGGCTCAAAGTTTCATTTAACACAGATTAAACCTGAGCCTAGAATGGTTGGCTCATCCTGTTCTGCTGATGGAAAATGACCTGTCTGACGTCACTGAACTAACAAGTTGGTGGCAGAGCCAGGACTAGAATTTGGGTCTTTTTGGCTACCAACCACATCCTCTAAATACCCAGACATAGTGAACAATGACAGGTTAAAATAGACCTTTTGTCTGCTAAAGGTGGCAATCAGTAATCCCCCCCCCAATCTGGGTAAATTCTGTTTATTTGGCCTGAGGACAGGAAGTTATTTTATCCCTTGATTGTTAATGTATCTCTTTTGAACAGAGAGTCACATTGTAGGACTACTTTTTGGAAGCACCTAGCCAGCCATGCATTGTCAGCTCAAATTTTGTTTCACTTTAAGTGGTGGTGGCTGGCAGTGTTTCAAAAATGGGGCCTCTTGAGTAGTGGCTGCTTCATTTGCCTTCTCTGTCTTGCAAAAGATAATTAAAACGTTTGCTGAGTCTTCTGGCCCCTGCTCAGATTTGCCAAGAGAAGTAGATTGTTGAGGGAACTTCAGATAGCTGGAAAGCTCTGACTGAGTAATTACCAGGTTTCACCTCAATTTTTTTAGGACTCCAGTTGACTTTACAGCCCTTTGAGTAAACTTCCTGCTTATTTTTTGCTTTGTCATTTACTTTCTTCCTCACATAGGTTGTCAGTTATACTCTTGCCAACTTGGGAAGCACTTCCCTTTTGTTTGCTTCCCCACTTCCTTAAACCTCACTGCTTTTCTCTTACCTGTCATAACTTGTTAAGCAAAAGCCTTGATGTAGAGGAAAAACTGAGAGCAGTGGAAAAAAAGTCTAAGACAGCCATAATGCCCCAGTTTTTTCCAGTCAGGGGCAGTGAAGCAGGGATAGATAGGCATGGTTCCCTTGAGAACTTTTAATAGAACTGGGCCTGGACTCCTGTGCGATTTCAGGTGATAGAGACTTGGTATTCCAATTAAATCAGTATTTTTAACATTTTATTTTTAAATAATTACAGATTCACAGGACTTTGCAAAGATAGTACAGACAGGTCCTCTGTTGACCCAGTTTTCCCCCCATTGGATACATATTACATAATTATAGTGCAGTAGCAAAAGTAGGAAGTTGACATTGGAATAAAGTATTCCAATTCTTTGCTATTTTATCATATGTATAGATTTGTATAACTCCCATCACAGTCAAGATACAAAGCTGTAGTTCTGTTTGATCACTACGAGTATCTCCCTTATGCTACCCCTTTAGCCTCCTGGCCCCTCTCCCTTCCTTCCTAACCCCTGGTAACTGCAAACCTGCCGTCCACTTCTAAAGTTTTGTCATTTCAAAATGTTGCATAAGTGGAATCACACAGTATGTAAGCTTTTGGGATTTTGGCGTAAGATTTATCCAAGTTGTTGCTTGTTTCAGTAGTTTATTCCTTGTATTGCTGATCATATTCTATGGTATGGATGTTCCACATTTTAGCCATTCACCCCCTGAAATATCTGAGTTTTCCAGTTTGGGTCTGCTACAAATAAAGCTGCTGTGAACATTGAACATTTGGGCACAAGTGGTGGTATAGACATGTGCTGTCATTTCTTATGGGTACACACCTGGCAGTGGAATTGCTGGATTGTATACTTAACTTATTGAGGAATTCCCAGACTGTTTCCAAAAGCAGCTGCACCTGTACCATTTTATAGTCCCATCAGCAGCAGCG
Organism: Manis pentadactyla; assembly: GCF_030020395.1. Lineage (NCBI taxonomy): Eukaryota > Metazoa > Chordata > Mammalia > Pholidota > Manidae > Manis > Manis pentadactyla. The sequence goes on from NC_080038.1 coordinate 70,020,880, forward strand.
TGTGAATGATCAGTTTCTCTGCATCCTTGTCAGCATTTGGTATTGGCATTTTTTATTTCAGCCATTCTGATAGGTGACTTGATGCCCGAGGCCAAGCTCAGAGAATTGGAAAAGGAAAGGGTGCAGATTTTACATAAAATGAAACAATTACAATGTGTAGGCAAGAGCAATTTCTATGGGGGAGTCCTCAGAGAGGAGAAACTGAAGGTAGAGCTGTTACTGGGAGTCTAGGAGATGATGAGGAGAGGTAATCCACAGGCAATGAGAAGAAAGTAAAAGTCCAGTTCTCATCAGTAAGCTATACCATGGCAGCTTGGGTAGATCAGACAGATTCTTGAGTGTTTGTGCCCAGAGAATTTCCTCCCTGAAAGGACTTGGGGGTAGGGAGCAGCACTCCAGGGGTGACTTGTGACCAGGCTCTTCCCATTAGCGCTTTTGACCATAGGCCTTCTGGGAGGCAGTGGTTGGGGTGGGGTGAAAGACATGGGATACTCTGTCCTCTTTGGAATGCACTTTAAGACTGGCAAGGGCATTGCTCAGGATATTTAAAGAAGATGCTTAGAATCAGAATCAAGTATCCTGAAACCAAGTAGAGCATATTTTTTCAGAGGCATATGGCCTTTATTTTTTAAGACCAATTAAAATGTTTGATATGGAGTTGTTCCCTCAGTTCACCTTTGGCTGCTCTTCAGTGAGGTAGATTGAAGTTTAGGCTTAGGGAATACAGGAAACTGGTGTTCTTTGTAGTAGGTCTAGGATTTTGTGATTGCCTGCCAGGCCTCAGACTTAGAGAAGAAGAACTAGTAATGGAGTTTTATGATCAAGCTCAGGAACAGTAGTCTTGACCGGTCATACTTTCCCTGTAGTTCCTTAGCATGTAATGTTAGCTGTTTTCATTAATGGTTGATTGGCCATTTAAATCACAGAATACGTTTTGGAGGAGCATTACCATATATAACAATAGCTACTACCTTTATGGCATTTACTGTGTACCAGATATTCTTCTAAGCACTTCACAGATTGATAACTTATTTAATTCTCACAAAAACTGTGAGTTAGTTACTATTCCCATCCTACAGGTGAGAAAGAAATAATTTAAAAAGGATCTTGGCAGGCACCACTTAGCTCTTATAAATAGCTAGCACACTTTGTTGTTTTCAGTCAAATTGTAGTAGGCTGAGGTTCCAGGGACTTCAGAAGAAGGGGGGAGGAATTACCAGTTCTTAAAAATGGTGAAGTAGTAATCTGTTGGGGTTGAAAGGAGAATCTCAGTATATTATTTGCTGTGCCATCTTCATCTCTTCTAATTGCCTGTTTGTCAGGTGGGCAGGGACACATGTTCTACCCTCTCCTCTCAGGCTTTTTGAAAGATGCCATCTTATTTTTATTGACTGTGTTTTGCTTGAAGGATACTGTGTGAGCTGAGTCTTCGCCACTGGGTTTCTTTCTAGATTCAAGGCCCCAGGCTTTCTCCAAAAAGAATGCTATTCTTCTGACATATTTTTTTTCTCCAGTTAATTTTGCTTCTTTTGAAACCTAGCTTTACTACAGCCGAGAAATAATATCAAAGGAATTGTAATCAAGATAGGTTCCTTATTACCCCTCCTCTCTCTGGCTGCTACTGTTAATTAGATACTATTATTGCTAGGTCCACAGAGAAATCTTTTTTTTTTAATTGTACTACAAAATTTTATTTGATTTTTCTCAATCATAAACTCAGTAGATCTTAAATTAATAAAGTTGTTTTTCTTGGTTTAAAAGTTATAGTAACCAAAATAGAAATACATAGTTCAGTATGAGTATTCATGTTGATTTATATTAACCAGGCTGAGTCCATTTATTTTAGCCGAGAATGAATTAGAAAATTATTATTATTATTATTATTTTTAGTTTTTGTATCACTAAACTAAAATTACCTGAGGAACATTATGTTTAATAGACTCCCTCCATCACCAAGTCCCCACCACATACCCCATTACAGTCACTGTCCATCAGCATAGTAAGATGCTGTAGAATCACTACTTGTCTTCTCTGTGTTATACAGCCCTCCCTGTGCCCCCCACCCTCTATATTATGTCTGCTAATCGTAATGACCCTTTTTCCCCCTTATCCCTCCCTCCCCACCCATCCTCCCCAGTCCCTTTCCCTTTGGTAACTCTTAATCCATTCTTGGGTTCTGTGAGTCTGCTGCTGTGTTGCTCCTTCAGTTTTTGCTTTGTTCTTATATTCCGCATATGAGTGAAATCATTTGGTACTTGTCTTTCTCCGCCTAGCTTATGTCACTGAGCATAATACCCTCTAGCTTGATCCATGTTGTTGCAAATGGTAGGATTTGTTTTCTTCTTATGGCTGAATAATATTCCATTGTGCATATGTACCACATCTTCTTTATCCATTCATCTACTGTGGACACTTAGGTTGCTTCCATTTCTTGGCTATTGTAAATAGTGCTGCAATAAACATAGGGGTGCATCTGTCGTTTTCAAACTGGGCTGCTGCATTCTTACGGTAAATTCCTAGGAGTGGAATTCCTGGGTCAAAGGTATTTCTATTTTTAGTTTTTTGAGGAATCTCCATACTGCTTTCCACAATTGTTGAACTAATTTACATTCCCACCAGCAGTGTAGGAGGGTTCCACTTTCTCTACATCCTCACCTACACTTGTTCTTTGTCTTATGGCTGGTAGGGATCCTTACTGGTGTGAGGTGATATGTGGTTTTAATTTGCATTTCTCTGTTGATTAGTGACGTAGAGCATCTTTTCATGTTCCTGTTGGCTATGTGAATTTCTTCTTTGGAGAACTGTCTGTTCAGCTCTTCTGCCCATTTTTTAATTGGATTATTTGCTTTTTGTTTGTTAAGGTGCGTGAGCTCTTTATATATTTTGGGTGTCAGTCCTTTATCGGATATGTCATTTATGAATATATTCTCCCATACTGTAGGATGCCTTTTTTTTGGTATAATTAATCTACAGTTACCTGAGGAACATTATGTTTACTAGACTCCCCCGCATCACCAGGTCCCCACCACATACCCCATTACAGTCACTGTCCATCAGCATAGTAAGGTGCTGCAGAATCACTACTTGTTTTCTCTGTGTTGCACCCCCCCACCCCGTGCCCCATCCCACATTATACATGCTAATGGTAAGGCCCTCTTTCTTCTCCCCCCACCTTCTCCCTCCCTTCCCACCCATCCTCCCCAGTCCCTTTCCTTTTGGTAACTGTTTGTCCATTCTTGGGTTCTGTGAGTCTGCTGCTGTGTTGCTCCTTCAGTTTTTCCTTTGTTCTTGTATTCTACATATGAGTGAAATCATTTGGTCTTTCTCCACCTGGCTTATTTCACTGAGCATAATACCCTCTAGCTTGATCCATGTTGTTGCAAATGGTAGAATTTATTTTCTTCTTATGCCTGTATAATATTCCATTGTGCATATGTACCACGTCTTCTTTATTCATTCATCTACTGATGGACACTTAGGTTGCTTCCATTTCTTGGCTATTGTAAATAGTGCTGCGATAAACATAGGGGTGCATCTGTCTTTTTCAAACTGGGCTGCTGCATTCTTAGGGTAAATTCCTAGAAGTGGAATTTCTGGGTCAAATGGTATTACTATTTTGAGCTTTTTGAGGAACCTCCATACTGCTTTCCACAATGGTTGAACTAATTTACATTCCCACCAGCAGTGTAGGAGGGTTTCCCTTTCTCCACAACCTTGCCAACATTTGTTGTTGTTTGCCTTTTAGATGGTGGCGGTCCTTATTGGTGTGAGGTGATATCTCATTGTGGTTTTAATTTGCATTTCTCTGATGACAAGCGATGTGGAGCATCTTTTCATGTGCCTGTTGGCCATCTGAATTTCTTTGGAGAAGTGTCTGTTCTACTCCTCTGCCCATGTTTTAATTTTTTGCTTTATGTTTGTTGAGGTGTGTGAGCTCTTTATATATTTTGAATGTCAACTCTTTATTGGATCTGTCGTTTATGAATATATTCTCCCATACTGTAGGATGTCTTTTTGTTCTCTTGGTAGTGTCCTTTGCTGTACAGAAACTTTTCAGCTTGATATAGTCCCACTTGTTCATTTTTGCTTTTGTTTCCCTTGCCCGGGAAGATATGTTCATGAAGAAGTCACTCATGTTTATGTCCAGGAGATTTTTGCCTATGTTTTCCTCCAAGAGTTTTATGGTTTCATGACTTAGCATTCAGGTCTTTGATCCATTTCGAATTTACTTCTGTGTATGGGGTTAGACAATGATCCAGTTTCATTCTCTTACATGTAGCTGTCTATTTTTGCCAACACCAGCTGTTGAAGAGGCTGTCATTTCCCTATTTTATGTCCATGGCTCCTTTATCATATATTAATTGACCGTATATGTTTGGGTTAATGTCTGGACCCTCTGTTCTGTTCCACTGGTCTGTGGCTCTGTTCTTTGTGCCAGTACCAAATTGTCTTGATTACTATGGCTTTGTAGTACTGCTTGAAGTTGGGAAGTGAGATGCCTCCCACTTTATTCTTCTTTCTCAGGATTGCTTTGGTTATTCGGGGTCTTTTGTGGTTCCATATGAATTTTAAAACTATTTGTTCCAGTTCCTTGAAGAATGTTGTTGGTATTTTGATAGGCATTGCATTGAATCTGTAGATTGCTTTAGGCAGAATGGTCATTTTGACAAAATTAATTCTTCCTAGCCAAGAGCATGGGATGAATTTCATTGTTAGTGTCCTCTTTGATTTCTCTGAAGAGTGTCTTGTAGTTTTCAGGGTACAGGTCTTTCACTTCCTTGGTTAGGTTTATTCCTAGGTATTTTATTCTTTTTGATGCAATTGTGAATGGAATTCTTTTCTTGATATCTCATTCTGCTAGTTCATTGTTAGTGTATTGGAAAGCAACAGATTTCTGTGTATTAATTTTGTATCCTGCAACTTTGCTGAATTCAGATATTAGTTTTAGTAGTTTTGGAGTGGAGTCTTTAGGGTTTTTTATGTACAATATCATGTCATCTGCAAATAGTGACAGTTTGACTTCTTTACCGATCTGGATTCCCTGTATTTTTGTTTTGTCTGATTGCTGTGGCTAGGACCTCCAGTACTATGTTGAATAAAAGTGGAGTGGGCATCCTTGTCTTGTTTGCGATCTTAAAGGAAAGGCTTTTAGCTTCTGACGGTTAAGTATGATGTTGGCTTTGTTTCTGTCATATATGGCCTTTATTATGCTGAGGTACTTGCCCTCTATACCCATTTTGTTGAGAGCTGTTATCATGAATGGATGTTGAATTTTGTTGAATGGTTTTTCGGCGTCTGGAGATGATCATATGGTTTTTGTCCTTCTTTTTGTTAATGTGGGGGATGATGTTGATGGATTTTTGAATGTTGTACCATCCTTGCATCCCTGGGATGAATTCCACTTGGTCATGGTGTATGATCCTCTTGATATATTTTTGAATTCGGTTTGCTAATATTTTGTTGAGTATTTTTGCATCTACGTTCATCAGGGATATTGGTCTGTGATTTTCTTTTTTGGTGGGGTCTTTGCCTATTTTTGGTATTAGAGTGATGTTGGCTTCATAGAATGAGTTTGGAAGTTTTCCCTTCTCTTCTGTTTTTTGGAAAACTTTAAGGAGAATGGGTATTATGTCTTCTCTGTATGTCTGGTAAAATTCAGCTTTGAAGCCATCTGGCCTGGGGGTTTTGTTCTTGGGTAGTTTTTTGATTATCGATTCATTTTCATTGCTGGTAATTGGTCTGTTTAGATTTTCTGTCTCTTCCTTGGTCAGTCTTAGAAGGTTGTGTTTTTCTAGGAAGTTGTCTATTTTTTCTAGGTTTTCCAGTTTGTTAGCATATAGATTTTCATAGCACAGAAACCTTTTTAGATGGAACTTGTTTTATTTTTCCAGGTCTTCAGGGGTAGTTCCAGTTATTGGAGTTTAATTCTTAAAATTTTCTCCTTTAAAGTATATACCTAGAAGGGCATAAATCAAGCTCAAATAACTATTTCAGAAAGAGCACATTTATGCAGCCACCCAGGTCAAGGAACAGAACATTTCCAGAGCCCCAGAAGCACCCTCTGGTGTCCTGTCCCAGTCACTACTCACATCCTTATCCCCAAAGCTCACCAGTTTCCTTGACTTTCAGTACATCACTGATTATTATTATTATTATTATTTTTTACAGGAGTCATTATTTTTAAGGTGAGTTCAAAACTCTCAAGTTATTTAACTGGTTCACTAAAAGTGCCTCTCCTAATGTTTGAGGGAACAGCAGATTCATCATGGCCCTGAATCTGAAACTTTCTTTCTTCTTTAGAGTGGACTTCAATGTTCCCATGAAGAACAACCAGATAACAAACAACCAGAGGTAAGGTCCCTGTTAAGGTTTGAGTTGAGCTTTCAGCTAGGCTTTGAGATAGGCTGAAGATGGGTGTGGGTGTAGGTGTATGGGATGAAATGAATTTCCTTTTTTATTGTAGAACTATGGCAACTTAAGTAATATGATCTTGGCTTTCCACCAACCCACCGTCTGGTCTGCTTTCTAATAAGAAAGTAGAAATTGAGAACTTTCTTTGAAAATTTGAAGGATTTAGGGTTATATATTCTTGAAGAATATCAAAGTTTAAGGTTATTTGGCTTCCCTCACAAAATGAGTAACTGTGCAAGAGAAGGATTTTTAATACCAATAATTATTAAGTTTATGTGTAGTTGTAGAAGCCCATATTCCAGATGGCCCAGATAAAACCAGTTCTTAAGAATTTTGATGTAAGAGAAAAGACTTCAGAAGAAATGTTTTCAGTCAGTTTAGGCTGTTCCAAATGTCTTGGCTCCTAGATTCAGAAGCAGAACTTTTAAGTGATAGTACTGCTCTTGCTTTTGACTAGATTGTAAAAGGTTTTTATGTTAAATTTTAAATGAAAGGTTTGAGCTGGAAAGGTACTTCCCAATGATCTAGACCAGTGCTAATAGAAATATGAGCTCCATGTAATTCAAAATTTTCTAGTTGCCACATTAGAAAAGGAAAAAGAAATGGGTGAACTGAATTTTAATAATATATTCTTTTTAGTCCAATAAGTACAAAATGATCATTTCAATATGTAATCATTAAAAAGTTAATCAAGGGGACATTTTAACTTTTTTGGTATTAAGTCTTCAAGATCCAGCATGTATTTTACACTACAGCACATCTCCATCTGGGCTAGTAACATTTCTAGTATTCAAGAGGCACATGTGTCTAATGGCTACCAAGTTGGACAGTGTAATTCTAGACCCAGAACATTTTCAGATATTGGCCCTGGAATAGAGTTTGGCATTTTGCCAAGCACATTCCTACTGCACTGTAGTGGAAGGTCTTTGTACAAGGCAGCTCTGACCCTTCGTATTTTCGTTACTTTCTGCAGCACACAGAAAAGGTTGGAAATAATGCCTGTCATGGTATTTTATGAGTAAAAAGCAGAGGAACAAGTCTGAGTAGATTTTTTCATTTTCGGAAATCCATGGAGTTGATTAACAAAATGAAGCATTAGAAATAATGGAATTTGCCGATAAAGGATAGCTCTGAAGATTAATTTGGTTTTGCTTGGCAACCTTTCTACCTTATAAAGTTTTCTTGTTTTGGAATAACTGAGCTTTTATATCTACCAAATAGTACTGTTTTAGAAACAAAACTTGGTTTTTTTATTATTCCATTCTCTGCTGAAATGTCACCGTATCAGAGAGACTTTCCCTGGTCATCCTATCTAAAATTCCATCTACCACTGTTTCCCAGTCATTATTGTTCCCCTACCTTGCTTTATTTTCTCCTTAATTTTACCACCATCTGAGATACGTATGTGTGTACACATACACATACATTTGTTTATTGTCTCTCCCTCTGTTAGAATTTTCACTTCCATGAGAGCAGAGACTATTATTTTGTATACTGTTGTATTTTCAGAGTCTGGAACAGTGTCTGGCACAAAAGAAACATATTTGTTGAGTAAATAAATGATTTTCTTTGTGATCAGTTTTAATTTCTTAAAGACTGGCAAAAATGAAAAGTTAGTATCAGGTTTGTAACAAAACACTTGATATGTTCAAAGGAAATTTAATAATATCTTGGTTATAATATAGTAAATGTGTTGTGTTATGTAAACCACTTCTATATAATGCATTTATTTTATCCTACATAAAAAACTGACTTAGCATCTATAGTGGGTGCAGAAAAAGTTACCATGTATTTTTCAGTTTTCCCCACATTTCCTCTTAATGGTTTCAAGGTTTGAGAATTTTGTATTTCTTACATAGTCACATAAGAGGGGTGTTTCAGGGGTCCCTATGACCACCCACATGTTTAGTGATTCGCTTAGAAGGACTCACAGAACTCTGCATGTGATTCTTACTGCTGAAGTTCATTAGTGAAGGGGATGTATGACAGGATTAACAAGGATAAAAGATACAGGTAAAATCTGGAGAATCCACTCATGGGCTTTTGAGGCTCTTTCCCTTCCATGAGGGGACACACAGAGTGTGCTCCTTTTTCCAGCAATGAAAAATGCAGTAACTGTGCAGTTTTGCTGCCCAGAGAAGTCCATTAGAGACTTGGCTCCCAAGATTTTTATGTATATGGAGCTAGTCATGTAAGTACCCTTTGCTTAACAATGACCAAAATTCCAGACTCTTAGAGGGAAGCAGGTGTTGACGTAAATCACCTTGTTTATACAGTCTAGGAATAATGAGTAGCCCTTGTCATAGAACTGAGGGATCACTCTGAAAGTCAGGTTCCCAGATACCAGCCAAGGGCCTACCTTGCAAGCAGATCCTTCTAAAGATAACAGCTTCAGGCCTGCTATGGTAACTCTTTTTTTGCACAGGGGGGCAAAACATGCTGAGATTGTACAGTCCTAGGTGGACGGTCAGCATTGTAATTAGCTTCTTTCCTTGAACATGAACCTGAGGACCCCTCATTGAGTTGCCAATAGTAGAGTTGAAGGAATTTGGAGAGGAAAAGGGGCTTTCTATTTTATAAGGCCAAGAATTAAATAAATCCCACTGCTTCCTAGAAGAAACCTTGCTCCGTCTGCTGTCTCTTTTTGGTTATAGGATCAAGGCTGCCATCCCAAGCATCAAATTCTGCTTGGACAGTGAAGCCAAGTCAGTTGTTCTTATGAGCCACCTGGGCCGGCCTGATGGTGTCCCCATGCCTGACAAGTACTCCTTGGAGCCAGTTGCTGTAGAACTCAAGTCTTTGCTGGGCAAGTAAGTGCTAGGCTCTGGTGCTAGTGGATTCTGTGACAGAAGACATTGGCAAGCATGTTGTTACTGGTTCTTAACTTTTAGACTGCTCATGTGTTGTCTCCATCTCTTGCTCTCCCCAGGGATGTTTTGTTCTTGAAGGACTGTGTGGGTCCAGAAGTGGAGAAAGCTTGTGCTGACCCAGCTGCCGGGTCTGTCATCCTTCTGGAGAACCTTCGCTTTCATGTGGAGGAAGAAGGGAAGGGAAAAGATGCTTCTGGGAACAAGGTAACACTTGTGATTTTGACAGTGTGGGCAAAGACGGCTGAATCTGTGAGATATGATCGAAGAATAGAGGAAGCTATCACAGGTGGTAGTGGGGCTGAGTGTACATGCTACACCAGGTGTTCAGCAGAGCCAGTTTTAGTTTTTTTTGTCTGGAACAGCTTTTCAAAGCAACAGACCCTAGAGTATTATGGAAAGACAATCTGTGTTCTTATTTAGAAGGGAGTTAACTCAAAGCTTGAGCTTGGTACTTACAAAACAGTAAAATTAAATTTGATGTAGTTGGGGTTTTCCTTACAAAAAAATTGTGTGAGTGGAAAAAGTACTTTCCTGAATCAGCTGTAGAGGGACTGTTTGGGACAATTGATTATAGTTGGGTAAATGATGGTCATGATACTGCATTGGATTTGAGGCATTTTTCTTTGAATTTCTCCTTAGGATAAGGAAGTACAGGTATTATTATTTCATGAAGAAGCTAAGCCTCAGAAAGGTAGTCATTTGACTAAAGTTAGAGGTAGTGGTGCTGTTGGTGGGTTCATATATAGCTCAGTCCATTAGATCAGCAAACGTTTTCTGTAAAAGGCCAGACAGTAAATATTTTAGACTTTGTGGACCATATAGTGAGTCACAACCATCTGTCATCTCTCTTTGGAACTAGTCAACTCTGCCTTTGTCATGCAAAAGCAACCATAGGAAGAAAAAAAAAACAAAGTAAGAGCAATCATAGATAATACACTAAACAGATTACTATGACCAGAAAACCAGAATTGAAATAATTAAGTGATAGAGCTGGCTCTCTTTGAGGGTGATTTGGAATTTGTCTACTGATAGAAGGGAGTCTTTTCTTTAAATATTTTATTAAGGTATGATTGATATACACTCTTATGAAGGTTTCACGTGAAAAAACAATGTGGTTACTACATTTACCCATATTATCAAGTCCCCACCCATACCCCAATGCAATCACTGTCCATCAGTGCAGCAAGTTGCCAGAGATCCACTATGTCCCTTCTCTGTGCTACACTGTTCTCCCCATGATCCCCCACACCATGTGTACTAAACATAATACCCCTCAGTCGCCTTCTTCCTCCCTCCCCACCCGCCCTCCCACACCCCTCCCCTTTGGTAAGCACTAGCTCATTCTTGGAGTCTCTGAGTCTGCTGCCATTTTGTTCCTTCAGTTTTGCCTCATTGTTATACTCCACAAATGAGGGAAATCATTTGGCAATTGTCTTTTTCCACCTGGCTTATTTCACTGAGCATAATGTCCTCCAGCTCCATCCATGTTGTTGCAAATGGTAGGATTTGTTTCTTTCTTATGACTGAGTAGTATTCCATTGTATATATGTATCACATCTTCTTTATCCATTCATCTACAGATGGACACTTGGATTGCTTCCATATCTTGGCTATTGTAAAAAGTGCTGCAATAAACATAGGGGTGCATATGTCTTTTTGAATCTGAGAAGTTGTATTCTTTGGGTATATTCCAAGAAGTGGGATTCCGGGGTCAAATGGTATTTCTATTTTCAGTTTTTTGAGGAACCTCCATATTGCTTTCCACAATGGTTGAACTAGTTTACATTCCCACCAGCAGTGTAGGAGGGTTCCCTAGAAGGGAGTCTTTAGGCCCTTTTTAGTGCTTTCCACTTTTAAGGTCTCTAGTGTCTTTGGGAACAAGATACCCTTGAGGTCACTGTCTCAATCCCTGGTTGTGCTTTTGACATTTCCTGGGGTCATTGGAGTACCTGCTTTCAAGCAGTTTCTTTTCTTAGCAACTCAGGCCCTGGTCTTTCCTTACCCCGCCACTGGCATAGTCTTGCTTTAGTAGTAGGCGGCAAGTGCTGACCTAAAAGTTGGCGTTGTTTGAGACTGGAACTCACTGCACAGACTCCAGGGCTTGGAAGTGGCAGGGGGCAACTGGCAAATTGAGGGAAAACCTTTAATTTAGGAAGTAATGAACCAACTCTGCTAGCCTGTGATGTTTTTAGTTAATTAACTTTACATTTAGTGTCCAGTGTCTCAATGCTTGAAATTATAGGAGCCAGTCAAAGGTCCAAACTGGATTAAAAACAAAATGAGGACGTAGAATTTTTCCTTTGTCCAGTGTTCCCTGCATTGGTCTTTTAACAGCATTCTCTTCCTTTCAGTTATTGGCAGATCAAGAGAAGTGTGTTCTGATTATTAATTTCTGTAGCACCTTTTCCATGAAGAGCTTTCAGTTTGCCCCAGTTTTTCTCAAACAATTCTTAAAGGAGTTACACCTTTTAATAGATGGGAAGATACCAGGGCAAGCAGCTTGCTAAAGGTTACATGGTGAGTTAGTGAAGTTAGAGCTGGGCCTAGAGCCCAGGTCTCCTGCCATTTGGGCAATATTTTCCTTACTACATGAATCATTTTCAGTCACCTGTGGCAGATGATATTCCATTCTTGAGAGATTATAGGGGTCCTACAGTCTTTAGTTTTAGCATTAGTGCCCTGTATTCTTTGTGTCATTAGAGAAAAGTCTCTGTTCTTTGTGGCAGCCTCCCTCACCTCGATACATAGGAGGATAGGAGTGGGCAGTGACTCAGTGAACATCTGCTCTGAGTACTCTCCTGCACCATGTCCCCCATCGTGTGGCATCCTGTGCATCTTTGCTTAGTCACCTACCAGAGACTCTTGTTTATCATACCATCTGCTTTCTGTTCACTTTGAGGGAATCCCTGCATAGTCAGCTGATATAAGCCCTATATTTTACTTTTACTTTTTGTTCTCTTATTTTTGGTAGAAGTGTATTTTATTTGTTTTCCCAGATGCCTGAGGAACGCTATATAAAATTTCTCCTTTTAATCAATATAAAGTGTTTCTGAAGTTCTTATCTGTTGTCATGTTCTCATATGCCTTCTCTCCCAGCCTGCCCTTGTTACTTTCATGAAGAATATATGTGAGGGCCTTTCTTCCATTTTCAGAAAGGCCTTGGTACCTAGCCAGCAGCTTGAGTCAAGTGTAATCCTTACATTTACAGAAGAGTGAGTTGAAATGAAGAAATAAGTCCAGATAAGGAGAAGGAAGGATAATTGGAATCTTGTCCTGAGAGTTGGGAGAGGCCAGTGGGATATGGTTAGCTTCATGTGGTTAGAAATTAAGCCACAGTTATCTTAGGTTTGCGATTTGAGGGCAGGCAGAGAGCAGAAACATGTACAAGTGACCAAAAGACCTGGAGTTCTTGAAAGAAAGAACAGATCCTGTTGGCTGGTTGCAAAAATTGCTGTCCCACCAGTGTGGGTCTTTAGAGAAGTTCAAGAGGACTCTTGGTATGAAATGCTTTTATAGTTGTCTTGGAGCCATCAACATTTCCTGTGTTGGTTTTTCCGTTATTTTGTTTTTCTCTGTAGGTTAAAGCTGAGCCACCCAAAATAGAAGCCTTCCGAGCATCACTTTCCAGGCTGGGGGATGTCTATGTCAATGATGCTTTTGGCACTGCCCACCGGGCCCACAGGTACTGACTCTTGTTTGATGTTGTGCTGGGAGCAGTCTTCCTCTGTTAACTTGAGCAGACTAAGCTCTGGGTCCTTTTGGAGATAATCTGTGTTACACCATGATCTTTCAGCTTCTGTCTCTAATTGGAGCTACCAATTTGACTGTGGCTGTTGTTGAGTGTCCCTGAGCCAAAGAGGAAATAAAAGTAAAAAACGTTGAGAATTGTGAAGCTTTTTATTGAGAGTCAGGGAGAGGTTGCTCTTTCTCACTTTAAATATTTCATGTGGACCTCTCCCTTTGTGTACATTGTGGGATCAGAATCTTATGCTGTCATTAGGAAGCAAACTGAGGAATCCTCTTCTGTTGTCATCAGTTGGCTTTTTACTTTTTGTGGGTAAACCCTTGGCCTGAAGACTCTTAATTGGGTGTCTTAAATTCTACTTAACATCATTGCTTTTTACTTGTTCCCCTTGACCATGCACTGTAGCGATCCTCCTGCCCCAGCCTCTCGAGTAGCTGGGGTCACAGGTGCGCACGCTAACCAATCGCTAGGGTGTAAATGGGAATGAACAAAAAACACAGACAACAAAGACAGATAGACAATGGCTGCAGCAGCCCTGATGTGGTGCAGCTCCTTTATTTTTATACTGCCTTTCTTGGACCTCAGCCAAATGCTATATGTATCTTTCCCTACTCTGGGGGGAACAGGCCAGAACATTCTGTTGATTCCTTAGAATCTGCCCAGTAGGCAGGGGCCATGTTTTCACATGTCCCCAAGGCCTTCCTGTCTGCAGTGTAAGGAGTCTTGGCTTGTTTGCGAGAACAAGATATGCTTTTGTGAGCAGATAACTTCCAAGGACTGCACCAGTTGTTTTCAAGCTGGCGCTACAGGTGCTTCCCCATTCTTCATGCAGACATGGGGGAAAACAAAGGCCATCCCCTTCACTGCACTACTGGTTAAAAAACTTATCTTGTGCCTAAGTGTTTTTGTTGCAGTTTAGGGTTGAAAGCCTTGGTCTCCTGGAATCTCAGAAGTGAAAGTATTTGAGTGATAAGGATAAAGTGAATGGGAAAATTGATAGGGATTGACTAAAATTTCAATGTCTATGGTCTTTTTTAGCTCCATGGTAGGAGTCAATCTGCCCCAGAAGGCTGGAGGTTTTCTGATGAAGAAGGAGCTGAACTACTTTGCCAAGGCCTTGGAGAGCCCAGAGCGACCCTTCCTGGCCATCCTGGGCGGGTATGAGGAACTCCTCAAGATCAGGCTTGAAGTAGTGCATTTCTCTGCTGCTGGACCATAACTTGGGTGGTTTATCATCAGCACAATCAAATGTGGTTATTGAGGAGAACTTAATAAAGGGACTGTCTATAAAGGTGTGGGTAGGGTTTAGGGAAACCCAAAAGAGACAGTATAGTAATCTGGGGCTAGCAACAGCTATCACCTTCCCTAGGCCTGAAGGGGCAAAGGGACAAATAGTTGCTGTAATCCAGAGAGGATAGTTGTGTGGAGAGGGCCCTGTGATAGGAATTGTAGCCTTTGGTCATGTAGGGATAGTTATCTAGCAAGGAGGGAGCCAGGGGAATAACTACTGTGATGTCTCCAGTCTTCTGATGGACCCCCTCTCACCCCCAATTAGCTGCAACAAAACTGGAAGCCAGAGGGCAAGGGAACCCCTTGATGTAGTCCCTATGCAGGAACAGCCTTCTGGGACAGAGCAGGCAGGGTTGAGAGGATAGAAAACAGTTGTGGAAGAAGGAATGGGAAAGATGCACCATAGCTGGTCATCTAACAGTTTTTGAAGCACTTGACCTCTTCATATATATACAATCTGGCAAGGAATAACTATGAAGACCTCTTCAGATGTATTGAATGTGTCATTTTAGAACTCATTTTTTCAAATTGACAATCCTGTTGGGAAAGGTAACATGTAGATAATGATAATCTCATTGCTTGCTTAAAAACAAATTTCAGAATTTTGGGTTAAGAGGCTAGGAGTATAAATTTTAGGTGATAGGGTAGTGCCAGGGATCTGGGACTGCGTGGGTAAGATACCTTCCTGCCACTTGGCATGGCTGTCTAGATAGCAGCCTCTTTATGGTTGGACACCCCTGACCCTTCTGTGAGCAGGGCTTTTTTCCTCCTTGGAATTGAACACACATAGCCTTTCCCTGTGAAAGCCAACTCTGGAGTTGGGTGTCAATTTCAGACAGCATAGTTGTCCTCCAGGCTTCATGAGCCCAGTTGCAGGGTCCTAAAAATAATTCCGGTGGGTACAGGTCGTTATCTGTGTCTTGGAAGTGTTGCCCCTTTTGTGCACTGGGTTGTAAAGACTCCGATCTGTGCTTCCCAGGATATTTAGTAATTGAGGTTCGTTTTCCAACCTTCTGTAGAACCTGAGGTAAGTGCCACCTAGTGGTTGTTATTAGGTTTTAGAATAAGCCTGAAATACTGGTTTTGGGGAAGTTGATGTGGAGGTTTTGCCACCTTTCTTGTAGTGTAGTTTGCTTAGACTTAACAATTTTGGGGAAGATTTTACGACTTATGAAAAAAACTTTATTATGGGAACACTGAAACATGTATAGAAGTGGAAAGAATAGCGTAATAAGTCTCCAGTACATGTCACTCTGATTCAGCAATTATGACATTTTTGCCAGTCTTATTTCATGTGTCCTCTAATCCGTTTTGTCAGGAGTATTTTTAAGCAAGTCTTAGACATCATACAGTTTCACTTACAATATTTCTGTATGCATTTTATAACTGATAAGGTATTTTTTAAAAATAACTACACCTAACAAAATTTAACAATTTTGTTACAATCATCTGATACCCAGTCTGTATTCAGAAGTTCTTGATCATCTCAGGAATTTCTTTTTAAAGTTGGTTTGGTTGAATAAGGATCCAGATGAAGTCTGTGCATTGTAGCTTGTTGTTAGGGATCTTTTATTCTATAATAGTCCCCTCTTGCTATTTTCGTTCCATTGATTTGTTGACGAAGTAGGGCATTTGCACTATAATATATCCCACATTCTTCAGAAGAGATTGAATATTTTTTCTATTTTTATTTCCTGTGTGTGTGTATGTGTGTGTGTGTGTGTGTGTATATAACAGTTAATCCATTTTTAACCCTTGGTGGTAACCCATCTTCACAAGTGAGATGAACAGTCTCTTGTCATTCATTCTCCCACATTGCTGTAATTTTGAACTTTGATTTCAGAAATCCTGGCATAGGGTCTCTCACAGGCATCACCATACTTATTGAATGAGGAGGAAAACAGGACCAAGGTGATTTGTTCATTTAAGAGGGAATTAGATGCACAGGAATGTTTATGGAAGGCAAACTATTACTGATGAGAGGGATTTAAAAGTGTTTCAAGTGAATTTGTTTTTCATTAGTTTAGGTGAAAGTGATGCCTGTATTTATCGTCTTACTTCTCTCTACTCAAAAATAAGTTCCTGAGGGGTAGGGATTTTTGGTTTTGCGCACTGATGTTTCTCAAAGACGTAGAATAGTGCTTGGCACAGAATAGGTCATCAGTAAATGACACGAATCGAGTGTCCAGTGGAATAATGAATATGCCATAAAGCAAGTATCCTAGCAATGGAGCATAGACCTAAGAGTCTTGAGTATCTATTTTGCTGAGTATATATTTGTTTGCTGTATAGTCTGATCCCTGCTCTGGTGTTAGCATAGTTCTAAGTGGGCTCAAGGATCCCAAAATCAGCATTATTGCTCAGGTACTATTAGCAATCGACTCTGATATTTTTTGGGGGAAGGGGCAAAATAGACCTATTTGGAACTCATGGCTTTTTATTTTTTTGAAAATTCACAACATTTTACTGCTTGAAATCAAATTTTCATTAGGGTTCCCCTAAAGAATTTTATCTTAAAGTAATTTGTTTTAGTTTGAAAGTTTTAATTGATCGTTTACATTCTTCTAAGCACCAACAATATGTAGAATCAATTGAAATTTTTTCTATTTCCCTAAAGGTTAGTATAGTTAAAAATCTATTGATATCATTGCAGTTATTGGTAATTCACAATTGATAAAACATATATCTATTACAACTTTTGATAAGTAAGTATTAAACATAAAAGTAAAATCTTCTTGCAAGTGCATCTCTTAATGAGATGAATGAGGCTTTTTCCCAATTCATATATTTGTGGATATTTATGAAGAACATAAATATTTATTGCTAAAAGGACATGGGTCTCACCATGGATTTCATTTCTATTGTTATTTTGTATATATAATCACTATGAAAGTTTGTTTTCATAAGCAAGCATATGAATTTCATATTCATAAATAAGCATTTCATAACAATGGCATTAAGTTTTTTGAACTTTCTAAATATATGCCAAAATCACATTGTAATCTATCATAAAAATCTTTTAATAATTCTATTAGCTATGAACTTTACAAACCCCTCCTTCAATTTTGCTGAAAGCTTATGATTGGAATCCCCCGACTTGCAAAAGATCTATCTCAATCACTACGGTTTACAAATTCTCAGTTTCTGGAAGGAATAACAAAACGGCTATACCAAGAATAATCAATTACTACTAACTAGGCTTATTACTCTTTCAATTAGAGACATGCTCTGAAAATTTTGGGGAAATAAAAGTACTACAGATTTTGATACACCTTTGCAAATGAAATACTTTTATAGCAGGTCTTAAGGTATTATGTGCATTAAATGCAGCTATTTTTTTTTTTTTGGAGAGGGCATATCTTATATTTATTCATCAAATGGTTGTTAACAACAATAAAATTCTATACAGGGGACTCAATGCACAATCATTAATCAACCCCAAGCCTAATTCTCAACAGTCTCCAATCTTCTAAAGTATAATGAACAAGTTCTTACATGGTGAACAAATTCTTACATAGTGAATAAGTTCTTACATGGTGAACAGTGCAAGGGCAGTCATCACAGAAACTTTCAGTTTTGATCACGCATTATAAACCATAAACAATCAGGTCAAATATGAATATTCGTTTGATTTTTATACTTGATTTATATGTGGATCCCACATTTCTCCCTTTATTATTATTATTATTATTTTTAATAAAATGCTTAAGTGGTAGGTAGATGTAAGATAAAGGTAGAAAACTTAGTTTAGTGTTGTAAGAGAGCAAATGTAGATGATCAGGTGTGTGCCTGTAGACTATGTGTTAATCCAAGCTAGACAAGGGCTCTAAAACATCCACGGATGCAGAAGATTTCTCTCAAAACGGGGGGAGAGGTTCTAAGCCTCACCTCTGTTGATCCCCAGTTTCTCACCTGATGGCCCCCCTGCGACTGTGCCTGTCTTAGGTTGTTCCTCCCTTGAGGAATCTTACCCGTCTCTGGCTAACCAGTCATCTTCCGGGGCCATACAGGGAAATTCAAAGTTGGTAAGTGAGAGAGAAGCAATATTATTTGAAAAGGTTAGCTTTTTACTTCTTTGCAGATTTATGCCCTGTGGCTTCTATGCCCAGCATTTGTCTTGAGGTATTTTTACCACTTGGAGGAATTATGATACTTGGTAAATTCGATATGAGGCATGAATTCTATTTAAGGGTTGTAATTAGGAAGGAAGAAGAAAAGCTATAGAGGTAGCAGACGGAAGAAAACATGGGAAGATTGATTATTTCTTTGACATATCTTCTTGTAGAGTAACTTAAGCATGTATAGGTTTTAAACTACTAATTAAATTGCGCACACACATTAACATAATAGGAATACAGTTACATAACCAAAGTAGATCTATAATTACCAGCCGTCTCCAGTGAGGCCAAGAAAACCAGTTAGGCTCCCTAGGCATTTGTGAAAATTTGTCTATGATATGATGGATATTGTCCAACTGTACTTGAACAGTCTGAGAGAAATCAGACAAATTAAAACAGCCCATTCCTGGGAATTGTTCACATCCCGTATGTTCTTTTAACACTAGATAGTCTGTAGTTGTAAGATTTTGGAGCGCTACAACTTGCACTTCTAATTCTTGATTGAGTTCCAACAGTGTAGATCCAGTCAAATTTGTTTTACTGTATGCAGAGGCCAGCTTAGATATCTCCTTCTTCATTCCAATGGCAAGTCCAGGAACTGGTGGGATGAATGCAGCTACAACTGCAGCATCGCCTGGATCTTTGTTGAGGTTTTTTGATGATCATCTTCTGGTATGACTCTTCCAGAGAGTGCTGATGTTGGAAGTTCTTCTTCATATCGTATCTTAGTTCATTTTCTGGGTAGCCAAATTAGGCTTCGATCCTCAGTATAAATACAAACAGACCCTTTGCCCACACTTTGATCTGCCCTTTATACCATTGTGTAGAACTCACTGGAGGTCACCACACAGGAACTGCTTTTTTTTTTTTCCAAGACAAAATAATATTATCAGAAAAGTGTACCTCCATAGCCGATCATCTGACACCCTTTAAATGATCAAAGTTAAGGATATTTAAAGCATGCATTAATCGTTGATTTACAGTTAGTTTTATCCTATCATGGAGTAATCCCCCTTTTCTTTCCTTTTTTTTTTTTTATCTTTAATCTACACTTACATGAAGAATATTATGTTTACTAGGCTCTCTCCTATACCAGGTCCCCGCTATAAACCCCTTTACAGTCACTGTCCATCAGCATAGCTAAATGTTGTAGAATCACTACTTGTCTTCTCTGTGTTGCACAGCCCTCCCCTTTCTCCCACACCCCCATGCATGCTGATCTTAATACCCCCCTTCTTCCTGCCCCCCCTTATCCCTCCCTACCCACCCATCCTCCCCAGTCCCTTTCCCATTGGTACCTGTTAGTCCATTCTTGGGTTCTGTGATTCCGCTGCTGTTTTGTTCCTTCAGTTTTTCCTTTGTTCTTATATTCCACAGATGAGTGAAATCATTTGGTATTTCTCTTTCCCCGCTTGGCTTATTTCACTGAGCATAATACCCTCCAGCTCCATCCATGTTGCTGCAAATGGTACAATTTGCCCTCTTCTTATGGCTGAGTAGTATTCCATTGTGTATATGTACCACATCTTCTTTATCCATTCATCTACCAATGGACATTTAGGTTGCTTCCAATTCTTGGCTATTGTAAATAGTGCTGCGATAAACATAGGGGTGCATCTGTCTTTCTCAAACTTGATTGCTGCATTCTTAGGGTAAATTCCTAGGAGTGCAATTCCTGGGTCAAATGGTATTTCTATTTTGAGCTTCTTGAGGAACCTCCATACTGCTTTCCACAATGGTTGAACTAGTTTACATTCCCACCAACAGTGTAGGAGGGTTCCCCTTTCTCCACAGCCTCGCCAACATTTGTTGTTGTTTGTCTTTTGAAACGCAGCCATCCTTACTGATGTGAGGTGATACCTCATTGTAGTTTTAATTTGCATTTCTCTGATAATTAGCGATGTGGAGCATCTTTTCATGTGTCTGTTGGCCATCTGTATTTCTTTTTTGGAGAACCGTCTGTTCAGTTCCTTTGCCCATTTTTTAATTGGGTTATTTGTTTTTTGTTTGTTGAGGCGTGTGAGCTCTTTATATATTCTGGACGTCAAGCCTTTATCGGATCTGTGATTTATGAATATATTCTCCCATACTGTAGGGTTCCTTTTTGTTCTATTGCTGGTGTCTTTTGCTGTACAGAAGCTTTTCAGCTTAATATAGTCCCACTTGTTCATTTTTGCTGTTGTTTTCCTTGCCCGGGGAGATATGTTCAAGAAGAGGTCACTCATGTTTATGTCTAAGAGGTTTTTGCCTATGTTTTCTTCCAAGAGTTTAATGGTTTCATGACTTACATTCAGGTCTTTGATCCATTTTAAGTTTACTTTTGTGTATGGGGTTAGACAATGGTCCAGTTTCATTCTCCTACATGTAGCTGTCCAGTTTTGCCAGCACCATCTGTTGAAGAGACTGTCATTTCGCCATTGTATGTCCATGGCTCCTTTATCAAATATTAATTGACCATATATGTCTGAGTTAATGTCTGGATTCTCTAGTCTGTTCCATTGGTCTGTGGCTCTGTTCTTGTGCCAGTACCAAATTGTCTTGATTACTATGGCTTTATAGTAGAGCTTGAAGTTGGGGAGTGAGATCCCCCCTACTTTTCTTTCTCAGGATTGCTTTGGCTATTCGGGGTCTTTGGTGTTTCCATATGAATTTTTGAATTATTTGTTCCACTTCATTGAAGAATATTGCTGGTAATTTGATAGGGATTGGATCGAATCTGTATATTGCTTTGGGCAGGATGGCCATTTTGACGATATTAATTCTTCCTAGCCACGAGCATGGGATGCGTTTCCATCTGTTAGTGTCCCCTTTAATTTCTCTTAAGAGTGACTTGTAGTTTTCAGAGTATAGGTCATTCACTTCTTTGGTTAGATTTATTCCTAGGTATTTTATTCTTTTTGATGCAATTGTGAATGGAATTGTTTTCCTGATTTCTCTTTCTATTGGTTCATTGTTAGTGTATAGGAAAGCTACAGATTTCTGTGTGTTAATTTTGTATCCTGCAACTTTGCTGTATTCCGATATCACTTCTAGTAGTTTTGGGATGGAGTCTTTAGGGTTTTTTATGTACAATATCATGTCATCTGCAAATAGTGACAGTTTAACTTCTTCTTTACCAATCTGGATTCCTTGTATTTTTTTGTTTTGTCTGATTGCCGTGGCTAGGACCTCCAGTACTATTTTAAATAGCAGTGGGGAGAGTGGGCATCCCTGTCTAGTTCCCGATCTCAGAGGAAAAGCTTTCAGCTTCTCACTGTTCAGTATAATGTTGGCTGTGGGTTTATGATATATGGCCTTTATTATGTTGAGGTACTTGCCCTCTATTCCCATTTTGCTGAGTTTTTATCATGAATGGATGCTGAATTTTGTCAGATCCTTTTTAAGCATCTATGGAGATGATCATGTGGTTTTTGTCTTTCTTTTTGTTGATGTGGTGGATGATGTTGATGGATTTTCTAACGTTGTACCATCCTTGCATGCCTGGGATGAATGCCACTTGGTCATGGTGTATGATCCTTTTGATATACTTTTGTATTCGGTTTGCTAATATCTTATTAAGTATTTTTGCATCTGCATTCATCAGGGATATTGGTCTGTAATTTTCTTTTTTGGCGGGGTCTTTGCCTGGTTTTTGTATTAGGGTGATGTTAGCTTCATAGAATGAGTTTGGGAGTATTCCCTCCTCTTCTATTTTTTGGAAAACTTTAATGAGAATGGGTATTATGCCTTCTCTGTGTGTCTGATAAAATTCCGAGGTAAATCCATCTGGCCCGGGTGTTTTGTTCTTGGGTAGTTTTTTGATTTCCGTTTCAATTTCTTTGCTTGTAATTAGTTTTTTTAACTTTTGTGTTTCTTCCTTGGTCAGTCTTGGAAGGTTGTATTTTTCTAGGAAGTTGTCCATTTCTTCTAGGTTTTGCAGCTTGTTGGCATGTAGATTTTCATAGTAGTCTTTAATAATTCTTTGTATTTCTGTGGAGTCTTTCGTGATTTTTCTGTTCTCATTTGTGATTCTGTTGATTTGTGTTGATTCTCTATTTCTCTTAATAAGTTTGGCTAGAGGCTTATCTATTTTGTTTATTTTCTGAAAGAACCAGCTCTTGGTTTCATTGATTTTTGCTATTGTTTTATTCTTCTCAATTTTGTTTATTTCTTCTCTGATCTTTATTATGTCTCTCCTTCTGCTGACTTTAGGCCTCATTTGTTCTTCTTTTTCCAATTTCGATAATTGTGATGTTAGACTATTCATTTGGGATTGTTCTTGCTTCTTCAGGTGTGCCTGGATCGCTATATACTTTCCTCTTAAGACTGCTTTCGCTGCATCCCACAGAAGTTGGGGCTTTGTGTTATTGTTGTCATTTGTTTCTTTATATTCCTTGATCTCTATTGTAGTTTGTTCGTTGATCCATTGATTATTTAGGAGCATGTTGTTAAGCCTCCATGTATTTGTGAGCCTTTTTGTTTTCTTTGTAGAATTTATTTCTAGTTTTATACCTTTGTGGTCTGAAAAGTTGGTTGGAAGAATTTCAGTATTTTGGATTTTGCTGAGGCTCTCTTTGTGGGCTTGTATGTGGTCTATTCTGGAGAATGTTCCATGTGCACTTGGAAAGAATGTATATCCTGTTGCTTTTGGATGTAGAGTTCTATAGATGTGTATTAGGTCCATCTGTTCTACTGTGTTGTTCAGTGCTTCCGTGTCCTTACTTATTTTCTGCCCGGTGGATCTATCCTTTAGGGGGAGTGGTGTGTTGACGTCTCCTGGAATGAATGCATTGCAGTCTATTTCCCCCTTTAGTTCTGTTAGTATTTGTTTCACATATGCTGGTGCTCCTGTGTTGGGTGCATATATATTTAGCATGGTTATATCTTCTTGTTGGACTGAGCCCTTTATCATTATGTAGTGTCCTTCTTTATCTCTTGTTACTTTCTTTGTTTTGAAGACTATTTTGTCTGATATTAGTACTGCAACCCCTGCTTTCTTCTCACTGTTGTTTGCCTGAAATATGTTTTTCCATCCCTTGACTTTTAGTCTGTACATGTCTTTGGGTTTGAGGTGAGTTTCTTGTAAGCAGCATATAGATGGGTCTTGCTTTTTTATCCATTCTATTACTCTGTGTCTTTTGATTGGTGCATTCAGTCTATTTACATTTAGTGTGACTATTGAAAGATATGTACTTATTGCCATTGCAGGCTTTAAATTCGTGGTTACCAAAGGTTCAAGGTTAGCCTCTTTAGTATCTTACTGCCTAACTTAGCTCGCTTATTGAGCTGTTATATACACTGTGTGGAGCGTCTTTTCTTCTCTCCCTTCTTATTTTTCCTCCTCCATTCTTCATATGTTGGGTGTTTTGTGCTGTGCTCTTTCTAGGAGTGCTCCCATCTAGAGCAGTCCCTGTAAGGTGTCCTGTAGAGGTGGTTTGTGGGAAGCAAATTCTCTCAGCTTTTGTTTGTCTGGGAATTGTTTAATCCCACCATCATATTTAAATGATAGTCGTGCTGGATACAGTATCCTTGGTTCAAGGCCCTTCTGTTTCTTTGCATTAAATATATCATGCCATTCTCTTCTGGCCTGTAGGGTTTCTGTCGAGAAGTCTGATGTTATACTGATGGGTTTTCCTTTATAGGTGACCTTTTTCTCTCTAGCTGCCTTTAACACTCTTTCCTTGTCCTTGATCTTTGCCATTTTAATTATTATGTGTCTTGGTGTTGTCCTCCTTGGATCCTTTCTGTTGGGGGTTCTGTGTATTTCCGTGGTCTGTTCCATTATTTCCTCCCCCAGTTTGGGGAAGTTTTCAGCAATTATTTCTTCCAAGATACTTTCGATCCCTTTTCCTCTCTGTTCTTCTTCTGGGACCCCTGTAATACAGATTTTGTTCCTTTTGGATTGGTCACACAGTTCTCTTAATATTGTTTCATTCCTGGAGATCCTTTTATCTCTCTCTATGTCAGCTTCTATGCGTTCCTGTTCTCTGGTTTCTATTCCATCAATGGCCTCTTGCATCCTATCCATTCTGCTTATCAACCCTTCCAGAGTTTTTTTCATTTCTGCGATCTCCTTTCTGGCATCTGTGATCTCCCTCCGGACTTCATCCCATTTCTCTTGCGTATTTCTCTGCATCTCTGTCAGCATGTTTATGATTTTTATTTTGAATTCTTTGTCAGGAAGACTGGTTAGGTCTGTCTCCTTCTCTGGTGTTGTCTCTGTGATCTTTGTCTGCCTGTAGTTTTGCCTTTTCATGGTGATAGGAATAGTTTTCAGAGCTGGAACGAGTGACGGCTGGAAGAACTTCCCTTCTTGTTGGTTTGTAGCCCTCCTCTCCTGGGAGAACAGCGACCTCTAGTGGCTTGTGCTGGGTAGCTGCGCGCAGACTGGGCTTCTGCTTCCTGCCCAGCTGCTATGGAGTTTATCTCGTCTGTTGCTGTGGGCGTGGCCTGGCTGGGGCTGCTGCTCCAAAGTGGTGGAGTCACGTTGGAGGGAGAGCGGCCGGGAGGCTATTTATCTCCGTAAGGGGCCCCCGTGCTCCCTGCAGCCCAGGGGATTAGGGTGCCCAGAGATCCCCGGATTCCCTACCTCTGGATTAAGTGTCCCGCCCTGCCCCTTTAAGACTTCCAAAAAGCACCCGCCAAAATAAAACAACGACCACAAAAAAAAAAAAAAAATTAAAAAATTAAAAAAAAAAAAAAGAATGGCTGCTCGTTTTCCTTTATTCTCTGGCGCCAGCCTCAGGCATCTGCTCACCGGTCTTGCTGCCCTGTTTCCCTAGTATTGGGGTCCCTATCTCTTTAAGACTTCCAAAAAGTGCTTGCCAAAACAAAACAGCAAAAAAAAAAAATGGCCGCTCACTTTTCTTATGTCCTCTGGCGCCAGGCCTCCGGTACCCTCTCACCGTTCTTGCTGCCCTGTTTCCCTAGTATCAGGGTCCCGCACACGCACTGTGTCTGCGCTCTGGTCCGGATGACTGGGGCTGTGTGTTCAGCAGTCCTGGGCTCCCTCTCCCTCCTGCTCTGCCTACTCTTCTCCCGCTGGGATCTCGGGGGGTGGCGCTCAGGTCCCGCCGGGCCGGAGCTTGTATCTTACCCCCTTTACAAGGCACTGGGTTCTTGCAGGTGTGGATGTGGTCTGGATGTTGTCCTGTGTCCTCTGTTCTTTATTCTAGGAAGAGTTGTCTTTGTGTATTTTCATAGATATATGTGGTTTTGGGAGAAGATTTCCGCTGCTCTACTCACGCCGCCATCTTGGCTCCACCTCCTCATGGCTTTTTTTAAACAATAGTGAAGCCCTTCTTGGTCTAGAGCCACACCTTTAAAGGGTTTCTTGGAATAGATTGGCCTTTTTATAGGGCTAGAGAATCATAGGGCAAAGTTAGCTAATACTTTTGTCACTTTATAGGGCATTTCTCTTTTCCTGTGTCTTGTTATAAAACTTCAGGTTCTATATAATATTATTCACTTCATCCACAGTTTGGTCTTTTGATGATGACTCTTGCTTTCCCTTCTAGAGCTAAAGTTGCAGATAAGATCCAACTCATCAGTAACATGCTGGACAAAGTCAATGAGATGGTTATTGGTGGTGGAATGGCTTTTACCTTCTTGAAAGTGCTCAGCAACATGGAGGTAGGAAACCAGTGCCAAGTGGTTGTGAAATAGCTTTCCATGAAAGATAGCAGGTTATGTAAGTTTAAAAAGAAAGCCTGCTTTTGACATGAGACCTAAAAACTCCCAATATTTATTTTGGCAGGTTGTTTTTCTTTTCTCTTTGAATTCTTTGTATTGTATTGTATGCTTTGTGATTCAGTTAGTATACGTTCTTAGTGCAGAGGTTCCTCCTCATCTTGGCTCCCCTCTGTAGATTGGCACTTCTCTGTTTGATGAAGAGGGGGCCAAGATCGTCAAAGACCTGATGTCTAAAGCTGAGAAGAATGGTGTGAAGATTACCTTGCCTGTTGACTTTGTTACTGCTGACAAGTTTGATGAGAATGCCAAAACTGGCCAAGCCACTGTGGCCTCTGGCATACCTGCTGGCTGGATGGTGAGTCACTTGGGTGTTTGGGAGTGTGACTGAACAAAAATATGTTGGTATCATTCATTCAAGCAACTAACAAGCATTTTAAAAGAATCTGTATGGGAGATCTCTGTCGGAGAGGGCTCCAAGTGTTGCATTGAGGCCCTCCCTGGGGGAGAATGCTTGGGGGAAAAGCAACGCTGTCATTGTTGCTGGCTTCGTTAGTAATGTGAGGACAAAACCATTTTTTCTTTATCTATTTAATGTTTATTAAGTGTTTATGTGCTGGGGATGGTGCTGTGTACTTTCATTGTTGGGACTGTTCTGGATTATTTTGCTACCTTTCTAGAGGTATTATTTTGCTACCTGTGTAAAAAATTTTCCTTAAAAACAAGATAGAATAATACAGATTATAAGCAAGGGAAATTGTATGTGTTTATTAAAGACTAATGTAAATAGTTGATTATAGTTTTCTCATTACCTCACATAT
Organism: Manis pentadactyla; assembly: GCF_030020395.1. Lineage (NCBI taxonomy): Eukaryota > Metazoa > Chordata > Mammalia > Pholidota > Manidae > Manis > Manis pentadactyla. The sequence continues at coordinate 70,047,803 of NC_080038.1, forward strand.
TATCATTTTAATAGCTGTGTAAGTAACAATCATGTTGACATACTAGTTTGCTTAGTCATTTTCCTTTTGTTAGGCGTGTGGGTTTTAGTTATTTTAGTGTTTCTCAAAGTGTGTGCCCAAGAACAGCCCCATAATCATCATTGTTGGAACTTGTTAAACAGTGCAAGTTCTTGGGCCCCTCCGTGGCCTTATTGAATTAGAAGCTCTGGGGCTGGGGCCCAGCAATTTGTGCTGGAACAAGCCCTCCTGGTGATTATGATTTAGTTCAGTGTTTCTCAGCCTTGGCACTGTCAACATCTTAGGGAGGTTTGTTGTGGGGAATGGTCCTGTATATTGCACAATATTGAGTGGTACCCTACTGTTTGTCCACCAGCTGCCTGCTACCCCACTCCCATCGCACTGCCCCAAGCTGTTACAACCAAAAATGTCTCCAGACATTGCCACATGTCTCCTGAGCAGGGTACAATTGACTACCCATCTAGTTCTTCCCAATCATAAATAGTGTGGCTAAGAATGTTTTTATCAAATAACTTTTGAGGTTCTCTCTAAGGCTTGATTTTCTATGATGGGCATGGACAGGTTTATCATTTTAAAGACTGAAGGGTATGTCTTGGTTCTAGAAGCAACTCTGGTGATAAGCCTTGAGTTCTGGTCTTAGTGGAGGTAGTACTTGCTCTTCTGAGTGGCTGTTCTTCGTAGCTTACCCTCTCTTAACTCTCTCCCTTAGGGCTTGGACTGTGGTCCTGAGAGCAGCAAGAAGTATGCTGAGGCTGTCACTCGGGCGAAGCAGATTGTGTGGAATGGACCTGTGGGCGTATTTGAATGGGAAGCTTTTGCCCGAGGAACCAAAGCCCTCATGGACGAGGTGGTGAAAGCCACTTCCAGGGGCTGTATCACCATCATAGGTAAAGGGTTCTATACAAAGATGCCAGTGTGAGCTGGCAGAATTCTGGTCACAGGAAAGTAGGAGGGAAGTGGTTCACTTTTCCTGGGTTTCTTAGTGGCTGGTGAATCATGAGAACTAACTGGGTATATAATTCATGGAGGAGCCTCTTATTGAGATGAAGTTGGGGTTCCTCAGTTACCTTTTGGGCTTGAGAGCACACTGCTTTTTAGTTTTTGTGCCAATCCTTTCTCTTCTTTTTCTCTCCTTTCCTCTTTTTACTTTGCTTTCTTCATTCAACAGGGGGTGGAGATACTGCCACTTGCTGTGCCAAATGGAACACAGAGGATAAAGTTAGCCATGTGAGCACCGGAGGTGGTGCCAGTTTAGAGCTCCTGGAAGGTGAGGTTCTTTGCTGTTTTTTGGCTAGTTTGGAGGAAGTTTGGGGTTTGTGCAGTGTGAGGTGGGTAGAATGGAGTGGAGTTAGTAGGTAGTGTTGTCCTTAGCAGTCATTATTAGCTGGGCAATACAAATGGAGGAACTTCAAATAAAGCCCCTGGTGTCCCTTTGAAGTAGGGAGGTGATATATTCAAAGACTTATACTCAAAGAGGTTATGCGCTAGTAGACTTGGGACCCAAAGTGTGAAAGTTACTCAGTTCATGGCCTGGCCATATATCCTTAAAGAAGAACTGACATGTTATTGGGAAGATAGAAGGAAACAGATAAATGGTTTAGTGGGTCCTGTAGTAATACTGTGTGTGTGTGTGCTTTCTCAAAAACAGGTAAAGTCCTTCCTGGGGTGGATGCTCTCAGCAGTGTTTAGTGGTTTCCTGCCTTTTGGTTCCTGTGCACAGTCCCTAAGTCAACTTAGTGTTTTCTGCATCTTCACTTGGCATTAGCTAAATACTTCCCTTATGTCAAGATTCAGCTAGTGGTCAACAGATGGCAGTGCCAGGAACCCTTAAACAGTTGCACTGCATCTCAGCTTATCCTTACTATGCCCTGGATTTGCCTACATTCTTCAAGATCCCATTTGAATTGTGCATTCTAGATTTGCATATATTTATATATTGCCTGTTAAAAGAAAGTGAGCTGCTTAGTTCACTTTTTGAAGTAGGTTATTCTGATTAGCTTTGTCATTGTCTTGCTACTCAGCGTGGAAACAAGATGGAATTCCAGTTGTAGGGAGGGAGGGAGATGCAGTTGGTGATCTATTAAATAAATAATAAAAGTATCCTTTGAAACTGGAATTTTTTTCCTGTCATTCTTTGTTAGGGTGAGAACACAACCTTGAGGAAGGGGTCAAATCATCTATGTTTCTGAATGCAAGAAATGGGGCAGCAGCAACGGGGAGGTAGGGGGATTAGATAAATGTCTATTCTTATTGAGGTCCTTTATGTCAGACACTGATAGGTGCTTAATTTAATTTATTTGCTACATGTTTTATTGAAGTATGGTTGATACACAATATTATATTGGTTTCAGGTGTACAACATAGTGATTCTACGTTATTAAATGCTCACCCCAACTAGTGCAGTTACTAACTGTCAACACAGGAAGATGTTATAGAACTGACTGTATTCTCTATGCTGTACTTTCATCCCTGTGACTAATTTATATTATGATTGAGATTTTGTGCTTTTCCCCTTCACCTATTTAACCACCCCCCATTCCAATCCCTCCCCTGTGGTAACCACGTCACTTCTCAGTGTCTATGAGTCTGCTGCTGTTTTGTTCATTTTAGTTGTTTTGTTTTTAGAGTCCACAAATAAGTGAAATTGTAAGTATTTGTCTTTCTTTGCCTGGCTTATTTCACTTAGCGTAGTACTGTCGAGGTCCATCCATGCTATTGTAAATGGCAGGATTTCTTTTTTATGGCTGAATAATATTCCACTGTACTTAAATTTTTATTTTTATCTATTACCCATGACCACAATTTAAAAAGTCAAGACTTACCAAAAAAAAGGCCTCAGCCCAATCCTCCCATTTGTGGTTCCGCACAGGTGACTGCTTTCAACTGTTAGCTTTTTTCTTGTATTTACCTTCATGTTTCTGAGTACTTGTCTTGATTTTCTTAAAGAAGATATCTCTTAATTTCATACCTGGGAAGATTTAGCTTTCTTACAGCTTGTGTTCCACATGTACTTCCCTTTCATCGTTCTCCCAATAGAGTTCCGTCATAATTCTAGTCTTTGTTGTAATGATAAATACTAGTTAAAGCTATGTTCTATGCTATGGCTATGTGCCTTTTTATTTTCTTTGGGGTTAATAAGAGTTTAAGAAACGTTCTTTCTGTGTATCTGTCACTTACTGATTCATTCTCAGTAAATTCAAACATACGAGACAGTCCATTTTAATTAGAGATGCAACTCCTGGAGTCTGTGTTCCCATTCTGGTTTGTCCTCTTGCTGTACAGCTGTTGCTCTGGAATTCCCTCTTTCTGGATGAAAACCCTCTGGGGTAACCCTCAGTTACCTTTTACCTCCTTTGTTGGACCACCTCCCCTTTCCTGGATCCCTTGTCCCCCCTTTCTTGACTTACTCTTGTTTTTGTAAAAAATAAGACTCCACTAGCTTCTTGAGAAGGCGTGCTTGGGAGGTGAAATTCTTGAGACCTTATATATCTGAAAATGTCTTTATTCAACCCTTAACACTTGCCTGTTTCATTATATGTTGAATTTCAGCCTACATACCAGTTTTTCAGACTTGAAGGCTTTGCCTCATTGTCACTACTGAAAATTTAATGACGTTCTGCCCTGGATCTTAGCCCGAAGGCCAAGATCAAGTCTGATTCTCATTCTTTTTTTGCCCTTGTACTTTTCCCCTTTGTCTTTCCTGTCATTTTAATGGGGTTTTGGGAGTCTGCAGAGGTGAACACACATGGTTTCAAGAGGTCATCTTTAACCAGAATTTCTCTGCTGGGCATTTTACGTACAAGGTAAGTATTTCACCTTTATGGATAAAGAGTTAAGCTCTTGGACAGGATCAGAGAGCCGATAAATAACAGCGGGATTCATGTCCAGGTTTGTCTGACTAAAAAGGCTGCACTTTTTCATTGTGCCTCACTCCCTGAAATGATACTTCTAGACTAGGACTTTTTTGCTTAACTCTGGAGAGAAAAGCAAAAGTAAATTTTGGTGGTTACTCTGAAAAAAATTTTGAAGGCTTGAAGTTTTCCTTAATTTTATTTGTATTTTAATTCTGTCCCCATAATTGTAGTTAATTTTAAAGTGCACCATGTTTCTGCATACCTCTAATGGTACCTGGTTTGAGAAGCAGGAATTCTTACTCCAATCCTTTGTGTCCCATAGATGCTCCCCATAGATACAGCAAACTAATATCACAGCTAGGCTAGAACTCCCAACATACTGATGACTTTTGCCCCTACTGATTACCTCTCTGACAGCATTTTTCCCAGCATTGTATCAAATGTACAGAGGAATGAAAATGTATATTACAACCCCAAAAACCCTAGCACTTAAGACTCTACTACTGCCAGTTCATCTGTCAATCCTCAATTGTCCCTTTTAAGTAATTTCTACTGGGCTCTGCTTCTGGGATCTTTCCCTATGTATTTGGGTCATTAATCCAGGGAATAAATGGGAAAACACAAATAAGCTAATATTTTGAGTACCTGCTATGTGCTTAGGACATAATGAAGGTCATAAAGATAGCATTTATGTCCTGGAGGAATTTACAACCTAATCAAGGAAAATAGTATATTACACCTAGTGAGTATATAAACTAGAATAATATAAAGATGTGCTTCCTGATTTATTATAGAATTATGAATTATTAGTGATGAAACCTTGCAAAAGTTCAGGCATAAGTGTAACAAGCAGGTGCACTTTTAACTCCCAATATATTTATGCCTATATACAGAAAAATTGCAATCTTCATGCCAAATTGAATCTCCTGAGCTCAGTGTTTCCTGCTTCCTCTTTCCTCTTTATGTCCAAAACTTCCTTCTAGCCTATGATATGAAGAGGGGTACACAATGAGAAGAGACTCCTTCCTTCCTCAGTCTTCTAAGTTTCTCTCTTTAGAAGCAACTACTGTTAAGACCAGTTTCCTTCAGTCTAGAGCTACTTAATGCATACAAAAAGCATATTACATGTGTGTGTATACCTGTACTAAAATACATACGGTGGCATACACAATGCTTTGTATCTCTGATTAGTTTTCTTTCCTACCTTGAGTACTTCCCTTCACTCTGGACTCCTTAGGCCACAGTGTGTATTACATCTTCCACTCTTGTGTGCTGGGTATATTCCTATATTGATACTCAGATCAAAGACACTTGTTTCCAATTTATAAAAAGGAAGAACCTGGGATGACGTCTCACTCCATTTATGATCAGTGTATCTTTTTTAAAAATTCCACCTAGAAGCTGTAGGACAAGAGCTGCCTTAAGTCATTCTTGAAGCTAGGTTAGGTGGGCATAATTAGGGAAGAAAGATGTGTAAGATAAAGCAGACTTCATCTGAAAGAGCACACCACCCACTGGCTGACCTAGTAAGTGAATAAATACTCATTGCAACCTCAATCATATGCACAGATTCCCACCAGAGACAGAGCATGCTATGTTTTTAACAGATTTAAACCCATACTCTTTGATCTTTGTTTTGCTTCACTGAGTCACATGCTGATTGCAAATAAAAGCAAGCAGTTCCCTGAGTTTTAATTAATTCATCCATTAAATCTTAATTGCTTTCTGGACCACAGAATTACTGGGCCTTGTTCGTCTTCCTTGAATCCCTTAAGTCAAAAATGAAAGACAAATGATTAATTTCAATTTTTTATTCCTGATCTTGGAACAAATACATTAGCAATTCCTTAGAGTTACATAGCATTTTACAATTTGGAAAACTTTCACATATACCAATTAAGCCCTCACAACATCCCTGTGAGATAGGCAGGGTCAGTGTTAGGATGCCTGTTATTAGTGAGGAGAGCAAGGCTCAGAGGTGAAGTAAGGTCACACAGTTGGTAAATGATGGAGCCAGGACTAGAACCTAGGCATTTTGTAATACTGCCTCCCTGAGAACATTCAAGTAATGGTATCTTATGCTATATAATGAACATTTCTCTCCTATGATGCTGGTCATATCTGTTACAAGTTTGATGCTATCTTTTCCTGACATCCAAAACAAACTGATGAGACATTTCTCTCCTGCTACTAGACTATTCCTCTTTGATGTACCAAGCACCATCCTAAGATAAAACTTACTGTGTTTTGAGTTTTGAGGATCCTTGGCTACAAGTTCCAAATTATATGAAAAGTTATTTTAGAAAATTCTGCAGAAGTATTCCTTTGTTGAATATGTCACACTTACTTAAAAACAACACAAACCTGTTTATAATTTTGAAAGCTTTGCAGTCTTTCCCAGTAAGATGTTTAATTTGTATACATGGAAAATAGGGAAAGTAGCAATATCACATTACTAGGAAACCTATGCAGAAGTGCACATAAATGCAAGTCATATTACACGAATTTATTTTTTGCTGTTGGCCTTCTAGAGGAAGGAAAACCATTAGAAAACCAGGTTTGATCCCATCTTAATGTGGGACATCCTCAGCAACAAGCTAGAAGAATGATCTGAATTATACCAGTAGGAGTGTTCAAGTGCTAGTGATCATACATACATGCAAGTAGTAAAAAGGAAGAAACACTTGTTTCTTCAGTGGTTTTTGCCTAGAACCAGTGTAAAATATGTATCAAGGCAGATTTTAAGCTATACCATCTTCTATTTAAAATCTGGAAATGTGAAATATGGTAGAGTTATCAACTCATAAGACAAAAACTGAATGTAAATGGCTCAAAACCACCTGTCAAAAGCAGAGTAAAACTCAATGGAATAAAAAACACGGGATAAAACTCAATTGCTGTGGTATGGGGAGAAATACAAAGCAAATGCAAACCGTCAGGTTGAAGTGAACCATAGAATATTAGGCATGTAAAGCAGGTTTAAAAATACGAAAATGACACTGAGCTGTATTATCAAGAATTATATTATTAAAACTCCAGCTTTGGCCTTTTAAATTTAGGAGCAATGGGTAGACACTTAAGCCTATGGGGAAGGGGTGGTGCAGAAAATGAATGGGATCTAGAAATGACGTTGAGGAGGTTAGGAGGTTAGGGAACACCGAGAAACAAATACATTCAAAATGGACTTAGAATCCCTCTAAACCCATCCTCTCTAAAAAATGTTCCCTAGATTGAGAGAGATCTGGTCAAAAAAGTTGGTGACAAAAAAAATGACTATTTTACCTTACAAAAGAAAAACATTCATATGCACATTAGATACTACACTGTTAAAGATCAGTCCACTGATCAGGCTGTAGAAACTGAAACTTAAGTGTTGCTGTCAGTGATAAATGGCAGAAAACTGCTTCCAAAATAGAATTGCCCTAGTACGATTCAACATTAATGAAATTATAAGGAAAAAAGTACTTTTTTATACTTGGAGCTTAATGAAAAACATTGGTACCCTTAAAGAATCTAATAGTTTAATGTGAAAAAATTGCAAGTACATTTAAGCTTTATAAGAAAACGTGAGAAGATTTAGAATGTTTTTTCTAGTTTAGTATACTGGGCTCAAAACCAACTACATGTTTGAAATCCATCTAGACTAGACTATATATTCCTTACATAGTATCATTGTTGTCATCGTCTTCATGTTTTCTCTTCAGTGGGTTTGATTCATTGGCCGTGTTCTGTGATGAAACCATGTTGGTGGTAATAAGAATATTTTTAGGCCCAATCATTGAAGGATTAATCAGAACATTTTGAACTGCAGTTGTTGCAGGAACTGTAAACAGAAGACAAAACCCCCAAACTATGAATTACCCAGAAGCAGAAACATGGTAAAAAGTATTCAACAAAGCTGAATGTAATTCTAATAACAAAACAGAAAAACTCAGGGAATTACACTGATAAATTTTGGTGCTTTAAAGTAGCTAAGTTAGTATCTAATATATGGTTAAAGAAGTTCTGTTTTTTTTTAACAACTACAAATTTCAATTTGTAAAGAGTCATGGGAAGCAGTGTGCTGGATGCATCATGGAACACACTAAAGGCAAATGTTCAAGGTCAGGAATCATGCTTCTCTTACAGGCCAAAATTTTAAATAAGTATACTGTGTGCAGTTAGGTTTCAGATGTGAAATCTAAACACAAGCATTAATGAACTATGTCAAAACAGAATTCTACTTAGATTATTCTGACTTAATATGTATTTATCCTTCCATTGAAGTGAGTAAAGGTACAATTTGCATTTGATGTATATAAAGTTGTATTATTTTCTTGAGCTTTGACCCTAAGTGCTATTCCCTGCCTTATATTTGTGGACTCTTATTTCAGTTCACAGTGTTTTTTGAGAATCTGATGATCGTGCTGAGTACTCTCCCCTCCCCCTGCCAAAATGTATACATAAATGTAAAATTTAATACAATTTTAGTGAGCTCATAGATCCCGCTCTGAAGAACACTTATTTGCAGCATTACTGCCACCTTCCTGTTATAGGAACATAAATTATAATCACAAGTTATTCAAAAATTTTAAAATTCAGAAAAAATATTTTAAAAGAATCACTTACAGCACCCCTCCCCCTACCCATCACATTACCTGGTTTGACAGGTGTGGACTGAGAAGGTGGAATCTGCACGGTAAATCTTTGGCTCGTCACTGACACTGGAGGTGCAACTTTATTTGGGGCAGACACAGTTTGTGGGGTGCCTGTAGTTTTAATTAACAGACCATATTAGTTAAATGACTTCTACAGGTTCATATGTGCTCCTTAGCTTAACAGAACTACCTTCAGAGCACAGGGAACTAATGAAAGGTGAGAAAATCATTAGAAATAAGACCAAAATATCTTCAAAAACGTTTCCAAGCTCAAAGTTCAGATGCTAAAATTTCAAGATAGTGTAGTGGGTAAAGAACATAGGCTTGAGTCAACTGCTTTGAGTTTGAATCCAGACTTCATCACGTACTAGCTCAGTGTACTTTTGCAAGTTATTTAATCTTTTTGTACCTCAGTTTTCTTTCAACTATTTAATGGGGTTCTTGTGAGAATTAAAATCATCCACGTAAAGCTCTTCAGACAGCAACTGGCACTGAATTTTAGCTACATGAAGTCATGAAGTTGAGTGATTAAGCTAGCAGAATAAAGACCCACATTTTCTATTAATAGGTGGCACTTTTAATCGCTGTCACTTGCTGAGAATTAGAACATGTTATTAAGCCCATGAACCTAAATCAACAGGCATCTAACAAAAGTCTATCAAATATATCCTCTGGGTTCCCCAGGTGGCCACAAAAATCATATTCCTTTTCTATATCCAGATACTTTTTAAGTAGAAAGGGACCTTGGAGATAACATAGTCAAACCCCCCTCATTTTAATTCTACCCATTATTCCAAAGTAGAACTCAAATACCACCCTGTTTTATAAAATATCCTTGATTTGCTTGCCTCTGAAATTTCCCTATAATGTCATAAGAACCTTATTATTACCATCTTATCTCATTCACTAATTTATAAGCCTTGGTTAACATGTTTAATCCTTGTGAGCACATGGCTTTTGTGCCTGGCTCCTAACAGGCCCTCAATAAATGTTTGCGTAATGAATGAATTTTGCAAGACTTGACTTGTACATACACTGATGCCGTAACTCTCAAAAAATACATTTATGGAAATCTGTCTATTCCTAGTTTTTCCTTTGGGAATGCAGGCTTTCCATACATCCCTTTCCCCTGGAACCAGTGATTTGTCCAGGGATTGAGTTGCTGAAAAAAACCGTGACATCAGCTCCAGGTACAAAGGAGAAGAAAGCCTAAATGGAGGAAAAAAGCCCAAAGGTACCCACAAATCTGGTTCTAGTGCTTTCTCTCCCAAACCCAGGAGGTGAGGTCTTACTCTAACATTATCTCCATCCTTAGTCAAGTTTTTCCATATATTAAGGAGAGTGCCAAAGAATTGGCAAAGCTTAACAAAACAATGTACATATTTTATTATGTTAAGAAAATTCACAGTAGGTACATGCTTTCTTGGTTGTTACCATAGGAACTGTTAATATTTAAGTGTGGAGTTTAGGCTTTAAAATTGAACAGAGTAGATGCTTAGATCTTTATGCTTTAGAAAACTCATTTTAAATAAAGAAAAAATTTAAAACTTGCATCTTTAATAGCTTCAAGCAGCTCCCTCTAGATTTAAAACATCTCCTAAGACATGTACAATAAATGCCCAATTAGGAATGAAAATCATAACTGCTAACTAAAACTGGTTAACTTGCTAACACATGCAACTGATTACCACAGCCTAGAATTTTTAAGAAATTGGCATTCACTTCATATGAATCCACAAGTAAACAGTCTACAACCAAAAAGTTACACAAATTATACATGCAAATTTCTGTCTGCAAAGATCACATGCAGGTAATTAGAAGTATACAACGAATACTATACTAGTCTGGTTTTAAAGTGCAGAAATGTAAATTCATATCCTAAGAAAACGAAGATTGTCTGCACACTTCAAAAATGAAATGCTGCCTACAGTAGAGCTATAGGACATCTACAGGACTCACATTATGAGCAATAAGTGCCAATACATCAATACTGGTCAGAGAAAAAGGGTTTTTTTTTCTGAAAATACTTTATGAAAAATCCAGGAAGAATGTAGGACAAGAAAATCAGAATATTAACCCATTGTTTTCCTTCTTTCTTAAACAATGACATTAACAAGAAACAATGGTTTCTAAATACCATTCTCCACTAAAAGAAACCAGGGATTTTTGGAGAAATGGCTGACTCTATGACTGGGGTAAGGAAAATACAAGATGAGCATGGAACATTTTGTGCCAAAAAGCAAGAAATGTTCAAAGAATAATGAAGACCTGTCACAAAGCATGCAGGAGACAGCTTGAAGAGGAAGCATAGTACTATCAGTACTACTTTTGAAAATGTTAGTATTAAAAACGGAATTGATTTCTTCTGTGATATCCTTAAGCTTTTTGTACATTTTACACTTTTTTCTTCTATTCTTTTGCCACTTTACTCAAATTTTCTTTAATTTCTCAGAATAAGTAGGCTGCTGCCATCAGTGTGTTTGGCAACATCCTCTGTACAGAAGGCAGAAAGAACCCAACTTAAACTCCTATTTTTGGTCTGCTCGTTCATACCAACAACAAAGTGGGGTAATGTCCAATTCGATACTCATTTGGGATCAGATATTCCTTGCGGCTTTCTCATTTTGAAATCTGATAAACTATATAGATGAGTAAACGTTATTCATGGCAACATATGGGAATTTCTAACTCACCTTTTGACTCAGATTATAGTTCAAAAGTAAGTGCTGAGGCACTTGTTTGCTAGCCACAAAAGCCTCTCTCACTCACCTATAGTAGGAGTGGTAGGTCTGCTACTAACAGCACCAACACTTAACCGTGGAACTAGTCTTCCTTGGTTAGGTCCCTAGGGGATTTAAGAAACAAATTAGCTTTAATGTTTAGATTTGACAGCTATACTTATCAGGAGTGATTGGGATTGTTGATGTGAGTTATTAATGGATAATCCACAGGAAGAACATCCTGTCTTTGTTCTATCAGTGTTTCAAATCCAATATTTAAACAAAATATAAGGTATATATATATTTTATATATATATATATAATATATATTACAAATACATACCTATATAAACACGGATATGAATAAACACGGATATGAACATATGTACATCTGTGTTTGTGTAAGTATGTATAATTCTATATAGTATTTGACAGAGTCTCATTTGGGGATAACAGCTAACTTCCTTATGACTTTTAATCTTAGTCAATATCTTAACCCAAAAAGAAACTTTCTTAGAGTGGAATTTCAGACAACAAAGGCAGCACAATGTGTGGAGAACTTTTTCAGTGGGGGGAGAGGCTTGTGTACTATTTCAGAAAGCTAGTCCAATTCCCAGTGGTATTACTCTGTCATCAGGCTTCACTAAAAAACCTATGATATAGTGGAAAGACTGGAAGGTCTGAGACCTGGGAATCAGTCCTAGCTTTGCTTAGCTAACTCCATAGATGAGTTCAGGCTCAGTTTCCTAATGTGAAAAGTGTTGGATTAGATGAACATGAAAGTTCCTTTCAGTGCTAAAAATCCTGGATCTAATATTTTGTATTTCAACATAGCAGATAATTGCAGACATGGTATTTTCAAGGCAGTAAATTAAAAAAATCCTAATTACTTTAGCCTTAAATCTACTGTAGTAGGTACAGGAATTTGCCCTTTTTTTTTTTCAAATTCTCCTAACATATCTTACCTTTATAAACCTAAGTTGACTAAAAATTCTCACCTTATTTATTTGGTATCATTAATCTACAATTACATGAGCAACATTATGGTTACTAGACTCCCCCCATCATCAAGTCCCCACCACATACCCGATTACAGTCACTGGCCATCAGCGTATTAAGATGCTAATTCTCACCTTTTTAATTAAGGACTTCAGCCTATAGTTTGGAGCTGTTAAGCAGTATCTGTCAGGTGGCAGTCTGGGTCCTGCATATGGCTTAATCAGTGGTAAGGGGGTTTGATTTTTTTGCCTTGCAATATCCAGTAAAAACTAAAAAAAAAAATCCTTATTAGAACTACAACTTAAAAAAAATGTATAAATGAACTTCAAATAAATTTGCTCACATCTCTTGGGGGAGGAGAGGTAAAAGACTGGTCAGCACGATACTGGATTGCCAGTCTCACGTCATCTGCATCAACATTAGCTTTCTTAGCATGGCTTGAATACATTTTTGCATCATCCAGAATTGTAGTCACATATCCTTTAAGAACAAAACATTATTTTCTTAAACATATGAAAATAGCTTAATATTTATGGTTACTTTTCTTAATGGAAGGTTCTAATTTCTAGAGAGGTTATGAATTTTGGTTCTAATGTCTAATTGTCCTATCTATATAATCAATTTTAAACAGATATCCTAGTATAAATACTATTGCCCCTAGCTTGAGCTCCTGTTACTGCGTTAGGCTGAACTCTATGATGTTAACCGCTAGGGGAATTTAGTTGGAAAAACGTTTTTACAGTAAAATGACCTCTTCAAATTCACAAGTCAGGCAAATACTTGGTGTTCTGTTAACTTACGGAAAGCAAATTCCAGCATTTGATTTATAACCCTTGGTTCGTACTCCGTAATTCCCATATCCTTCAGGATCTGTGCCATCACCTGTGGATTCAAATAAAAATGCCAGATGCATAATCTAGGTATTGGAAATCATGACTGGACTGAAGGCAGTATTTATGATACAAGTTGCTGATTTTCTGGGCTCCAAAATTGTACTCGTTCTTTTCCTGCAAAGTTAGTGACTGCCAGGATCACACCAAATACAGTCGTACCCTCTCTGCTTAAAACTTTAGATTTTTTTTGGTGGGGGCGGGGGCAAAGGGAGAAGAAAAAGGTCCGGGTTGGCTTTCCCATCAGAGGTAGGGTTGACTACAGCTGGTTGTCATTTTCGGATGCAGCGATGGGGAGAAGCCTGCAATCAGGACCCTGGGCACGAGAGGGCTCACAGACGCGGCGAGATGAGTTGGTAAGGGGGCCGGGCCCGAGGCCCAGGAGACCAAGCAGGGCGGCTGGATTGGCATTCCCGCGGGCCGCTAGCCTCCGTCCGATAGGGCTGCGGAGCCAGCGGGAGAGCGACCTGGGGGCCAGGGCACCCCCATCTCCCAGTCCTGCCCACTATGGCTGGGCTGAAGACGGCACGTGAGCCCCTCTGCAGGCCCTCCACCTGGGTCTGACTCCCGGGTCGCCGGCCGCCCTGAGCTTCATGTGCCCACTCTCGTCCTTCGCACTTACCAGGGCATCTCTCGGAGCGTTCTTGGGAGGCGCCATCTTGCCCGACTCCATGTTATTCGGCCCCTCGTCATCCGGGGAGCGAGGGCCGCTCACGGGCTCTACGCTCAGGCTCCACCCCTGCAGGGTGCGAAAGGCGGGGTTACAGCGACCGCCCTGCCCGCAGCCGCCTCCCAGCCGCTCTGCCCTGCCCCATTCCCGGGGAGGCGAAGGGCAGTCCAGCTTGACTATCCTTCCCCTGCGGAGGCTTGGAGGAGGCCGGTAAGCATTCTCCTGGGAGCGCCCAGCCAACATTTGGAAAAGCCGAGAAGCTCGTCTTCCCACCGCAGTTCTCCGGAAAACGTGCACCCACTAAATGGGCCACCTTTGTCTTTTTTGTATTGTATTGTTTTTTGTTTTGTATGTTTCCTTTTTTTCCTTTTTTTATTTTTTATACATTTAGTTATCATTAATCTACAATTACATGAAGAACATTATGTTTACTAGACTCCCCCCTTCACCAAGTCCCCGCAACAAACCCCATTACAGTCACTGTCCATCAGCGTAGTAAGATGCTGTAGAATCACTAGTGTTGCACATCCCTCCCTCTGCCCCCCCATATTATACATGCTAATCATAAGGCCCCCTTTTTTGCCCCCCCTTATCGCTCCCTTCCCACCCATCCTCCCCAGTCCCTTTCCCTTTGGTAACTGTTAGTCCATTCTTGGGTTCTGTGAGTCTGCTGCTGTTTTGTTCCTACAGTTTTTCTTTCTTTTATACTCCACATATGAGTGAAATCATTTGGTACTTGTCTTTCTCTGCCTGGCTTATTTCACTGAGCATAATGCTCTCTAGCTCCATCCATGTTGTTGCAAATGGTAGGATTTGTTTTCTTCTTATGGCTGAATAATATCCATTGTGTATATGTACCACTTCTTCTTTATCCATTCATCTACTGATGGACACTTAGGTTGCTTCCATTTCTTGGCTATTGTCAATAGTGCTGTGATAAACATAGGGGTGCATCTGTCTTTTTAAAACTGGGCTGCTGCATTCTTAGGGTCAATTCCTAGAAGTGGAATTCCTGGGACAAATGGTATTTCTATTTTGAGCTTTTTGAGGAACCTCCATACTGCTTTCCACAATGGTTGAACTAATTTACATTCCCACCAGCAGTGAAGGATGGTTCCCCTTTCTCCACAACCTTGTCAACATTTGTTGTTGTTTGTCTTTTGGATGGTGGCGATCCTTACTGGTGTGAGGTGATATTTCATTGTGGTTTTAATTTGCGTTTCCCTGATTACTAGCGATGTGGAGCATCTGTTCATGTGTCTGTTGGCCATCTGAATTTCTTCTTTGGAGAACTGTCTGTTCAACTCCTCTGCCCATTTTTTAATTGGATTATTTGCTTTTTGTTTGTTGAGGTATGTGAGCTCTTTATATATTTTGGATGTCAACCCTTTATCGGATCTGTCATTTATGAATATATTCTCCCATACTGTAGGATACGTTTTTGTTCTATTGATGGTGTCCTTTGCTGTACAGAAGCTTTTCAGCTTGATATAGTCCTATTTGTTCATTTTTGCTTTTGTTTCCCTTGCCCGGGGAGATATGTTCAAGAAGAGGTCACTCATGTTTATGTCCAAGAGATTCTTGCCTATGTTTTTTTCTAAGAGTTTTATGGTTTCATGACTTACATTCAGGTCTTTGATCCATTTTGAATTTACTTTTGTGTATGGGGTTAGACAGTGATCCAGTTTCATTCTCTGGCATGTAGCTGTCCAGTTTTGCCAGCACCATCTGTTGAAGAGACTGTCATTTCCCCATTGTATGTCCATGCCCCTTTATCGAATATTAGTTGACCATATATGTATGAGTTAATGTTTGGAGTCTCTATTCTGTTCCATTGGTCTGTGGTTCTGTTCTTGTGCCAGTACCAAATTGTCTTGATTACTGTGGCTTTGTAGTAGAGTTTGAAGTTGGGGAGTGAGATCCCCCCCCACTTTTTTCTTCCTTCTCAGGATTGCTTTAGCTATTTGGGGTCTTTGGTGTTTCCATATGAATTTTTTGAACTATTTGTTCCAGTTCATTGAAGAATGCTGTTGGTAGTTTGATAGGGATTGCATCGAATCTGTATATTGCTTTGGGCAGGATGGCCATTTTGACAATATTAATTCTTCCTAGCCATGAGCATGGGATGAGTCTCCATTTGTTAGTGTCCTCTTTAATTTCTCTTAAGAGTGTCTTATAGTTTTCAGGGTATAGATCTTTCACTTCCTTGGTTAGGTTTATTCCTAGGTATTTTATTCTTTTTGATGCTATTGTGAATGGAATTGTCTTTCTGATTTCTCTATTAGCTCATTGTTAATGTACAGGAATGCCACAGATTTCTGTGTGTTAATTTTGTATCCTGCAACTTTGCTGAATTCCGATATTAGCTCTAGTAGTTTCAGAGTGGAGTCTTTATGGTTTTTTATGTACAATATCATGTCATCTGCAAATAGTGACAGTTTAACTTCTTCTTTACCAATCTGGATTCCTTGTATTTCTTTGTTTTGTCTAATTGCCATGGCTAGGACCTCCAATACTATGTTGAATAAGAGTGGGGAGAGTGGGCATCCCTGTCTTGTTCCCTATCTCAGAGGAAAAGCTTTCAGCTTCTCGCTGTTCAGTATGATGTTGGCTGTGGGTTTATCATATATGGCCTTTATTATGTTGAAGTACTTGCCCTCTATACCCATTTTGTTGAGAGTTTTTAATCATGAATGGATGTTGAATTTTGTCGAATGCTTTTTCAGCATCTATGTAGATGATCATGTGGTTTTTGTCCTTCTTTTTGTTGATGTGGTGGATGATGTTGATGGATTTTTGAATGTTGTACCACCCTTGCATCCCTCGGATGAATCCCACTTGGTCATGGTGTATGATCCTTTTGATGTACTTTTGAATTCGGTTTGCTAATATTTTGTTGAGTATTTTTGCATCTACATTCATCAGTATTATTGGTCTGTAATTTTCTTTTTTGGTGGGGTCTTTGCCTGGTTTTGTTATTAGCGTGGTGTTTGCTTCATAGAATGAGTTTGGGAGTATTCTGTCCTCTTTCTATTTTTTGGGAAACTTTAAGGAGAATGTGCATTATATCTTCTCTGTATGTCTTATAAAATTCCTAGGTAAATCAATCTGGCCTGAGGGTTTTGTTCTTGGGTAGTTTTTTGATAACCACTTCAATTTCTTTGCTGGTAATTGGTTTGTTTAGATTTTCTGTTTCTTTCTTGGTCAGTCTTGGAAGGTTGTATTTTTCTAGGAAGTTGTCCATTTCTTCTAGGTTTTCCAGCCTGTTAGCATATAGGTTTCCATAGTATTCTCTAATAATTCTTTGTTTTTCTGTAGGGTCCGTCTTGATGTTTCCGTTCTCATTTCTGATTCTGTTGATGTGTGTTGATTCTCTTTTTCTCTTAATAAGTCTGTCTAGAGGCTTATCTATTTTGTTTATTTTCTCGAAGAGCCAGCTCTTGGTTTCATTGATTTTTCCTATTGCTTTTTTTCTTCTCAATTTTATTTATTTCTTCTCTGATCTTTATTATGTCCCTCATTTTGTTGACTTAGGCCTCTATTGTTATTCTTTTTTCCCAATTTCAATAATTGTGATGTTAGCCTATTCATTTGGGTTTCTTCTTCCTTCTTTAAATATGCCTGGATTGCTATATACTTTCCTCTTAAGACTGTTTCGCTGCATCCCACAGAAGTTGGGGCTTTGTGTTGTTGTTGTCATTTGTTTCCATATATTGCTTGATCTTTATTTTAATTTGACTGTTGATCCATTGATTATTTAAGAGTATGTTGTTAAGCCTCCATGTGTTCGTGGTCCTTTTTGCTTTCTTTGTACAATTTAGTTCTAGTTTTATACCATTGTGGTATGAAAAGTTGGTTGATAGTATTTCAATCTTTTTAAATTTACTGAAGCTCTTTTTGTGGCCTAGTATGTCGTCTGTTCTGGGGAATGTTCCATGTGCACTTGAGAAGAATGTGTATCCTGTTACTTTTGGATGTAGAGTTCTATAGATGTCTGTTAGGTCCATATGTTCTAATGTGTTGTTCAGTGCCTCTGCGTCCTTACTTATTTTCTGTCTGGTGGATCTGTCCTTTGGAGTGAACAGTGTGTTGAAGTCTCCTAAAATGAATGCATTGCATTCTGTTTCCTCCTTTAGTTCTGTTAGTATTTGTTTCACATATGCTAGTGCTCCTGTATTGGGTGCATATATATTTATAATGGTTATATCCTTCTTGTTGGTCTGAGCCCTTTATCATTATGTAATGTCCTTCTTTATCTCTTGTTACTTTCTTTGTTTTGAAGCCTATTTTGTCTGATATTAGTACTGCAACACCTGATTTTTTTCTCCCTGTTGTTTTCATGAAATATCTTTTTCCATCCCTTAACTTTTAGTCTGTGCATGTCTTTGGGTTTGAGATGAGTCTCTTGTAAGCCGCATATAGATGGGTCTTGTTTTTTGATCCATTCAGTCACTCTATGTCTTTTGATTGGTGCATTCAGTCCATTTACATTTAGGGTGATTATCAATAGGTATGTACTTATTGCCACTCCAAGCTTTAGATTTGTGATTACCAAAGGTTCAAAGTTAATTTCCTTACTATCTAAGAGTCTAACTTAACTCACTCAGTATGCTGTTACAAACGCAATCTAATGGTTCTTTTCTGTTTCTCCTCCTTTTTCTTCCTCCTCCATTCTTTATATATTAGGTATCATAATCTGTACTTTTTGTCTATCCCTTGATTGCCTTTGGGGATAATTAATTTAATTTTGCATTTGCTTTGTCGTTAGCTCTTCTACTTTCTTTACTGTGGTTTTATTACCGCTGGTGACAGCTATTCAACCTTAGGAACACTTCCATCTATAGGAACTCCTCCAAAATAGCCTGTATAGATGGTTTGTGGGAGGTAAATTCTCTCAGGTTTTGCTTATCTGGAAATTATTTAATCCGTCCTTCAAATTTAAATGATAATCGTGCTGGATAAAATAATCTTGTTTCCAGGCCCTTCTGCTTCATGGCATTAAATATATCATACCACTCCCTTCTGGCCTGTAAGGTTTCTGCTGAGAAGTCTGATGTTAGCCTGATGGGCTTTCCTTTGTATGTGATCTTATTTCTGTCTCTGGCTGCTTTTAACAGTCTTTCCTTATCCTTGATCTTTTCCATTTTAATTAGTATGTGTCTTGGTGTTGTCTTCCTTGGCTCCCTTGTGTTGGGAGATCTGTGGATCTCCATGGCCTGGGAGACTATCTCCTTCCCCAGATTGGGAGAGTTTTCAGCAACTACCTCCTCAAAGAAACTTTCTATCCCTTTCTCTCTTCTTCTTCTGGTATCCCTATAATGCGAATATTGTTCCGTTTGGATTGTTCACACAGTTCTCTCAATATTCTTTCATTCTTAGTGATCCTTTTTACTCTCTGTGCCTCAGCTTCTTTATATTCCTCTTCTCTAGTTTCTATTTCATTTATCATCTCCTCCACCATATCCAACCTGCTTTTAATACCCTCCTTTGTGCTCTTCAATGATTGGATCTCCAACCTGAATTCATTCCTGAGTTCTTGGATGTCTTTCCGTACCTCCATTAGCATGTTGATGATTTTTATTTTGAAGTTCCTTTCAGGAAGAGTCATGACGTTCATATCATTTAAATCTTTCTTGGGATTTGTATTAATAATTTTACTCTGGACCAGGTTTCTTTGGTGTTTCATATTTATATATGGCGCCCTCTAGTGTCTAGAAGCTCTTTTCTGGAGCTGCTCAGCCCCTGAAGCAATGTTTGGGGTTGCAGGGGAGCAGTATTGGTGCCTGGGAGGAGGATAGAGCTGTTCCCCTCTTCCTGGCTGCTGTACCTGTCTCCATTGCCTGAACCAGTGGGCAAAGCACACACATATAAGCTTTTGTCCCAGAGCAGCCGGATATGGATCCCTGGTTTCCACAAGCAGCCGGAATCCCAGTCTCACCAGGAATTCTGCCTGTCCCAGCTTTCCAACCCCATATTCAGAAGAGTATGATGAAAGCACCATGAATTGTAGGTCTGTGCTCCCAGCGCAGATCTCCGGAGCTAGGTATTCAGCAGTCCCAAGCTTTCCACTCCCTCACTGCCCCATTTCTCTTTCTCCCGCTGGTGAGCTGGGGTGGGGGAGTGGCTCGCGTCCCGTGGAGCCACAGCTCTGGTATGTTTCCCCGTTCGGTGAGGTCTGCTCTTTTCTCCAGGTGTATGCAGTCTGGCGCCATCCTCTTTCCTGTTGCTCTCTCAGGATTAGTTGTGCCAACTATATTTTCTAATAGTGTCCAGTTTTAGGAGGAAGCCTGTGTCTCTCCTCTCATGCAGCCATCTTTAATCCTCTTTCTGTCCACCTTTGTCTTTTATGAGGCCCCTCTTCATGCCTCCAGTGCTGCCACCCTACCCTTTCTATCTCCATGTAATGCTTGCAGAGGCCCAGCTTCCACCTGCCCCTGTGGTAGATAGGGTTGCCTGGGGAAATGCAGAACATCCAGTTAAATTTGCATGTCACATCAACAATGAATACATTTTTTTAATAAGTAAATCCCCAATATTACATAGGCTATACTTATACTACAAAATTATTTGTTGTTGATCTGACATTCAAATTTAACTGGCTGTTCCATTGGGGTATGGGTCTGTTCTTGTGTCAGTACCAAATTGTCTTGATTACTGTGGCTTTGTGGTACAGCTTGAAATTGAAGCAAGATCCCCCCTGCTTTATTCTTCCCTCTCAGGATTTCTTTGGCTGTTTGTGGTCTTTTGTGGTTCCGTATGAATTTTAGAATGATTTGTTCTAGTTCGTTAAAGAATGCTGTTGGTATGTTAATAGGGTTGCATTGAACCTGTAGATTGCTTTAGGCAGGATGACATTTTGATAATACTAATTCTTCCTATCCATGAGCACGGGATGGATTCCCATTTATTGGTTTCTTCTTTAATTTCTCTCAGGAGTGTCTTGTAGTTTTCAGAGTATAGGTCTTTCACTTCCTTGGTTAGATTTATTCCTAGGTATTTTTTTCTTTTTGATACAATTGTGAATGGAATTATTTTCCTAATTTCTTTTTCTGCTAGTTCATCATTAGTGTAAAGGAATGCAACAGATTTCTATGTATTAATTTGTATCCTGCCACTTTGCTGAATTCAGACATTAGATCTAATAGTTTTGAAGTGGATTCGTTATGTTTTTTTGTGTACAATATCATGTCATATGCAAACAGTGACAGTTTGACTTGCTCTTTGCCAATCTGGATGCCTTTTATTTCCTTGTGTTGTCTGATTGCTGTTGCTAGGATCTCCAGAACTATGTTGAATAAAACTGGGGAGAGTTGGCATCCTTGTGTTGTTCCCAATCTTAAAGGAAAAACATTCAGTTTCTCACTGTTATGTATGATGTTGGCTGCGGGTTTGTCATATATGGCCTTCATTAAGCTGAGGTACTTGCCTTCTATACCCATTTTGTTGAGAGTTTTTATTATGAATGGATGTTGAATTTTTTCAAATGCTTTTTCAACATCTATGGAGATGGTCATGTAGTTTTTGTCCTTGTTTTTGTTGGTGTGGTGGATGATGTTGATGGATATTCTAATACTGTACCATCCTTGCATCCCTGAAATAAATCCTACTTGATTATGATGGATGATCTTTTTAATGTATTTTTGAATTCGGTTTGCTGATATTTTGTTGAGTATTTTTGCATCTATGTTCATCAGGGATATTGGTCTGTAATTTTCTTTTTCTGTGGTGTCTTTGCCTGGTTTTGGTATTAGAGTGATGCTGGCCTCATACAAAGAGTTTGGGAGTATTCCCTCCACTTCCACTTTTTGGAAAACTTTAAGGAGGATGGATATTAGGTCTTCTCTAAATGTCTGATAAAATTCAATGGGAAAGCCGTCTGGTCAAGGAGCTTTGTTCTTAGGTAGACTTTGATTGCCAGTTCCATTTTATTGCTGGTAACTGTTCTGTTCAGAGTTTCTATTTCTTCCTTGGTTAGTCTTGGAAGGTTGTATTTTTCTAGAAAGTTGTCCATTTTTTCTAGGTTATCCAGTTTGTTAGCTTATAATTTTTCATAGTATTCTCTAATAATTCTTTGTATTTCTGTGGTGTCCTTAGTGATTTTTCCTTTCTCATTTCTGATTCTGTTTATATGTGCAGACTCTTTTTTTCTTGATAAGTCTGGCTGGGTGTTTATTTTGTTTATTTTCTCAAAGATCCAGCTCTTGCTTTTGTTGATTCTATTGTGTATTCTTTTCAATTTTATTTATTTGTGCTCTAATATTTATTATGTCCCTCCTTCTACAGACTTTGGGATTCATTTGTTGTTCTTTTTCTAGTTTCATTAATTGTGAGTTTAGACTGTTCATATCAGCTTGTTCTTCTCTGCTGAGGTAGGCCTGTATTACAATATACTTCCCTCTTAGCATGGCCTTCAGTGCATTCCACAGATTTTGCAGTGTTGAATTATTGTTGCCATTTTTCCCAATATATTGCTTGATCTCTGTTTTTATTTGGTCATTGATCCATTGATTATTTAGGAGCATGTTGTTAAGCCCCCATGTGTTTGTGGGCTTTTTCATTTAATTTGCACAATTTATTTCTAGTTTCATACCTCTGTATTCTGAGAAGCTGTTTGGTACAATTTCAATCATTCTGAATTTACTGAGTCTCTTTTTGTGGCCTAGTATGTGATCTATTCTGGAAAATGTTCTATGTGCACTTGAGAAATATACATATGCTGGTGCTTTTGGGTAGAGTGTTCTGTAGATGTCTGTTAGGTCCATCTGTTCTATTGTGTTTTTCAGTTCCTCTGCCTCCTTACTTATTTTCTTTCTGGTTGATCTGTCCTTTGGAGTGAGTGGTGTGTTGTAGCCTCTTAAAATGAATGCATTGCATTCTATTGTTCCTTTAATTCTGTTAGTATTTGTTGCACATATTTGGGTGCTCCTGTGTTGAGTGAGTAGATATTTATAATGGTTATATCCTCTTGCTGGACTGACCCCTTTATCATTATGTAATGTCCTTCTTTGTCTCTTGTTACTTTCTTTGTTTTGGCATCTATTTTATGTGATACAAGTAATGCAACTCCTGCTTTTTTCTCCCTATTAGTTGCATGAAATATCTTTTTGCATCCCTTCACTTTTAGACTGTGTATGGTTTTGGGTTTGAAGTGAGTCTCTTCTAGGCAGCATACAGATGGGTCTTCTGTTTTCTTTTTATCCATTCTGTAACTCTGTGCCTTTTGATTGATGCATTCAGTCCATTTACATTTAGGTAGATTATTAATAGATATGTACTTATTGCCATTTCAGGCTTTAGATCCGTGGTTACCAAAAGTTCAAGGGCAGCTTCTTTACTATCTAGCCGTCTACCTTAACTCACTTATTATGCTATTATAAGCACAATCTGATGATTCTTTTTTCTTTCCTTCCTTTTTCTTCCACCTCCAGTCTTTATATGTTAGGTTTCATATTCTGTACTCTTTGTGTATCTCTTAACTGACTTTGTGTGTAGTTGATTTAATTTTGCATTTGCTTAGGAATTAATCTGTATACTTCCTTTATTGTGGTTTTATTTTCTCTGGTGACAGCTATTTAGCCTTATGAGCACTTACATCTATAGCAGTCCCTTTAAACTACACTGTAGAGATGGTTATGGGGAGGTAAATTCCCTCAGACTTTGCTTGCCTAGAAATTGTTTAATCCCTCCTTCAAATTTAAATGACAGTCTTGCTAGCTAGAGTATTCTTGTTTGGAAGCCCTTGTTTTGTTGAATTAAATATATCATGCCACTCCCTTCTAACCTGTAAGGTTTCTGCTGAGAAGTCTCATGATAGCCTGATGGGTTTTCCTTTGTATGTGATCTTTTTTCTCCCTCTGGATGCTTTTCATACTCTGTCCTTGACCTTGATATTTGCCATTTTAATTATTATATGTCTTGGCATTGTCTTCCTAGGTTCCCTTGTGTTGGGAGATCTGTGCACTTCCATGGCCTTAGAGACTATTTCCTTCTCCAGATTGGGATGTTTTCAGCAATTATTTCCTCAAAGAGACTTTCTATCCCCTTTTCTTTTCTTCTTCTGGTAACTCTATAATGTGAATATTGTTCTGTTTGGATTGGTCACAGAATTGTCTTATTATTCTTTCATTTGTAGAGATCCTTTCTTCTCTCCATGTCTCAGCTTCTTTGTGTTCTTGTTCTCTAATTTCTATTTCATTTACTGTGTCCTCTGCCTCATCTAACCTGCTTTTAAATCCCTCCATTGTATGTTTCATTTCAGATACTGTATTTTTCAAAGTTTCTCTTTCTTGAAGTCTTTCCTGAGATCTTGAATATTTTTCTGTAGCTCTGTGAGCATGTTTATGATTTTTATTTTGAATTCTTTATGAAGAAGATTGGTGATTTCATTTTCACTGAGCCCTCTTTCTCCTGTTTGAGGGATTGTGGTTTGTACGAGATTTCTTTGCCGTTTCATATTTCTAAAGATTACTATGGAATAAAAACTTTGTGTAGATGGTGCCCTCTAGTGCCCAGAAGCTCTACTTTCTAGAGCTGCTCAGCTTTTGGAGCAATGGCAGGGGTCATGGACAAATGGTGTCAGCACCTGGTGGGAGGAAAGCTCTTTCCTGCTTCCTGGCTGTAGTGCCTGCCTCCGCTGCCAAGGCCAGTGGACCGAGCATGCAGGGAGGAGCCTCTGTGCTATGCCCCAGTAGCTTCTGTAAGCAGGGCCACCCTCTGGCTGGCCTGGTGCAATTGTGTGGGCAGCAGGTGTGCGAACTGGTGCCGACCAGGAGGAAGCAGTGACAGGCTGCATTTCTCAGAGTAGGGCCTCAACACTGCATTTCCAGCTAGGGAGATGGATCACCTGGAGCACCTGAAAATTCCCAACCTGCTGGGCTGAGTGTACTGGCATGATTCTGTCCACCTGTCCTTTCTCCTGAGCAGTAAGCTCTGAGTAATTCTTGCCCCTTTAGCACCCTCTCAGTATTGGAAAGTCTTTCAGAGCACCTGCTTTTCTTTTGTTCCGGAACAGCTGGTTGTGGGTACCTGTTCTCAAGTGGCTGGAATCTCAGTCTCTCTGAGTATTCTGTCTGCCCTTGCTTTCCAACCCCTCTAATATCCATAGCACAATGTAATATGGGTTGTTGCTCCTGGAGCAGATCTCCAGGGGTGGATGTTTAGCAGCCCTGGGCTACTACTGTCTCCCGTCTCTGTTTCTCTTCCTCTTGTCTGTGAGCTGGGGTAAGGGGAGGGCTTGGGTCTCACTGTATGGTGGCCTTGCTACTTCACCCTTTTCTGTGAGGTCTTCACTTTTCCCCAGATGTGGGAAGCCTGTTGCAATCCTCAAGATGCTCTTTCAGGATTAGTTGTATTTGTTGTATTTTTGTGTTATATGTGGTTTTGGGAGGAGGTTTCTGCCTCACTTCTCTAGCCACCATCTTTTCCCCTGCTTGGCACAGTTTTCACAGCCACATTGTTTTTTGCTTTGCATGCAACAAATGCTGACGTAACCATAGGGCTACATCAGAGGCAGGCTTTCCTTCTAGCCAACACACCTGGGCCAGTGTGTCTGCTTCATCATTCCCAAGGGATGCGAAAAGCAAATGGCCAGTCACGTGATACATGGTAGCTGTCTTAGTCTGATCACAGGCCTGTAGGTCTTGCCACAACTCTTGCCCCCAGTTGGGCCAGTGACTATCCATCTAGTTGGCATGGTACCATGTCAGTAAGCACAGGGTCAAGCCCTGATAGGTGGCCCAGCTGTCAGTACATACAACTACTGGGGAGGGCTACTGTGTGACCACAAGCCATACTGTCTGCAACTCAGCCCATTGACTCCTCTTCCCCTCTCCATCCTCCATCCATATTGTCTCAGTCTTAGGATGGAAAGTCACAGCCCTCCACTTTCGGGGGCTGTCCATGGCTGGAGCCATCCGTATACCAAGCATCTTCAGGTATAGGGGCTTTACCCTTCCAATAAGGACTCTTGGCTGCCAATGGCTCCAAAGCAAGTTCTTCCTGCTTTCCATTGGTATACATCACTGGTCCCAGTAAGCATTGGAGTTCTTCACTTAAGGGGCTAGTGGAGAAGACAATATGCTGCTGTAAATATGCACCCCATTTGGCTAGTGTAGGCATCTGTGCCATGACTTTCCATGGGCTTTGATTCCAGTCTCTCTCCCACCCTGTGATGGGATAGGTGGTTATTATCTTGACCTGAGCTGTTCTGGTGATGGGCTCTGTAGCCAGCAAGGCATGGTGCACAGCAACCAGTTGCTTCTCTCTCAAGGTGTACTGGACCTCTGCTTCTTTCCACAGTTGCTACCAGAATCCAGTAGGTTGTTGGGTGCATTCAAGCCACTGCCAGAGGCCCAATACATAACCGTATTTGGTTACATGAACATCTAGCTTACAGGGCCTTGATGGGCCCATTACACTCAAGGTCTGTACAGCCTTGACTCCTTGTTTTATGGCAGTAAAAGCAGATGCACATGTTTCATTCCAGTCCCACCTGATGTCCTTTCATACCAACTGGTATAAGGACCTCAGAATTTGTGCCAAGGGTAGGATAAACACTCTCCAGTAGGCCAAAAGTACCAAAAACTCTTGCAATATTGCCAAAGTTAGGGAAAGACTAAGCCTTGTCTATGACTGCCTTTTGGATAACTTTAGTCTTACCTGACCAGACTAAACCCAAGAACTTTACTGACAAACCAGGCCCCTGAACCTTGGTGCTGTTCACAGACCATCCTTTCTCCTGTAGATGTTGCAGCAGTCTAGGAATGCCCCCTTCTCAATCTGCAAGAGTCACATGTGAGCATGTCATCAACATAATGGTACAGCTGCACTGTTTGTCGTTTCTCCCATGTAACCAAGTCCTGGGTTACAGGTTTGTGACAAATGGTCGGACTGTGAAGGTATCCCTGTGGAAGGACAGTGAAAGTCCATTGCCATCCTTCCCACATGAAGGCAAACTGTTCCTGACTTTTCTGCTCAATGTCAATGGAAAAGAAGGCATTAGCAAGATCTACCACATAATGATTCGTCCCTAGCTTATGACTGAGGGTGTCCTAAGGTCTGCTATAGAGGGGAGAGTAGCATTCAAAGGGTGTATGACTTTATTCAATTCTCTGTGATCCACGGTCATATGCCAGGAGCCATACAACTTTTTCACTGGCCACATGAGACTTAAAACGACTGTGAGTGGGCTTTATCATGCCCATCTTCTCTAGCTCCTGTAGAGTTTCTCCAATTTCTTT
Source organism: Manis pentadactyla (assembly GCF_030020395.1). NCBI lineage: Eukaryota > Metazoa > Chordata > Mammalia > Pholidota > Manidae > Manis > Manis pentadactyla. The sequence continues at coordinate 70,074,829 of NC_080038.1, forward strand.
GTATCCCCCAGGCAATTTATATTACTTAGTATTTGTCACATGCTGAAGTACAGGCAGAGGTACAGGTGGGTCCTTAGCATGTCCCCTCAGAACTGCCTTTACCACACCTATCGTCAGTCTGAACTCACCTGCAGTGTTCTGTAAACACAGGCCCTGCAGGATATCAGCCCCCAAAATATATTCAGGGATGGGAAAGAGGTACACAGTATACTTCTCTGGGGGGTAAATGCCCTATCTCCAGTGGGATTTGGGCTTTCTTCACTCTAATTGCCTTACACCCATAGCCATCTATCACAGCAGGGTTCCCAGGAAAACACTTATTTCCTATAAATCAGAGAACATTCAGCTCCTGTTTCCACCAGTGCCAGTTTCACGTTGTACGTTCATGAGGGACCAATGAATTGCTAATTCTACATGTGGCCTCTTGTCCCCATGACATCCCCCAAGGTGGAAGCCTTGGCCTCCACCTCAGTCAAACCAAAATGCTCAATTGTCCTTCTGTGGGGGTGAGGGCCCAGGTGGAGCCTAAGTACTGTTCCCCAGGAAGTTTTGCAGGGACACAGGCTGGACATGGGGCTTTGCCTCTGGGTTCTGTGTCCTGGACCTCAGCAGCTGGAACTGCTGCTCTGGCTTTCATTGGTGCGACAGTTCTAATAAGATCCTATTGGGCTGCCCATCAAGTTTTTTCACTACCCCCTCCTTTATCAAATTAACCAACATCTGGATCCTCTAGACTTTCATAGTGCCCTTTGAACCTCTCCTTTCAGTCATAGCCCATTCTTCCATCTGTGCTCTTCCTGTTTCAACTTCCCCCAGATCTGCTATAGTATGAGTAACCTCACTTATGGGTTGCCCTATGTGAGGGGCAAGAATAGGCACTAGGGACCCAAAAAGGGCTTGGGTTGCTGTATGGAGCACCAAATTTCTCATTCCCATGTTGAACTCCTCATTGGGGCACTGAGGGCCCATGTTATAGATAATATGTTTCATGCCTAACTCCTGTAAAACCTGCTGAAGCTCTGCAGGTGTTTACTAGCTAGTGGGGATGTATGATAAATCATCCTGATTATGCCAAACTGCCCTAAGGGCTGTTGTCAGCCAATTCAGAAGTGCATGATTCCCTGGAGTGTGATGGGAATTTTGCAACCATTCTTGGAGGGAGGGGTGAGTCATCAGTGAAACCAGTGTACCCATTTCTGACAAGACAGAACAATGCTCTCTACCCCTAAGTCCCAAAGATGCAAAAATCATGTAGGCAGAGGTTCCAATGGCTTCTGTCGAAACTGGATGCTCAAATCCACCAGCTCAGCCTGGGTATAGGGGTGGAGCATGGAGTGCTGCACAACCTGTGGAGGGGCTTCTCCTTCCTCTGAGGAACCCATGGTTGTTACATTTTTACTTTCTTAATTACAGTTGGTTGGTCTTTAATATGGGAGGTGCTGGTGCCTTGGGCAGTGGCCTTGGGAACAGTTCTGCCTTTGACCCCACTCCCTCATAATCCCCTGATCTCTACTGTACTATCTCTGTGGCTCAAGGCACCACTCTGTCCTTTCCCTTCCCCATGGCCTCTTTGAGCTCAGATTCTCCTGCTGCATCCCTCTCCACTAGCTTGTCTCAGTAGGGTGATCTCAGTTCCTAATAGCTGTCTTTCCTTCTTTGGAGCATCGCATAACTCATCATTCAGCTTATCTAACTATGCTGAAGTGTATCTCTCTCCTCAGTAACCCTTTCCAATACCTTGAGAAACATTCACCCCACAATTACTATCCCACAGAGCAGCTACTGAGTCCCACTAAGCAGTCCCCTATCTCACGGAGGGTCAATTCTATGGCCTCCTGTGTCCCTGCCCTCCCCCAATTCAGGGTAGAGTCCCACTCATCTAGGAGGCTCTTTACCTTAGACCAAGTCCCCACTGGGGACTTCCCGGGCAGGAGCCCCATGGATGGGAGGGTTCCCTGGTAAAGCTGCACCATCCACAGTGGGGTCCCCACCATCCACAGGGGGGTTTCTTGGTGTCTTCCCACCATCTTGAGGGGCAGCCTGCCCAAGTATCACACCTATGAAGACAGATTTCAGGTTCACTGCTCCTGCTGATTAATGCTGGGTGTAGCCTCGGGGGGAAGAGGTGTTCCCAGAGTGGGGTGCATAAACGTGTGACCAAAATCAGTCTAAGGAAAGGCTAGATTGGGAGAAACCCATTTATTGATCAAGAGGAGGCCTGGATACACTTCCCCTCTGGCCGCCACTCTCACTCTCCATCTCTCCCATCCTGGAGCATGCTCCCTCTCCACCCACCCCTTCCGGAAGAAACTCTGTGAGTGGATTCCTGGCAACTGACCGGCACCAGACCAGTTATGCTACAGAGGGGCAGGGAAAACAACCTTTCTCCACCGGTTGTCCCACAGGCTGCAGGAAGAAACACCTATTGATACGTAAATGGCTAAGGCCAGGCGGGGGATTCTGGAAATATTGCAATTTACCCCACAAAAGTAAATTATCTCATTAGATGCTTCTGCATGTTCTATGGAAACTAAAAAGTGATTAAAAACTTTCATTATGAAAGCTTCAGTAGCCCATATAATCAAATCACATCCCTTTTTAAAGCATTATTGTGTATAAAACGTGCAGTACATTTAGCTGATAAGATCTTTTCATTTTCTTTGGTAGTTTATAGACTGAACGTAATGAACTGAAATTTAATTTTGCACATGTATCAGAGTGAAAAAAGTTTGGCATCTGTAAGTCCGGGGAAAGGAAATCCTGGGGCAAAATACCCTTAAAAACCAAAATCAGTCAAAGGGAGAAATAAAGTTTAAAACCCGTTTATTGCTCACAAACTGCAGTCTCAGGCCTTTCTTCTCCTGCTCAAGCAGCAGCAACACCGGCCCTCCCCCTCACCTCTCAGGTGCAGATAAGCCCTCAGTTGCCCAGGTAATTACCCATTGATATGGAGATGAACTTCTCCACCCCTGAGGAAAGATGCAAATGCCCTAAAGCCATACTTCTTTCCACCTCTGAATGCTTATTGATATGCAGAGATATTAAAGCCAGGCGAGATATTCTGGAAATGTTTCAATTTTACCCACAATCCACCCTTCCAGAAATCTCACTTTACAATTTACTCGATCCCCCTCTTCTGACCAATCTAGTAACATGCAATAGCAACAGCAATAAAATCTTGATAATCCTCAAGCCAGAGGATTCAGCCTATGCAAATCAAGTAAATGTACTTTACAGCACAATCTCTAAGCACAAAATACGTTTCTACACTTGTTTACTCATTCCTAACAATCATGCTAGATTGCTCACAAAACATTTACCAAATATTAGACGAAGTCAAGCCTCTCTTTAAACATTTTCTTGACAACAGCAACACAATCATAATTCTCAAGGCAGAGGATTCAGCTAGGTTCTTTCACAGCACAATCTGTCACCAAGCACAAAAATATGTTTCTACACTTGTTTACTCATTCCTAACAATCGTGCTAGATTGCTCACAAAACTTTTACCAAACATTAGACAAAGTCAAGCCTCTCTTTATTTTCTTGACAACAGCAACACAATCATAATTCTCAAACCAGAAGATTCAGCTAGGTTCAAAGTCCCCTGCAGATTAAGTCCAAAGCTCGTCCATTCCAGCCATCACGCAGCAGCTGCAGCTAGGGGGCATATCCAGGACACAAAGACCGTAGAAGCAAATAACCATGATTGTCGAGGGCCAATTTGCTGTTATTACAGGAATACACAGAAAGCCAGCATCCAGGCCTTTTCTCCAAGGTGCCAGACGAGCCAGCCATTGCCGATCTATGTATTGAAGTGTCCAGGGCCACGTCCATTTTACTCCTAATTGCTGCACCCATCCTTGCAACACATTTCCAATAAAGTGGATACCTTGATCGCTCTCAGTAACCGGTGACCGACCATAGGTTGCAGAGAGATGCTCTAGGCCCCTCTTGGTGGTTTGCTGATCTGCACAACATGCAGGGCACTCCTTCGGGGCTTGGCTGACTTCTTCAAAGGTGAAAGACAAGCCACACCGATGGGCCCACATTGTCTTTTGAGGTGTCTGTGCCACACCACTCCGTGGCCTTTGGGTCCAGTCTCACACCCACCCCGCAATGGGACGGGAGGTTATTACCTTGGTCAGAGCTGTTCCGGCGACGTGCTCTGTAGCCAGCAAGGTGTGGTACACAGCAGCCAGTTGCTTCTCTATCAAGGTTACCCAGACCTCTGCTCCTTTCCATGGTTGTGGCCAGGCTCTGGCCGGCAGCAAGAGTAGCAGCAGTGGTAGAAGCAGTCACCTTAGGCTCGGGCCACAGGCCAGGGTCGGTGTGGCCAGCAGCGGTGGTGGTGCCTCCACGACCACACGAGTGTAGACACATGTCCTTCAGCGTGAGTGCCACTTCTCCCCATCATTTCTAGGGGCGGCCCTCCCAAAGGTCACACCCATTATAACAGATTTCGGGTTCAGAGGAACCCTGCCGACTGGGCCAATTGTAAGTCTGGGGAAAGGAAATCCTGGGGCAAAATACCCCTAAAAACCAAAATCAAAGGGAGAAATAAAGTTTAAAACCCGTTTATTGCTCACAAACTGCAGTCTCGGGCCTTCTTTCTTCTCCTGCTCAAGCAGCAGCAACAAGGCCCTCCCCCTCATCTCTCAGGTGCAGATAAGCCCTCAGTTGCCCAGGTAATTACCCATTGATATGGAGACAAACTTATGCACCCCTGAGGAAAGATGCAGATGCACTAAAGCCATACTTCTTTCCACTTCTGAATGCTTATTGATATGCAGATATACTAAAGCCAGGCGAGATATTCTGGAAATATTTCAATTTTACCCGTAGCGTCTTTGCCTTCATTTGTATATGTCTCCTTTGCTGACTTAATCTTTGGATCAAAAAGCTTCTGCTCAGCCCTGCAGCCCTGAAGTCCTGCATATAGGCTTGTTCATCACCAGAACAAATTTTGCTCATGATTTAAGATTGATACAAACCAGCCCCCTACCCAAAACTCATCTCCCCTGAGGAGATAAAGAAGTATGTACAAAAATGATGACTGTATATTCAAGGACTTATAGGAACATCGTGCCCAAACCCATATCAGTGAAATGACTGGAGTCAATTTACTAAGGATAAGAAGTTTCACAACCCTCCTCAGATCCTTGCTGATGTTCAGATAGCTGAGGTCAATTGTCATCTCCTGACCTCAACCACCTCATGTTTTCTGCTCTGTAATATAAAAGTTTGAAATCAGCCCTAAGTTAAGATAGTGCTTTAAGACATTAGTCTGCCATCTTCTCATTTACAGAATTTCTGAATAAAGTCACTTTCCTTGCACAGCACCTTGTCTCTTGACTTATTTGCATGTTGTGGTGAGCAGCATGAGCTTGGACTCGATAGCACACTCTCTGCTCAAATATGAACATAGATGAACAAAATCTAGTTTGTGTTTGGACATATATCAGTATCCTTTTTGTAAGATAAATTCCAATAAATTCCGACCGAAGTAAGCAGGCGAAGAGAGGCAACAAAGGGCCAGGTAGTTAATTTAAATGCACCCCCGCGGGATGTTCCAAGGCCTGGGTATTACATGCCGGAGAAGTCACACCCAGCAGGGCAGGCAGCAAGTTTTTAAAGAAGGCAGGGGGAGGGAGAGCAAAGGTGAACATTGGCGCAAGGATTGGCTCATTTAGGGTACGTGGGGGTCTCTCATTGGCCTTTAGCCAGACTTAGCTTGGGGGAAGGGCTCTAGTTGGGAGGGTTATCCGATCAGGCTCTGGAATGTTGTCAGGCCAGAACCTGCTGGTCTCTTTGCCTCGTTAGGTGAGGCCTGAGCTTGTCCATCAGGCTCACCCATTCCCCTGATGCCTGCAGCCTAACACTTTTTTTTAATGTTTTCTGTAGTTTTTAAAAATTGAAGTACACTTGACATACAATATTATGTTAGTTCAGGTGTACCACCTAGTGATTTGACACTTATATACATTAGAAATGATCATTATTGTTAGGCTGGAGAAAGGAAAAACAAGGACATGAAAACAGGACAGAGAGATGCCATAGGGGGAGAACAGACCAGAACCCAAAGTCCATGCCGTATATGGAAAGGGGACAGCTCTCCTTGAATTCCATCCTGATGTGCCAACTAAGACCTGGATGTCAGCATCCTCCCTCTTGGAAGGAAAAAAGTTTCTAGTTGACTATTATGTCACCTTTAGCCAATCATACCTCTCAACACCCCCCCTAAGATAGTTTGCCCACTCTTCCCCCTCCTAATCCCTTATAAGCGCCCCACCTCCCTAACCGGGCGTGACTTCTCTGGCTTCTAGCAAGAAGGCCACAGAACCTCACCCGGGGGTATTTAAATAAATTACCTGGCCCTTTGTTGTCTCTCTTTGCCTGCTTATTCCGGCTAGAATTTCTTACAGTCATAAGTCTAGTTACCATTTGTCACCATACAGAGTTATTGCAATATTACTGGCTGTATTCCCTATTCTGTATTTTATGTCCTTGTGACTTAATTATAACTAGAAGTTTGTATTTCTTAATGTCCTTCACCTGTTTTGACCACTTCTCCCCCTCTCCCCATGGAAACCACCAATTTGTCTCTGTATTTATGAGTCTATTTTTTTTGTTTGCTCATTGCTTTTGTTTTTTTAGATTCTACATATAAGTGGGAAAAAGACAGTATTTCTTTTTCTCTGGCTTATTTCACTTAGCATAATATACTGTAGGTCCATTCATGTTGTTGCAAATAGCTAGATTTCATTCTTTTTATGGCTAATATTCCATTGTATATGTATGTTTTTACCATATCTTCTTTATACATTCATCTATTGATGGACACTTAGTTTACTTCCATATCTTAGCCATTGTAAAAATTGCTGCAATGAACATAGGTGTACGGATAACTTTTTGAATTGGCATTTCCATTTTCCTCAGATAAATACCCAGAAGTGGAATTCCTGGATTGGATGGTATTTATATTTTTAATTTCTAAAACAATCTCCATATGAATTTCCATAGTGGCTATGCCATTTTACATTCTCATAACACTGCATGAGGGTTCCCTTTTCTCCACACCTTCACCAACACGTTATTTCTTGTCTAATACTAGCCATTCTGACAGGCATGAGTTGATATTTGATTGTGGCTTTGATTTGCATCTCCCTGATGATTAGTGATGTTAAGCATCTTCTCAGTGTCAGTTGGCCATCAGTCTGTCTTCTTTGGAGACATGTCTATTCAGGTCCTCTGCACATATATTAATTGGATTGTTTATTTTTTTGGTGTTGAGTTGGAGGGGTTCTTTACATATTTTGGATATTAGCCCCTTATCAGATATATCATATGCAAATATCTTCTCCCATTTAGTAGGTTATCTTTTCATTTTGTTGATGGTTCCCTTTTCTGGCAAAAGCTTTGTAGTTTGTGTGTCTCCCAGTTAGCCACACAGTCATGAAGGTAAACAACCAATACACTTATAACCATTCTGTATCTATACAACTATTCTGTGTTTTTACTTTCAGTGCAGCAGTCAGTTACATGAGATAGTCAATACTTTATTATAAAATAGACTTTGTGTTAAATGATTTTGCCCAACTGTAGGCTAATGTAAGTGTTCTGAGCACTTTTAAAGTAGGCCAGACTAAGATATAATGTTTGGTAGGTTCAGTGTATTAAATGCATTTCAACATGATATTTTCAATTTATGATAGGTTCATTGGATGTAACCCCATTGAAAGTTGAGGGAGAGCTGTATTGTTTTTTAAACATATAGGCTTTTTACTGGCTGTGTGCTTGTTCTTTTTAATGGCTACATAATATTTCAAAGTGTGGTTATGCCATAATTCATGTTAATCATTTCCTGTTGGATATTTATTATTTGAATGCTTTTATTTACTATTTACTTTTTTCAAGAATATTGATATAGTTATTTATTTATTTAATATTGAAATAGATTTGACATATCATTGTGTAAATTTAAGGTGCATAACTCATTGATTTAATATATTTTTATAATGTAATATGATTGCCATTGTAGCAATAGTACCTCTATTATATCACATAATTATCATTTCTTTTTTGTAGGGAGAATAATTAAGATCTAGTATCTTAGCAAGTTTGATGATTATAGAATGTTATTGTCTATATTCAGTATACTGTGCATTAGATCTTCGAAACTTATTTGTCCACTAGTTGCAAGTCTGTTCCCTTAAACATCTCTATTACTTCCCCTACACACCATATCCTGCTAACCAGAATTTTACTCTCAGTTTTTATGAGTTTGACTTTTTAGTTTCCACATATAATTCATATTATTAGACTGATTTAAAAAATAGACAATACTATAGTAAGCATTCTTGAACATGTATCTTTGTGTACATGTATGTGTCACCATAAGATATATTTTTAGAAGTAGAATTTTTGAGCTAAATATATGCATATACCTTTTGGATAGGTTTTGCAAAAGTATCCTCTATAGAAGTTGTACTCCCACAGTAGCACATCAAAGAGGGCAATTTGTTCTTCAGGAGTTTTATAGCTCTACTGTTATCACAGGGATCTTGAAGTCACAAATGAGTAGAAACATCATTAAAAAGAAGGCAGTGCAGTAAATTATTAGTGGGTTTGCATACACACTGTCCTTTACAAGTACCCTGAACAGATGACCCAATTTCTTCAAGCAAATCAATGGCCTAAAGAAGGATACAGGCTGTTGTAGAACAAAAGAGACTTAAGAAACATAATATGAAACAAAGAAAAATAAAATGAGTGAATAGACCACTGATTGAAAACAGGCTTTTTCAGAAAGTTTAAATATCATGCAATACAGGATTTTATCTTATTTCCTTTCAAATACCTTCCTTCAAAAATATATTTTTCTTTATGTCTATAAATCTAGTTAAAAACCCCTCCTAACAAGCAAGTTTTAATTTTGCCATTAGAATGTTAAAGAAAGTTTGCAGTGTGGCTTCCATTTGAACTTGTATGAGAAACAATTTTGAGTTGGGAAAAAAAGAATAAGGTTTACAGGGAAATGGGTTCTAAGTACTGCTGAATTGCTACTCTGTCCCAGCAATCATTAAAGTGCTCTTTGAATATAGATTAAATTTTTTCTTTTCATATTTTGATAGTAAATTGTACCATTTTAGTGGTCTACACATTTTCACATCTTTAACTGTAAAGTATACATTGAAATTTAACCAACATGCTTTATCTTTCTTCTTATGGTGAATATGATCAGTTTATGCTATAAAAATAGGGCAACTGTGTGTAATAGAGCACTGAACATGGAGCACTGAGTTTAGGTTCTGGATGTGACATTTACCAACTAGAGTAAATTATTTTATGTCTCTGGATAGATACAAATTAACATAATTGTAAAATACGGATGGGTGGCTGAACTTAAATGAATAGAATTTACCTAGATCCAGGCTAGGTTTATTATTTTAAATTAAGAATTAATGTTATTATTTCTTTTGAAAGTGGCAGGCAAAATATTTATGTACTAAATCAGTTTTTCAAATGAATTGTATCATTTTTTGAAACATCTTTGTTTTTGTAATTGAAATACACTTGATAAACAATATTATATTGGTTTCAGATGTACAACGTAGTGATTTGAAAGTTATATATACTATATGCTCACTACAATATGTGTATTTACCAACGTGCAAAGAAATTACACTGTTATTGACTATATTCCCTATATTGTACTTTCATTCCTGTGATTTATTTATTTTATAATTGGAAGTTTGTCTCTCTTTATCCCCTTCACCCATTAAACCCTCCTTCACTGCTCTCCTCTACGGCCAACACCAGTCCCTTCTCTGTGTTTGAGTCTATTTCTATTTTGTTTGTTAATTTGTTCATTTTTTAGATTCCACATATCAGTGAAATCAGATGGTATTTGTGTTTCTCTGATTTATTTCACATAACATGATACCCTCTAGATCCATTTATGTTGTTTCAATTGGCAAGAATTCATTCTTTTTTATGGTTGAGTAATATTCTATCATTATTTATATATCATAGCTTCATTATACATTCATCTACTGATGGGCATTTAGGTTGCTTCCAAATATTGGCTATTGAAAATAATGCTGTGATGAACATAGGAGCACATATATATATATTTTTAAATTGAAATATAGTTAACATACAACATTATATTGGTTTCAAGTATACAACACAGTGATTCAATGGTTACACACATTTTTAAATACTCACCCCAACTAGTGCAGTTACTATCTGTCAACATACAAGGACATTACAGAACAATTGACTATATTCTCCATGCTGCACTTCCATCCTCAGGACAAACTTATATTATGATTGAAATTTTTGTGCCCCTTTATGCCCCTTACTCACTCCAAACACCTACCCTAACACCTTCTCCCATGGTAACCGCCAGTTAGTTTTCAGTGTCTATAAGTCTACTGCTATTTTGTTCATTTTATTTGTTCTAATTTTCAGTTCCACATGTAAGTGAAGTCATATGGTATTTTTCTTTGCCTGGCTTATTTCACTTACTATAATACTCTCTAGGTCCATTCATGTTATCATGAATGGCAGGATTTCTCTTTTAAAATTTTTATTTTGGTATCATTAATCTACAATTACATGAAGAACATTATGTTTACTAGGCTCCCCCTTCACCAAGTCCCCCCAACATACCCCTTCATAGTCACTGTCCATCAGCATAGTAAGATGCTGTAAAATCACTACTTGTCTTCTCTGTGTTGTAGAGCCCGCCCCGTACCCCCTCCACATTATACATGCTAATTGTAATGCCCCCTTTCTTTTTCCCACCATTATCCCTCCCTTCCCACCCATCCTCCCCAGTCCCTTTCCCTTTGGTAACTGTTAGTCCATTCGTGGGTTCTGTGAGTCTGCTGCTGTATTGCTCTTTCAGTTTTTCTTTGCTCTTATACTCCACATGTGAATGAAATCATTTGGTACTTGTCTTTGTCTGCCTGGCTTATTTCCCTGAGCGTAATACCCTCTAGCTCCATCCATGTTGTTGCAAATGGTAGGATTTGTTTGCTTCTTATGGCTGAATAATATTCCATTGTGTATATGTACCACATCTTCTTTATCCATTCATCTACTTATGGACACTTAGGTTGCTTCCATTTCTTGGCTATTGTAAATAGTGCTGCAATAAACATAGGGGTGCATCTGTCTTTTTCAAACTGGGCTGCTGCATTCTTAGGGTAAATTCCTAGAAGTGGAATTCCTGGGTCAAATGGTATTTCTATTTTGAGCATTTTGAGGAACCTCCATACTGCTTTCCACAATTGTTGAACTAATTTACATTCCCACCAGCAGTGTAGAAGGGTTCCCCTTTCTCCACAACCTCACCAACATTTGTTGTTGTTTGTCTTTTGGATGATGGCGATTCTTACTGTTGTGAGGTGATATCTCATTGTGGTTTTAATTTGTGTTTCTCTGATGACTAGCAATGTGGAGCATCTTTTCATGTGTCTGTTGGCCATCTGAATTTCTTCTTTGGACAACTGTCTCTTCATATCCTCTGCCCATTTTGTAATTGGATTATTTGCTTTTTGTTTTCTGAGGTGTGTGAGCTCTCTATATATTTTGGATGTCAACCCTTTATCGGATCTGTCATTTATGAGTATATTCTCCCATACTGTAGGATACCTTTTTGTTCTATTGATGGTGTCCTTTGCTGCAAAGAAGAATTTCAGCTTGATGTAGTCCCACTTGTTCATTTTTGCTTTTGTTTCCTTTGCCCAGGGAGATATGTTCATAAAGAAGTCACTCATGTTTATGTCCATGAGATTTTTGCCTATGTTTTTTTCTGAGTTTTATGGTTTCATGACTTACATTCAGGCCTTTGATCCATTTTGAATTTACTATTGTATATGGGGTTAGACAGTGATCCAGTTTCATTCTCTGACATCTAGCTGTCCAGTTTTGCCAGCACCATCTGTTGAAGAGACTTTCATTTCCCCATTGTATGGGCAGGGTTTATTTTTTATGGCTGAATAATATTCCATTGTGTATATGTACCACTTCTTTATACATTCAACTATTGCTGTACACTTTGTTTGCTTCCATATTTTGGCTATTGTAAATGATGTGGCAATAAACATAGGACTTCATATATCTCTTTGAATCAGATTTCCTTTTTGTTGGGTAAATTCCAAAAGTGGAGTTACTGGGTCATATGGTATTTCTATGTTTAGTTTTCTGAGGAACATCCATAGTGCTTTCCATACTGGATGCACCAATTTACATTCCCACCAATAGTGTAGGAAAGTCCCCTTTTTTCCACATCCTTGCCAACACTTGTGATTTCTTGTATTTTAGATAGTGGCTATTCTGTTGTCAGATGATATCTCATTGTGGTTTTTATTATTTGAATTTCCCTGATGATTAATGATGTGTAGTATCTTTTCATGGGTCTAGTGGCCACCTGTATTTCTTCTTTGGAAAAATGTCTGTTCAGATTCTTTTCATGTATTTTAATTGGGTAATTTGTTTTTTGGTGTTGAGGCATATGAGTTCTTTATATATTTTTTGGATGTTAACCACTTATAGGATAAATCATTAACAAATATACTCTCCCGTTAGGTCTGTTAGTATTTGTTTTATATATTCAGTTATGCCTATGTTGTGTATATCAATACATATGACTGTGATATCCTCCTGTTGGACTGATACTTTTATTATTATGTAATAACCTTCTTTGTTTCTTGTTACTTATTTCTTTTAAAGTCTATTCATCTGATATAAGTAATGCTACTCCTGCTTTTTTTCCCTCTTATTTGCATTAAGTATCTTTTTCCATCCCTTCACTCTTGGTCTACATATGGGTCTGAAATGAGTCTGGTAGGCAGCATATAGATGGTCTTGTTTATTTATCTTTACTGACACCCTATGTCTTTTGATTTGTGCATTTGGTCCATTTACTTTTAAGGTAATTATTGATAGGTGTGTACTTACTGCCATTTTATTCTTTCTGATTGTTTATGTAGTTCCTCTCTGTTCCACTTGTTCTGTCTTATACTCTTATTTGATGATTTCCATTAGTGTTATGCTTGGATGTCTTAAAAAATTTTTTTTGTTTATATTGTAGGCTTACAGTTTGTGGTTGCCATAAGGTTCTTGGATAGTTTCCTACATATATAATGGTCTATATTAAGTTAATGGCCACTCAATTTTTAACACAATCTAAATGTACAACTTTTCTATAGTTCTTTCTACACACTTCATGTGTAAAATGTCATCATCTTGATTCTGGGAAAAAAATGGCAACATGAGAAGTGAGGCAGAAATCTCCTCCCAAAACCACAAATAATATGAAAATACAGAAAATATGATGAATCCTGAAAGAGTGACCAGAAAGAAGACTGAAAGAGAAGGCTTTCATTGGGGGAAAATAGAAGATCTCACAGAAAAGGGTAAAGTAACAAAGCTGTGATCCAGCGGGACTCAAACCCTCTCCCCATCCCAGTTCATGGGAGGAAGAAAATGAAGTAGGGAGGGAGTGGAAGCCCAGGACTGCTAAACACACACCCCTGATCTGCTCTAGGAGTACAAACCTACACTACATGGTGCTCTGAAGCCTAGAGGGGTTGGAAAGCAAAAACAGGCAGAATACTCAGAGAGACTGAGATTCCAGCTGCTTGTGGAGAACGGGTACACACACCCGGCCATTCTAGGACAAAAGAAAGGCAGGGACTTTGAAAGACTTCCCAACAGCAAGAGGGCTGCCAAGGCAAGGATTATGCAGAGATTGCTGATCAGGAGAAAAGATAGTTGGACAAAATTGTCCTGGCACACTCAGGCCAGCAGTTTAGAAATTTTCAGGGGCTTCAGGTGCTCCATCCACTGGCTGACAATGCAGCACCGAGGCTCCCCACTGCAATGCACAGCCTGCAGCTCCTTCCTCCCAGCTGGCACCAGTTCCTAAATCCTTCCTCCCAGCTGGCACTAGTTCCCAAGCCTGCAGCCCCCACCATCATGCCAGTTGAAGGGCAGCCCCAAATATGGCAGCTACAGGAGCATAATGCAGAGGCTTCTCCCTGCACACTTGGCCCACTGGCCCTGGCAATGGAGGCACTGCAGCTGGGAAGCAGGAAAGAACTCTATCCTTCTGGAAGATACCAGGGCTGATTTCCTGGAACCACCACTATCCCCCAGGTGCTGCACAGCTCCAGAGAGTAGAGCTTCTGGGCACTACAGGGCACCACCTACACAAAGTTATTACTCCACACTATTCATTAGAAATATGAAGCAGCAAAGAACCTTGTGCAAACCCAAATCCCTAAAACACAAGAAAGAGGGTTTAGTGAAAATGAAATCACCAATCTTCTTCATAAAGATTTCAAAATAAAAATCATAAACATGCTCACGGAGCTACAGAAAAATATTCAAGATCTCAGGAAAGACTCCAAGAAAGAGATAGAAACTTAGAAAAATACAGTATCTGAAATGAAACATACAATGGAGGAATTTAAAAGCAGGTTAGATGAGGTAGAGGACACAGTAAATGAAATAGAAATTAGAGAACAAGAACACAAAGAAGCTGAGGCATGGAGAGAAAAAAGGATCTCTACAAATGAAAGAATAATAAGACAACTCTGTGACCAATCCAAACAGAACAATATTCACATTATAGAGTTACTAGAAGAAGACAAGAAGGGATAGAAACTCTCTTGGAGGAAATAATTGCTGAAAACATCCCAATCTGGAGAAGGAAATAGTCTCTAAGGCCATGGAAGTGCACAGATCTCCCAACACAAGGGAACCTAGGAAGACAATGCCGAGACATATAATTAAAATGGCAAAAATCAAGATCAAGGACAGAGTATGAAAAGCATCCAGAGGGAGAATAAAGATCATATACAAAGGAAAACCCATCAGGCTATCATGAGACTTCTCAGCAGAAACCTTACAGGTTAGAAGGGAGTGGCATGATATATTTAATTCAACAAAACAAGGGCCTCCAAACAAGAATACTCTAGCTGGCAAGACTATCATTTAAATTTGAAGGAGGGATTAAATAATTTCCAGACAAGCAAAGTCTAAGGGAATTTACCTCCCCATAACCATCTCTTTAGTGTAGTTTAAAGGGACTTCTATAGATGGAAGTGCTCCTAAGGCTAAATAGCTGTCACCAGAGAAAATAAAACCACAGTAAAGGAAGTATACAGATGAATTCCTAAGTAAATGCAAAATTAAACCAACCATGCACAAAGTCAGTCAAGGGATACATAAAGAGTACAGAATATGAAACCTAACATATAAAGACTAGAGGAGGAAGAAAAAGAAGGGAGAGAAAAAAGAATCATCAGACTGTGTTTATAACAGTGTAAAAAGTGAGTTAAGGTAGACGGCTAGATAGTAATGAAGCTGCCGTTGAACCTTTGATAACCATGAATCTAAAGCCTGAAATGGCAAAGAGTACATATCTATCGATAACCTCCCTAAATGTAAATGGACTGAATGCATCAATCAAAATACATAGAGTTACAGAATGGATAAAGAAAAGAAGATCCATCTATATGCTGCCTACAAGAGACTCACTTCAAACCCAAAGACATATAGAGTTTAAAAGTGAAGGGATACAAAAAGATATTTCATGCAAGTAATAGGGAGAAAAAAGCAGGAGTTGCAATACTTGTATCACATAAAATAGACTTCAAAACAAAGAAAGTAACAAGAGACAAAGAAGGACATTACATAATGATAAAGGGGTCATTCCAACAAGAGGATATAATCATTATAAGTATCTATGCACTCAAGACAGGAGCACCGAAATATGTGCAACAAATATTAACAGAATTAAAGGGGGTAATAGAATGCAGTGCATTCATTTTAGGAGACTACAACACACCACTCACTCCAAAGGACAGATCAACCAGACAGAAAATAAGTAAGGAGTCAGAGGCACTGAAAAACACATTAGAACAGATGGACCTAACAGACGTCTACAGAACACTCTACCTAAAAGCAGCAGTATACACATACTTCTCAAGTGCACATAGAACATTTTCCAGAATAGATCACATACTAGGCCACAAAAAGAGCCTCAGTGAATTCAGAAGAATTGAAATTGTACCAACCAGCTTCTCAGACCACAAAAGTATGAGACTGGGAATAAATTATGTAAAAAAAAACCAAAAAATCCCACAAACATATGGAGGCTTAAAAACATGCTCCTGCATAATCAATGGATTATTGACCAAACGAAAACATTTCAAGCAATATATGGAGATAAATGAAAACAACTCAACACCCTAAAATATGTGGGGCAAAGTAAAGACAGTTCTAAGAGGAGAGTATATTGCAGTACAGGCTTACCTCAAGAAAGAAGAACAATCCCAAATGAACAGTCTAAACTCAAAATTAATGAAACTAGAAAAAGAGGGAAAAATGAGACCCAAGTCAGTAGAAGGAGGGACATAATAAAGATCAGAGCAGAAATGAATATAATTGAGAAGAATAAAACAATAAAAAGAATCAATGAAAGCAGGAGATGGTTCTTTGAGACAATTAACAAAATTGGTTAACCCCTTAGCCAGACTTATTGAGAAAAAAAGAGAATCTATGCACATAAACAGAATCAGAAATAAAAAAGGAAAAATCACTAAGGACACCACAGAAATAAAAATTATTAGATTATACTATGAAAAGTTATATTCTAACAAGTTGGATGACATAGAAGAAATGGACAACTTCCTAGTAAAATAAAACCCTCCAATACTGACCCAAGATGAAACATAAAATCTGAAGAAACCAGTTACCAGCAATGAAATTGAATTGGTAATCAAAAAACTACCTATGAACAAAATCCCTGGAGCAGATGGCTTCACCACTGAATTTTATGAAACATTTAGAAAAGACCTTATACCCATCCTCTTAAAGTATTCCAAAAAGTAGAACAGAAAGGATTACTTCCAAACTCTTTCTATGAAGCCAGCATCACTCTAATACCATAACCAGGGAAAGACCCCACAAAAAATAAAATTACAGACCAATATCCCTAATGAATATAGATAAAAAAATACTCAACAAAATATTGCAAACTGAATTAAAAAATACATAAAAAGATCATGCATCATGATCAAGTCGGATTTATTCCAGTCATTCAAGAATGGTACAATATTCGAAAATCCATCATCATGCACGACATTAACAAAAAGAGTGACAAGAAGCACATGATCATCTCAATAAATGCTGATAAAGCATTTGAGAAAATTCAAAATCCATTAATGATAAATACTGTCAACAAAATGAGTATAGAGGGCAAGTACCTCAACATAATAAAGGACACATATGACAAACCCACAGCCAACATCATGCTTAACAGTGAAAAGCTGAAAGCTTTTCCTTTAACATCAGGAACAAGATAAGGATGCCTGCTTGCCCCACTTCTATTCAACATAGGACTTGTGGTCCTAGCCATGGCAATCAGACAAAACAAAGAAATAAAGGCATCCATATTGGTAAGGAAGAAATTAAACTGTCACTGTTCACAGATGACATGGTATTGTACATAAAAAGTCCTAAAGAATCCACTCCAAAACTTCTACAAATAATAACTGAATTCAGCAAAGTTGCAGGATACAAAATTTATACACAGAAATCTGTTGCATTCCTGTATACTAATGATGAAGTAGCAGAAAGAGAAATGTGGAAAACAATTCTATTTACAATTGCATCAAAAGGAATGAAATACCTAGGAATAAACCTAATGAAGGAGGTGAAAGACCTATACCCTGAAAACTACAAGACATTCATGAGAGAAATTAAAGAGGACAGTAATAAATGGAAATACATCATATGTTCATGGATAGGAAGAATTAATATTGTCAAAATGGCCATTCTGCCTAAAGCAATCTACAGATTCAATACAATCCCTATCGAAATGCCAACAGCATTCTTTAATGAACTAGAATAAATAGTTCTAAAATTCGTATGGAACCACAAAAGACCCTGAATAGCCAAAGCAATCCTAAGAAGGAAGAATAAAGCTGGCGGGAGCACACTCCCCAACTTCAAGCTCTGTTACAAAGCCACCGTAATCAAGGCAATTTTGTACTGGCACAAGAACAGACCCATAGATCAATGGAACAGAATAGAGAGCACAGATATAAACCTACCCATGTATAGCCAATTCATATATTATAAAGGAGCCATGGATATACAATAGGGAAATGACTGCCTCTTCAACAGCTTTCGTTGGCAAAACTGGACAGTTACATGTAAGAGAATGAAACTGGATTATTGTCTAAGTCCATACACAAAAGTAAACTCGAAATGGATCAAAGACCTGAATGTTAGTCATGAAACCACAAAACTCTTTGAAGAAAACATAGGCAAAACTCTCTTGACTATAAACATGAGCAACTTTTTCATGAACACATCTCCTCAGGCAAGGGAAACAAAATTAAAAATGAACAAATGGGACTACATCAAACTAAAAAGCTTTTGTACAGGGAAGGACACCATTAGTAGAACAAAAAGGCATCCTACAGCATTGGAGAATATATTCATAAATGACATATCTGATAAGGTGTTAACATCCAAAACATAAAGAACTCACACACTTCAACACCCAAAAAGCAAATAACCTGATTTTAAAATGGGCAGAGGATCTGATCAGACAGCTCTCCAAAGAAAAAATTCAAATGACCAATAGGCCCATGAAAAGATGTTCCACGTCGCTAATTATCAGGGAAATGCAAATTAAAACCACAGCGATTTATCACCTCACACCAGATAGCATGGCCAACATCCAAAAGAAAAGGAACAAATGCTGGCATGAATGTGGACCTACACTTTTTGGTGGGAATGTAAATTAGTTCAATCATTGTCAAAAGCAATATGGAGGTTCCTCAAAAAACTTCAAATAAAAATAACATTTGACTGAGGAACTCCACTCCTAGGAATTTACCTAAAGTAAACAACATCCCAGAATCAAGAAGACATATGCACCCCTATGTTTATCACAGCACTATTTACAATAGCCAAGATATGGAAACAATCTAAGTGTCCATCACTAGATGAATAAAGAAGATGTGGTACTTACACACAATGGAATATTATTCAGCCATAAGAAGAAAACAAACCCTACCATTTGCATCAGTGTGGATGAAGCTAGAGCATATTATGCTCAGTGAAATAAGCCAGGCAGAGAAAGACAAGTACTGAATGATTTCCCTCATTTGTGGAGTATAACAACAAAGCAAAACTGAAGAAACAAAACAGCAGGAGACTCATAGACTCCAAGATGGGACTATTCATTATCAAAGGGAAAGCATATGGAGTGGGTGATTGGGGAGGGAGGTAAAAGGTGTTTAGGGACATTTTGATTAGCACACATAATGTAATGGGGTCACTGAGAAGGCAGTATAGCACAGAGAGGACACGTGGTAACTCTATAGCGTCTTACTACACTGATGGAGAGTGACTGCAGTAGTGTGTGTGTTGGGGCTTGATAATATGGGTGAATGTAGGAATCACAATGTTGCTCATGTGAAAACTTCATAATATTGTATATCAGTGATACCTTAATAAAAAAATAAATGTCATGATCTACATTTTTTGTGCATGTCTTTACTTATTTTGTGTATAGTTATTTTACTACTTTTGTTTTTTTTTAACTTCATTCTTGGTTAGAAAGTAACTGGCCTACTACCTTTACTGTAGGTTTATTTTCACTGATGAAAACTATTTAGAGTTAAGAACACTTCCATATACAGATGTTCCTTTAACATATCCTGTAAGGCTAGTTTAGTGGTAGTGAATTATTTTAATTTTCTAGGTAATTTAAAATCTGTCCTTCAATTCTGAATGACAGACTTCCTGGGTATTGTTTGTTGTAGGTTTTTTCCTTTTAATACATTAACTATTTCATGCCACTCCCTTCTGGCCCATAAAGTTTATGCTGAGAAATCTGATAGCCTTATGGAGTTTTCCTTATATTTAATTATCTGCCTCTCTCTTGCTGCTTTTAAGGTTCTCTCTTGGACAGTGACTGCAAAGGGGGAGGGCAGGACTTGGTAATGTGGGTAAATGTTGTAACCACAATGTTGCTAATGTGAAATCTTTATAAGATTGTATATCAATGATACCTTAATAATATTTTTTTTCTCTCTTTATCTTTGGTCTTAGCCATTTTTATTACTATATATCTTGCTGGGGTTTCTTTTGTTAGAGGCTCTCTGTGCTTTCAAGATGTGGGTGTCTATTTCCTTCCCCAGATTGTGGAAGTTTTTTTTCAGCTTTTATTTCTTCAAAGAGACTTTCTACTTCTTTGTCTCCCTTTTTTAATTTTGGGAACCCTATCATGCAAATATTGTTTCATTTGGAGTTGTCACACAGATCTATTACCATCTTCTCATTTTTAGAAATACTTTTTCTTTCTGTTCCTCATGTTCTTTGTTTTCCTGTTCTTTACTTTCCATCTCATTGATTCTTTCCTCCACCTCCAGCAGTCCCCTATTCATTTACCCCATTGTATTCTTCAGATCTCTGTGGCTCTTTTTCAAATCCTCTGTCTCTTTTTTGAAGTTACCACTAAGATCATCAATTATTTTTCCTAGGTCATAGAGCATATTGATGATCATTCCTTTGAAATCTTTATCAAGAAGATTTGTAATCACCTTTTAATTTAGTGCTCTTTCTGCTGTCTTATCTTTTTTTTATTTGTAACACATTCATATGCCTCCTCATTTTGTCTGGGTTTCTGTGTTTCCTCCTTTGTATTAGATAGATCAGCTTTACCTCCTGGTCTAGAACATAATGGCTTTATGAAGAAGGTATCTGTGGTGCCCATAATATCAAGACTCTTCACTCACCAGTGCATGGTTCTCATTTGTGGTGGAGCCATAGTTGCTGTTGGTGGGCTATGGGTGAGGTCACCTTTTTGTCTGCCTGCTGGCAGTGGCTGATATTTGTCAGCAGAGGTTGACATCTCACCTCTGTGTGCCATTTGTGTGCTGGGAGGTGGCTCTGCTGGGATTGTTGTAGGTAGGGCCATCCTCTGCCTGCCAGACAGCCATGGCAGTTGCTGATGGGCTGGCATGGTTGGCAGGTCTGGTGGGCAGGGTTGCACTATGCAGAGCTGAGCCACCAATGATGGAGTTGGAGCATTTGGAGCTGGTGTTCATGAGTGGTGTCCATCAGCTGGCCTGAAAGCAGGGTGGGAAAGTTGTGAAAGCCTCCCTCTGCCTGCCAGGTAACAAAATCTGACCATTGCTGGGGCACATGGGTCAGGTGCATGGGTGGATGCACAGGGGAGCACCCCCATGGGGCTGATCCACCAGTGAGCAAGATAGTGCATTTGGAGCTACCTCCTGCAAGTGCCCATTTCTTCTAGGTTATCCAGTTTGTTAGCATATAGATTTTCATAGTATTCTCTAATAATTCTTTGTATCTCTGTGGTGTCCATAGTGATTTTTCCTTTCTCATTTCTGATTCTGTTTATGTGTGTAGATTCTCCTTTCTCTTAATAAGTCTGGCTAGGGGCTTATCTATTTTGTTTATTTTCTCAAAGAACTAACTCTTGGTTTCATTGATTTTTTCTATTATTTTATTCTTCTCAATTTTATTTATTTCTTCCCTGATCTTTATTATATCCCTCCTTCTGCTGACTTTGGGCCTCATTTGTTCTTCTTTTTCCAGTTTCAGTAATTGTGACTTTAGACTATTCATTTGGGATTGTTCTTCCTTCTTCAAATAGGCCTAGATTGCTATATACTTTCCTCTTAGACCTGCGTTCACTGCATCCCACAGAAATTTGGGCTTTGTGCTGTTGTTTTCATTTGTCTCCATATATTGCTTGATCTCTGTTTAATTTGTTCATTGATACATTGATTATTTAGGAGCATGTTGTTAAGCCTCCATGTGTTTGTGAGGCTTTTTGTTTTCTTTGTCCAATTTATTCCTAGTTTTATACCATTGTTATCTGAGAAGTTGGTCGATAGAATTTCAATCTTTTTGAATTTACCAAGGTTCTTTTTGTGGCCTAGTATGTGGTCTGTTCTGGAAAATGTTCCATATGCACTTGAGAAGAATGTGTGTCCTGTTTTTGGGTGTAAAGTTCTGTAGATGTCTGTTAGGTCCATCTGTTCTAGTGTGTTGTTCAGTGCCTCTGTGTCCTTACTTATTTTCTGTCTGGTGAATCTGTCCTTTGGAGTGAGTGGTGTGTTGAAGTCTCCTAAAAGGAATGCATTGTGTTCTATTTCCTCCTTTAATTCTGTTAGTATTTGTTTCACATATGTTGGTGCTCCTGTATTGGGTGCACATATATGTATAATGTTTATATCCTCTTGTTGGATTGACCCCTTTATCAATATGTAATGTCCTTCTTTATCTCTTGTTAATTTCTTTGTTTTGAAGTCTATTCTGTCTGATACAAATACTGCAACACCTGCTTTTTTCTCCCTATTGTTTGCATGAAATATCTTTTTCCATCCCTTCACTTTTAGTCTGTGTCTGTTTTTGGGTTTGAAATGAGTCTCCTATAGGTAGCATATATATGGGTCTTACTTGTTTATCCATTCTGTAACTCTGTGTCTTTTTATTGGTGCATTCAGTCCATTTATGTTTAGGGTTATAATTGATAGATATATACTTATTTCCTTTTCAGGCTTTGGATTGTGGTTACCAAAGGTTCAAGGGCAGCTTCTTTACTATCTAACAGTCTACCTTAACTCACTCATTATGCTATTATAAACACAGTCTGAAGATTCTTTTTTCTCTCCCTTCTTTTTCTTTGTCCTCCATTCTTTATATGTTAGGTGTCATACTGTGTACTCTTTGTGTACCACTTGACTCACTTTGTGTGTAGCTGATTTAATTTTGCATTTTCTTAGTAATTAGTGGGTCTACTTTCTTTGCTGTGGTTTTGTTTTCTCTAGTGACAACTATTTAGCCTTATGCATACTTCCATCTAGAGAAGTCAAGATGTTTTGTGGTAGGTAAATTCCTTCAACTTCTGTTTATTTGGGAATTGTTTAATACCACCTTCAAATTGAAATTATAATCCTGCTGGATAGACTATTCTTGGTTTGAAGTCCTTCTGTTTCATTGCATTGAATATATCATGCCATTTCCTTCTGGCCTTTAAGGTTTCTGCTGGAAGTCTGATGATAGCCTGGTGGGTTTTCCTTTGTAAGTGATCTTTTTCTCTCTCTGGTTGCTTTTAATACTCTGTCCTTGTCTTTGGTCTTTGCCATTTTAATTATTATATGTCTTGGTGTTGTCCTCCTTGGTTCCCTTCTGTTGAGAGATCTGTGGACTTCAATGGTCTGAGAGACTATTTCCTTCCCCAGATAGGGAAAGTTTACAGAAATTATTTCTTCAAAGACACTTTTGATCCCTTTTTCTCTCTTTTCTTCTTCTGGTACCCCTATAATGCAAATATTGTCCCATTTGGATTAGTTACACAGTTCTCTTAATATTTTTTCATTCCTAGCAATTCTTTTTTCTCTCTCTGCCTCAGCTTCTCTGTATTCCTGTTCTCTGATTTCCATTCCATTAACTGTCCCCTCCATATCACCTAATCTGCTTTTAAATCCCTCCATTGTTTGTTTCATTTCAGTTATCTCCCTCCTGAATTCCTCTCTTAGTTCTTGAATATTTTTCTGTAGCTCCTTTAGGATGCTCATGACTTTTGTTTTGAATTCTTTTGTGGGAAGATTGGTGATTTCAGTCTCACCAAGTTCTCTTTATAGTGTTTGAAGGATTTTTTTATTGAACAATGTTCTTCTGCCTTTTCTTAGTCCTGGAGCAGTGGGAGTGGTAACTGCTGAGTGGCTCACATGTCAGCTGGGAGGACAAACTCCCTTATTACTTTCCAGTTGCCATGTCTGACTGTGCTGTCTGTGCCAGTTAACCATGCAGAGGGTGGCCTCTGTGTTCATCCCCTAAACTGCCATGGGTGGGGTGCCCCTTGGGATGGTGTAGGGCCCTGGTGGGTGTCGCAGCCAAGCAGCATGGGTTCTGCCATGAGAACAATGCCCTTTCATGTCTCCCAGTCTCAGTGCCTGTCTCTGCTGTCTTTGCTGGTCAACCACATGCAGGGAGAAGCTTCTGGGTTAATCTCCTAAACTGCTGTGGGTGGGGTGGACTTTGGGATGGCTTAGGGCACTGGCAGGGGTCACAACCATGTGGCTCAGATTCTGAGTGAGAACAAAGCCCTTTAATTCCTCCCGGTCTGAGCATCCATCTCTGCTCTCTTTGCCATTCAACTGTGCAAAGGGACCAGCCTCTGGATCTGGGCCAGTTAGCCACATGCAAGGAGAAGCCTCTGCTCTAAGGTGTAGGCAGAGCTGCTCTTTGGCTGGTCTGCAGCAATGGCAGGGACAGCTGGTTTGTTTGCAGGTGCTGGTGGGGAGGAAGGATTGGTAGGCTGCTTATCCTGGTGAGGCACCTCAGGGCTGTATTACCAACCAGGGGAATAGGCCACCTGAAGGTCCTGAAAGTTCCCAGCCTGCTGGGCTGAGTGTGCTAGGACAATTTTGTCCACCTATTAAACCCTTGCCCCTTTAAGACTTTTAAAGCACCTGCTTTTCTTTTGTCCCAGGGGAGCCAGTTGTGTGAACCTGTTCACAGTCTTAGTCTCAGACTTTGCTTTTCAGCTCCTCCAATCTCTAGAGCACCATTCAGTGTGGGGCTGTGCTCCCCAGATAGATTTTTAGAGCTGGGTATTTAGGAGTCCTGTGCTTCAACTCCCTCCCAACTCTTATTCTTTCCCTCCTGCCAGTGAGCTGGGGTGTGGGGAGTGCTCGGTTCTGTTGGGTCATGGCTTTTTACTGTACCCTTTTCCATGAGATGTTGACTTCTCCCAGATGTAGACTGGATGGTGTACTCTTACTTCTGGTTGCTCTTTTAGGAATAGTTGTATTTGCTGTATTTTCAAAATATATGTGGTTTTGGAAGGAGATTTCTACCACTACTCATGCTGCCATCTTTTTCCTCTCTAAATGTTAGCTTTTTATGTCTATCAAAGAGTTGGTTCATATCAAAATTTTGGGCATAAAGTTCATAGTATTCCTTTATAATCCTTTAAATGTGGGATCTGTAGTGATGCCCCCTCCTTTATTTCTCAGTGTAATTTGTGTCCACCTTTTTCTTAGTCTGGCTAAAGGCTGATTGAATTTTTTTATCATTTCAAAGAACCAGCCTTTGGTTTTATTGATTTTTACTTTGATTTTGTTTTTAATTTCACTGATTTCTACTCTAATTTCTATTTTTTCCTTCTGCTTACTTTGGATTTAATTTGCTCTTCTTTTTCTGGTTCCCTAAGGTATAAACTTAGGTTAATTATTATAGATCTCTTCTAATATATGCAATCAATGCTATAAATATCTCTCTATGTCCTGGTTTCCTTGTGTGTCACTAATTTTGATATTTTCATTAATTTATTTTAATATTCTTTGACCTTTGTGTCATTTAGAAGTGTCTTATTTAATCTCCAAGTATTTTGATAATTTCCAGCTATTTCTGTTATTGATCTCTAGTTTGATTCCATTATAGTCTGCTAGCAGACATTGTATGAACCATATTCTTTTAAATTTGTAAAGATATGTCTTATACCCAGAATGTGACCTGTCTTCATGAATGTTCCACATGAGCTTGAGAAGAATGTGTATTATGCTGCTGTTGACGAAGTAGTCAATAGATATTAGATTTAGTTGATTGATGTTGAGTTTAAATATGTTGTTATGCTGTTGACGAAGTAGTCAATAGATATTAGATTTAGTTGATTGATGTTGAGTTTAAATATGTTGTTAATGATTTTCTATTGGGGCTCTCAACTACTGATAGATGGGTGATTGGAGGGAAGTCTGCATTTAAAATAGTGTGTTCATCTCTTTCTCTTTGTAGATCTGTCATGTTTGTCCTCATCTATTTTGACACCCTATTGTTAGGATATTAAGGATTGGTATGTCTTCTTGGAGAGTGACTCCTTTATCATTATGCTATGCCTCTCTTTACTGATGATAACTTTCCTTCTTCTGATGTCTTCTATGAAATTTATGTAGCTTCTCCTGCTTTCTTTTGGTTAGTATAACATGGTATATTGCTCTCCATCCACTTATTTCTTATCATTATTTACTTATAAACTTCTTTATTTTGCATGTTTTTAAAGACTTATCTAAATTTATTCATAAGGGCTGTTGCATCCATAAACTGAAATAATTATTGTCCAAGTAGCTTTCACAGAATACTCATATTATCATCATTAATATGTATATTTTTCACACTTCTCTAAGTGCATAACAGAATGGCAAGCACATTCCTTTACTTAAAAAAGTATTTTCTTTGTA
This sequence comes from Manis pentadactyla, assembly GCF_030020395.1. Lineage (NCBI taxonomy): Eukaryota > Metazoa > Chordata > Mammalia > Pholidota > Manidae > Manis > Manis pentadactyla. Next base: position 70,101,143 of record NC_080038.1, read on the forward strand.
CCAAATAGGCACCACTCTTATAAACATTATTACAAGGGTTTATAGAATATTTCTCTAAATGCATTATAGAAAAGCTATCATGTACATTATGTGAAATAACACTCTTTTCAAAGGACGCTTGTACAACTATAACCAGTCTTTTTTTTACTGAGGTATTATTGAAATAAAATGTTTAAGATTAAGGTGTACAACATTGATTTGATATATTTATGATTTCCATTGTAGCATTAGCTAACACTTCTGTCACATCACATAATTGTCATTTCTTCTAGTGATGGGAACAATTAAGATCTAGTTTCTTAGTATGTTTAATGCTTATAATACAGTCTTGTTGTCTATAATCACTGTAGAAAGTACTATGTATTAGGTATCCAGGTCTTATCTATCTACTAGTTGCAAATATATATCCTTAAACAACATCTCTACCATTATCCCCCACCTAACTGTTAGTAACCAACATTATATTCTGTTTTTTAGTTCAGTTTTTAATTTATGTTCCACATGTAAGAGATATCATATAATTTTTTTCTCATTCTTGCTTATCTCAGCATAATTTCTTCAAGGTCCACCCATTTTGTAAATGGCAGGATTTCATTTTTATTATGGCTGAATAGTATTTCTTTGTGTATATATACCACATCATCTTTACCCACTTATCCACTGATGGGCACTTAGATTGTTTCCATATCTTGGCTATTGTGAATAATGCTGCAAAATCATGTGAGTTCATATATCTTTTTGATACACTGCTTTCATTTCATTAAGATATGTACCCAAAAGTGAGATTGTTTATTCATAGCCTATTTTTATTTTTTAAGCAATTTCCATACTGTTCTCCATAGTGGCTCCTAGTTTACTATCCCACAGTGTACAAGGTTCCCTTTTTACAACATTGTTCCTATTTTTCCACATCCTTGGATTTTTCTACATCCACACTTCTTTTCGGTCTTCTTGATGATAGCCATAATAACAGATGTGAGGGATATCTCATTGTGATTTTGATTTGCATTTCCCTCATTATTTGTGATGTTGAGCATCTTTTCGTATATCTGTTGGCCACTTGTATGTTTGAAAAATCTGTCTATTCATGCCAGTTTTTATATGCAATCCCATGTTCTTTTGCTATTGAGTTATATGAGCTCCTTATATATTTTGGATATTAATCCCTTATTGGATATATGGTTTAAAAATTCTCCTGTGCAACAGATTTAATTTCCATTTGCTTGATAGTTTCTTTTGCAGTGTAAAAGCCCTTCAGTTTGGTGTAGTCCCACTTGCTTATTTTTGCTTGTGCTTGTGATGTTATAGCCACTCGTTTTTTGTTAAAACCAATGTCAAAGACCTGTCCCCCTATTGTTTCTCCTAGGGGTTTTATGATTTCAGTTCTTACATTTAAATCTTTAATCCATTTTGAGTTAATTTTTTGAGTGCTGTAAGATAGGGGTCCAATATCATTCTTTTGCATGTGACTCAGTTTTCCCAAGCAACATTTATTGAGAATTCTTGACTCTCTTGTCAAATATTAGTTAACCATATGTGTGTGGATTTATTTCTAGGCTCTTGATTCTGTTCCATTGGTCTATGGGTCTATTTTTATGTCAGTACCATACTGTTTTGATTACTATAGCTTCATAATATACTTGAAATCAAGAAGTGTGATGTCTCCGGCTTTGTTCTTTTTTTGTCAGGTTTGCTTTGACTCTATAAGGTCGTCTGTTGTTCCATATATATTGTAAGAATGCTTTTACTGTTTCTGGGAAAATGTCATTTTGGATGAAATGGAATTTTGACAGGGATTATTTTGAATATTTCACCTATTTGGTTAAATGTATTCATATGTATTTTCTTGTTTTGATGCTATCATAAGTGCTATTCATTTATTTTTGACAATATTAGTGTATAGAACAACTTATTTCTGTTTATGATTTTACAACCTCCATTACTGGTTGAATTAATGGATTACTTTAATGGATTATTTTAAATTAATGGATTATTTTAACAGTTTTTAGATTTTTATATTTAAAATCATATCTGAAAACAGAAAATATTACTTTTTCCTTTCTAATTTGGATGCCTTTCATTTTTTTTCTTGAATAATTGTTCTGGCTAGGATTTCAGTTGCTATGGTGAATAGGAATGGGAACCCTTATTTTTCCCTGATTTTAGAGGAAAAGCTTTAAACATTTCACCATTATGATGTTGGCTGTAGGTTTCTCATACATGGCCTTTATTATGTTGAGATGTGTACCATCTACGCCCTTGTTATTAAGAGTTTTTTTCATGAATGGATGTTGAATTATATCAAATGCTTTTTCACCATCTATTGAGATGATCATGTGATTTTTGTCCTTTTTGTTGATGTGTTGTATGATATTGATTGATTTATGAATATTGTACCGTTCTTGCATCCCTGGAGTAAATCCCACTTGGTCATGATGGATGATCTTTTTGATCATACATTTGAATTCAGTTTGCTAATATTTTGTTGAGGATTTTGCATCTGGGTTCATCAGGGATATTGGTCTATAATTTTCTTTTTTTGTGCTGTTTTTGGTTTTGGTATTAGAGTGATGCTGGCCTCAGAATGAGTTTGGATGTATTCTCTCCTTCTTTACTTTTTGGAATATTTTAAGAAGGATTGGTATTATCTCTTCTTTAAATGTTTGATAAAATTGATCCATGAAGCCATCTGTTCCAGGGGTTTTGTTCTTAAGTAGTTTTTTTTTATATTACATTTCAGTTCAATTGCTGGTAATTGGTCTGTTCAGAATTTCTGTTTCTTCCTGGGTCAGTCTTAGAAGGTTGTATTTTTCTAGGCTGTTGTCCATTTCTTCTAGGTTGTCCAATTTATTGGCATATAATTTTTCATAGTATTATCTAATAATTCTTTGTATTTCTGTGGTGTCCATTGTGACTATTCCTTTTTTGTTTCTGAATCTGTTTGTGTGTGTAGATTCTGTTTTTCTCTTGATAAGTCTGGCTAGGGATTTTTCTATTTTGTTTATTTTCTCAAAGAATGAGCTCCTGGTTTCATTCGTTCTTTCTATTATTTTATTCTTAATTGTATTTATTTCTGCTCTGATATTTGTTATGTCCCTCCTTCTACTGACTTTGGGCATCATTTGTTCTTCTTTATCTAGTTTCTTTAATTGTGAGTTTAGACTGTTTATTTGGGATTGTTCTTGTTTCTTAAGGTAGACCTGTATTGCTATGCAGTTTCCTCTTAGAATTGCCTTCACTACATCCCACAGGTTTTGGGCTTTTGAGTTGTTGTTTTGTCTCCATATATTGCTTGATCTGTTTTAATTTGGTCATTGATCCATTGATTATTTAGGAGCATGCTGTTAAGCCTCCATGTGTTTGTATGCTTTTTCTGTTTTCTTTGCATGATTTATTTCTAGTTTCATACCATTGTGGTCTGAGAAACTGCTTGATAAAATTTTAATCTGTTTGAATTTATTGAGGCTGTTTTTGTGGCCCAGTATGTGATCTATTCTGGAAAATGTTCCATGTACACTTGAGAAGAATGTGTATCCTGCTGCTTTTTGATGGAGTGTTCTGTAGATGTTTGTTAGGTCCATGTCTTCGAATGTATTGTTCAGTGCCTTTGTTTCTTTCTTTCTTTTCTGTCTGGTTGACCTGTTTATTGGTGTGAGTGGTGTGTTAAAATCTGCTAAAATGACTCTGTTGTAGTCCACTTCTCTGTTTAATTCTGTTAGTATTTGTTTTACTTATTTAAGTGCTCCTGTATTGGCTGCATAGATATTATAATGGTTATATCCTCTTGTTGGACTGGTCCCTTTATCATTATGTATTGTCATTCTTTGTCTCTTGTTACTTTCTTTGTTTTGAAATCTATTCTGTCTGATATAAGTACTGCTAGTCCTGCTATTTTCTCCCTATTATTTGCCTAAAATATCTTTTTTTGTTCCTTCACTTTTAGTCTGTGTGTGTCTTTGGGTTTGAAATTAGTCTCTTGTAGGGAGTATATAGATAGGTCTTGCCTTTTTTATGCATTTTGCCACTGTATGTCTTTTGATTGGTGCATTCATTTCATTTACATGTAGGGTAATTATTAATTGATATGTACTTATTTCCATTGTAGGCTTTAGATCTGTGGTTACCAAGGATCAGGGATAGCTTCCTTTTTATCTAACAGTCTATCTTAAGTTGCTGATTACTCTATTTCAAGCATAGTCAAAAGGTTCCTTTTTTCTCTCCCTTCTTCTTCCTCCTCTACACTTTATAGTAGGTATCATATTCTCCACTTTTTGTGTATCCACTGACTGATTATTTTGTAGTTGATTTAATTTTGTACTTGCTAAGTAATTAATTGTTCTTCTACCTTTACTCTGGGTTTATTTTCTCTGATGACAGCTATTTAGCCTTAGGAACTTTTTTCATCTAGAGCAGTGCCCTTAAGATATCCTGTAGGGTTGTCTTAGTGGTGAATTCCTTCACCTTTTGTTTATCTAAAAATTGTTTAAACCCTGCTTCAAATTTAAATGATAATCTTGTTAGGTAGAGTATTCTTGGTTGGTGGCCCTTCTGCTTTATTACATTTAAATATATCATGCTATTCTGTTCTGGCCTGTAAAGTTTCTGCTGAGAAGTCTGCTGATAGCCTGGTGGGGTTTCCTTTATAAGTAATCTTTTTCTCTCTCTGGCTGCTTTCAATACTCTGTCCTTGTCCTTGATTTTTGCCATTTTAATTATTATATGTCTTGGTGTTGTCTTCCTAGGGTTCATTTTGTTGGGAGATCTGTGGGCTTGCATGACCTGAGAGTCTATTTACTTCCCCAGATTGGGGAAGTTTTCAACAATTATTTCCTCAAAGGGACTTTCTATCCCTTTGTGTCTTTCTTCTTCTTCTGGTACCCCTATAATAAGAATATTGTTTCATTTGGATTGTTCACACAGCTCTCTTATTATTCTTTCATTCCTATATATCCTTTTTTCTATGTTTTTCAGTTTCATTGTTTTCTTGCTCCCTAATTTTCACATCATATACTTCTCCAACCTGTGTAATCCTGCCATTGATTCCCTCCATTGTATTTTTCATTTCAGATACTGCATTCTTCAGCTTTATGTGATGTTTTGGAGGTCTTCTATCTTTTCATTGAGGTCCTCTTTGAGATCTTGAATATTTTTCTGTAGATCTGTGAGCATGTTTATGACTTTTACTTTGAAGTCTTTATCAAGAAGTTGGTGATTTCAGTTTCACTCAGCCCTCTTTTTGGTGTTTTGTCTCAGTTTTGTTTGGACCAAATTCCTCTGACACTTTTTTTTCTACTGTTTCCCATGGAATAATAACTTTGTATAGGAGGCACCCTCTATGCCCAGAAGCTCATTTTTCTGTGCTGAAGCCCTAACTGTTGGTGTATAGTGGGTGGTGCACCTCCCTGGCTTGTACTCATTTGATTTCATGTCAGGTGTGGGCTGTTGGTTGATCACATGAGCAGTGAGAATACTTGGGGCTGCACTGCTGGAGTTGCTGTGTGAAGATCGGCCCCCACCCAGCCTGCAGCAATGGTGGGGGCCACAGGTGAGTGGGACAGGTGTCTGCCAGGAGGAAGGAGATCCTAGTATTGTCTTCTGAAGTACTTATGTGGCTAGGCCAAAATAGGGCTGTGAAGCTCCCTCTGCCTTCCTGGCTGCAAAGCCTGCCTCCACTGCAACATCAAATGGGTCATGCATGCTGGGGGAGCCTTGGTGCTGCACTGCTGGAGCTATTGTGGTTGGAGTTACACTCTGCCTGGCTTACTGCAATGGTGGGGGCTGTTGGTGAGTAGGACCTGTGTCTTCTGGGATTAACACACTCCCAGGGATGCCTCCTGCATTCAACTTCCCAGTTGGCCTGAAATAGGGCTGATAAAGCTAGGAGGGTCTCCCTCTGCATACCTGGGAGTAAAGTTTGGTTTTACTACTGACTGGCAGGCTGCATGCTGCATAAAGGAGCCTTGGGGCTGCATTACCAGTGAGGGGGATGGAGCATCTGTATCTCCTGAGAGTTCCTAACCTGTTAGGCTGAGGGCAGGCTGGGGAGGTATTGTTCACCTGACATGTCTTCTAAGCAGAGAGCACTGTGTAGCCCTTGCTTCTCTGGTGCCGCTCTTGCTGCTAGGAAGTCTTTCAAACTGCCCACTTTGCTTTTTTCTCGGTGCTGGTAGAGGATGCTTGTTCCCCACAAGTGGCAGGAATCTCAGCCTCCCTCAGTATTCCACCTGTCTCTGTTGTCCAGCCCCACTAATCACCAGAGCACCATTTTATGTGGGTTTGTGTTCCAGGAGCAGATCTCCAGGGTCAGGTTTTCAGCAGCCCTGTTCTACTACTCCCTACCCACTCTGTTCCTCTTCCTCCTGTCTGTGGGCTGGGGTATGGGGAGGGCTTGAGTCCTGATGCGTCATGGTTTTGCCACTTTACCCTTTTCTGTAGGGTCTTCTCTTCTTCCACAGATGTAGCTAGTTCTGCAGTCATCAGGTCATTTTCAGGTTTAGTTGTATTTGCTGTATTTTTGTGATCTATGTGATTTTTGGAGTAGTTTTTTGTTTTGCCTTCTCATACCACCTTCTTTTTCCCAGAATCTTCTCTAAACATTTTGTGTTATTGGTGCCCCATCTTACATCTTTTATATATGCTGTAATCATTAATACATTTTGTAGCTATAGTTTCTTTTTATTTTAATTTTTTATTAAGGTATGATTGATAGACTCTTATGAACATTTCACATGAAAAAACAATGTGGTTACTATATTTACCCATATTATCAAGTCCCCAACCATACCCCAATGCAGTCACTGTCCCTCAGTCCCCTTCTCCCTCCCTCCCCACCCACCCTCCCACACCCCTCCCCTTTGGTAACCACTAGTTCATTCTTGGAGTCTCTGAGTCTGCTGCCATTTTGTTCCTTCAGTTTTGCTTCATTGTTATACTCCACAAATGAGGGAAATTATTTGGCATTTGTCTTTCTCCACTTGGCTTATTTCACTGAACATAATGTCCTCCAGCTCCATCCATGTTGTTGCAAATGACAGGATTTGTTTCTTTCTTATGGCTGAATAATACTCCATTGTATATATGTACCACATCTTCTTTATCCATTAATCTATGGATGGACACTTAGGTTGCTTCCATATCTTGGCTATTGTAAAAAGTGCTGCGATAAACATGAGGGTGCATATTTTTTTTGCATCTGAGAAGTTGTATTCTTTGGGTATATTCCAAGGAGAGGGATTTCTATTTTTAGTTTTTTGAGGAACCTCCATATTGCTTTCCACAATGGTTGAACTAATTTGCATTCCCACCAGCAGTGTAGGAGGTTTCCCCTTTCTCCCCATCCTCGCCAGCATTTGTTGTTGTTAGTCTTTTCGATGTTGGCCATCCTTACTGGTGTGAGGTGATATCTCATTGTGGTTTTAATTTGAATTTCCTTGGTGATTAGTGATGTGGAGCATCTTCTCATGTGTCTGTTGGCCATCTGAATTTCTTCTTTGGAAAACTGTCTCTTCATATCATCTTCCCATTTGTTAATCGTGTTATTTTCTCTTTGGGTGTTGAGGTGTGTAAGTTCTTTATATATTTTGGATGTTAACCCCTTGTCAGATATGTCATTTACAAATATATTCTCCCATACTGTAGGATGCCTTTTTGTTTTATTGATGATATCCTCTGCTGTACAAAAACTTTTTAGTTTGATATAGTCCTATGAGTTCATTTTTGCTTTTGTTTCCCTTTCTTGAGGAGATGGGTTCAGAAAGAAGTTGCTCATGCTTATATTCAGGAGATGTTTGCCTATGTTGTCTTCTAAGAGTTTTATGGTTTCATGACTTACATTCAAGTCTTTAATCCATTTTGAGTTTACTTTTGCATATGGGGGTTAAAGAATAATCCAGTTTCATTCTCTTGCATGTAGCTGTCCAGTTTTGCCAGCACCATATGTTGAAGAGACTGTCATTTCCCCATTGTATCTCCATGGCTTCTTTATCGTAATTTAACTGACAATATATGGTTGGGTTTATATCAGGGCTCTCTAGTCTGTTCTATTGGTCTATGGGTCTGTTCTTGTGCCAGTACCAAATTGTCTTGATTACTGTGGCTTTGTAGTAGAGCTTGAAGTTGGGGAACATAATTCCCCCTGCTTTATTCTTCCTTCTCAGGATTGCTTTGGCTATTCGAGGTCTTTTGTGGTTCCATATGAATTTTAGGACTATTTTCTCTAGTTCGTTGAAGAATGCTGTTGGTATTTTGATAGGAATTGCATTGAATTTGTAGATGGCATTAGGCAGGATGGCCATTTTGACAATATTAAGTCTTCCTATCCATGAACACGGGATGTGTTTCCATTTATTGGTATCTTCTTTAGTTTCTCTCATGAGTGTCTTGTAGTTTTCAGGGTATAGGTCTTTCACTCCCTTGGTTAAGTTTATTCCTAGGTATTTTATTCTTTCTGAGGCTATTGTGAATGGAATTGTTTTCCTGATTTCTCTCTCTCTGCTAGCTCATTGTTAGTGTATAGGAATGTAACAGATTTCTATGCATTAATTTTGTATCCTGCAGCTTTGCTGAATTCAGATATTAGATCTAGTAGTTTTGGAGTAGATTCTTTAGGGTTTTTTATGTACAATCACATGTCATCTGCAAACAGGGACAGTTTGACTTCTTCCTTGCCTACCTGGATGCCTTTTATTTCTTTGTGTTGTCTGATTGCTGTGGCTAGGACCTCCAGTACTATGCTGAATAGAAGTGGAGAGAGTGGACATCCTTGTATTGTTCCCAATCTTAAAGGAAAAGCTTTCAGCTTCTCGCTGTTAAGTATAATGTTGGCTGTGGGTTTATCATATATGGCCTTTATTGTGTTGAGGTACTTGCCCTCTATATGCATTTTATTGAGAGTTTTTACCATGAATGGATGTTGAATTTTGTTGAATGATTTTCCATCATCTATGGAGATGATCATGTGGTTTTTGTCCTTTTTGTTGATATGGTAGATGATGTTGATGGATTTTCGAATGTTGTCCCATCCTTGCATCCCTGGAATAAATCCTACTTGATCATGATGGATGATCTTTTTGATGTATTTTTGAATTTGGTTTGCTAATATTTTGTTGAGTATTTTTTTTTATCTGTGTTCATCAGTGATATTGGTCTGTAATTTTCTTTTTTTTGTGGTGTCTGCCTGGTTTTGGTATTAGGGGCATGCTAGCCTCATAGAATGAGTTTGGAAGTATTCCCTCCTCTTCTATTTTTTGGAAAACTTTAAGGAGAATGGGTATTAGGTCTTCACTAAATGTTTGATAAAATACAGTGGTGAAGCCATCTGGTCCAGAGGTTTGGTTTTTAGGTAGGTTTTTGATTACCAGTTCAATTTCATTGCTGGTATTTGGTCTGTTCAGATTCTCTGTTTCTTCCTTTGTCAGACTTTGAAGGTTGTATTTTTCTTGGAAGTTGTCCATATCTTCTAGGTTATCCAGTTTGTTAGCATATAATTTTTCATAGTATTCTCTAATAATTATTTTGTATTTCTGTGGGGTCCGTCGTGATTTTTCCTTTCTCGTTTCTGATACTGTTGATTTGTGTTGACTCTCTTTTCTTCTTAATAAGTCTGGCTAGAGGCTTATCTATTTTGTTTATTTTCTCAAAGAACCAGCTCTTGGTTTCATTGATTTTTGCTACTGTTTTATTCTTCTGAATTTTATTTATTTCTTTTCTGATTTTTATTATGTCCCTCCTTCCGCTGACCTTAGGCCTCATCTGTTCTTCTTTTTCCAATTTTGATAATTGTGACATTAGACCATTCATTTGGGATTGTTCTTCCTTTTGAAAATATGCTTGGATTGCTATATACTTTCCTCTTAAGACTGCTTTTGCTGTGTCCCACAGAAGTTGGGGCTTAGTGTTGTTGTTGTCATTTGTTTCCATATATTGCTGGATCTCCATTTTGATTTGGTCATTGATCCATTGATTATTTAGGAGCGTGTTGTTAAGCCTCCATGTGTTTGTGAGCCTTTTTGCTTTCTTTGTACAGTTTATTTCTAGTTTTATGCCTTTATGGTCTGAAAAGTTGGTTGGTAGGATTTCAATATTTTGAAATTTACTGAGGCTCTTTTTGTGGCCTAGTATGTGGTCTATTCTGGAGAATGTTCCATGTGCACTTGAGAAGAATGTATATCCTGTTGCTTTTGGATGTAGAGTTCTGTAGATGTCTATCAGGTCCATCTGCTCTACTGTGTTGTTCAGTGCTTCCATGTCCTTACTTATTTTCTGCCCAGTGGATCTATCCTTTGGGGTGAGTGGTGTGTTGAAGTCTCCTAGAATGAATGCATTGCAGTCTATTTCCCCCTTTAGTTCTGTTAGTATTTGTTTCACATATGCTTGGGCTCCTGTGTTGGGTGCATATATATTTAGAATGGTTATATCCTCTTGTTGGACTGAGCCCTTTATCATTATGTAGTGTCCTTCTTTATCTCTTGTTACTTTCTTTGTTTTGAAGTTCTATTTTGTCTGATATTAGTACTACAACCCCTGCTTTCTTCTCGCTGTTGTTTACTTGAAATATGTTTTTCCATCCCTCGACTTTTAGTCTGTGCATGTCTTTGGGTTTGAGGTGAGTTTCTTGTAAGCAGCATATAGATGGGTCTTGCTTTTTTATCCATTCTATTACTCTGTGTCTTTTGATTGGTGCATTCAGCCCATTAACATTTAGGGTGACTTTTGAAATATATGTACTTATTGCCATTGCAGGCTTTAAATTCGTGGTTACCAAAGGTTCAAGGTTAGCCTCTTTAGTATCTTACTGCCTAACTTAGCTCGCTTATTGAGCTGTTATATACACTGTGTGGAGAGTCTTTTCTTCTCTCCCTTCTTATTCCTCCTCCTCCATTCTTCATGTGTTGTGTGTTTTGTTCTGTGCTCTTTCTAGGAGTGCTCCCATCTAGAGCAGTCCATGTAAGATGTCCTGTAGAGGTGGTTTGTGGAAGCAAATTCCCTCAGCTTTTGTTTGTCTGGGAATTGTTTAATCCCACCATCGTATTTGAATGATAGTCGTGCTGGATACAGTTTCCTTGGTTCTAGACCCTTCTGTTTCATTGCATTAAATATATCATACCTTTCTCTTCTGGCCTACAGGGTTTCTGTCGAGAAGTCTGATGTTATCCTGATGGGTTTTCCTTTATAGGTGACCTTTTTCTCTCTAGCTGCCTTGAAAACTCTTTCCTTGTCCTTGATCTTTGCCATTTTAATTATTATGTATCTTGGTGTTGTCCTCCTTGGATCCTTTCTGTTGGAGGTTCTGTGTATTTCCGTGGTCTGTTCGATTATTTCCTCCCCCAGTTTGGGGAAGTTTTCAGCAATTATTTCTTCCAAGATACTTTCGATCCCTTTTCCTCTCTCTTCTTCTTCTGGTACCCCTATAATACAGATATTGTTCCTTTTGGATTGGTCACACAGTTCTCTTAATATTGTTTCATTCCTGTAGATCCTTTTATCTGTCTCTATGTCAGCTTCTATGCGTTCCTGTTCTCTGGTTTCAATTCCATCAATGTCCTCTTGAATTCTATCCATTCTGCTTATAAACCCTTCCAGAGTTTGTTTCATTTCTGCGATCTCCTTTCTGGCATCTGTGATCTCCCTCCGGACTTCATCCCATTTCTCTTGCATATTTCTCTTCATCTCTGTCAGCATGTTTATGATTCTTATTTTGAATTCTTTGTCAGAAAGACTGGTTAGGTCTGTCTCCTTCTCTGGTGTTGTCTCTGTGATCTTTGTCTCCCTGTAGCTTTGCCTTTTCATGGTGATAGGAATAGTCTGCAGAACTGGGACGAGTGACGGCTGGAAGGACTTCCTTTCTTGTTGGTTTGTGGCCCTCCTCTCCTGGGAGAACAGCGACCTCTAGTGGCTTGTGCTGTGCAGCTGCGCGCAGACAGGGCTTCTGCTTCCTGCCCGGCTGCTATGGAGTTAATCTCCGCTGTTGCTGTTTGCGTGGCCTGGCTGGGGCTGCCGCTCCAAAGTGGTGGAGTCCCGTTGGAGGGGTAGCGGCTGGGAGGCTATTTATCTCCTTAAGGTGCCTCCGTGCTCCCTGCAGCGCAGGGGATTAGGTTGCCCAGAGATCCCCGGATTCCCTACCTCTGGATTAAGTGTCCCGCCCTGCCCCTTTAAGACTTCCAAAAAGCACCCGCCAAAACAAAACAACGACCACAAAAAAAAAATTTTTTTTAATTAAAAAAATAAAAAAGTGGCCTCTCGTTTTTCTTTATTCTCTGGCGCCAGCCTCAGGCATCTGCTCACCTGTCTTCCCTCCCTGTTTCCCTAGTATTGGGGTCCCTATGCCTTTAAGTCTTCCAAAAAGTGCTCGCCAAAACAAAACAGCAAAAAATAAAAATAAAAAATGGCCACTCGCTTTTCTTGTGTCCTCCGGTGCCAGGCCTCTGGTACCCGCTCACTGTTCTTGCTGCCCTGTTTCTCTAGTATCCAGGGCCCCGCGCATGCACTGTGTCTGCGTTCTGGCCCGGATGACTGGGGTGGGTGTTCAGCAGTCCTGGGCTCCCTCTCCCTCCCGCTCTGCCTACTATTCAGCTGCCTGGTGCTGGGGTGAGGGGCGCTCGGGTCCCACTGGGCCGGGGCTTGGATCTTACCCCCTTTATGAGGCACTGCGTTCTCGCAGGTGTGGATGTGGTTTTTATTTTGTCCTGTGTCCTCTGGTCTTTATTCTAGGAAGTGTTGTCTTTGTTATATTTTCATAGATATATGTGGTTTTGGGGGGAGAGTTCCGCTTCTCTACTCACGCCGCCATCTTGGCCCCCTTGGTATGTTTGTTTTTATACCATCAATGTTTGGCTGGAGTAATATGTGTATTGCCTAAGATTTTCTTGATAGCTTAACTTTTTAGGACAACATACCAGGTTATTCTAAATTTGGACTGTCTCCCAAAACCTTAAAATTATGAGTGTTATAATCCTAGTAGTTCAGAAAAGGAATAGATCCATTCCAGCTAAGGTTTTTAGGGAATCATTCATGCAAAAGCTTGGTTTCATGGTTGTGGGTAAATGGCAGAATTTCCAGAATCTCCTGCCTGGCCTTAGTCCATTTGCATATCAATAGGTGTTTACCACTGCAGCCTTCTACAGCCTCTGGGGGAAGGGGTAGAGAGATAATGGCCATTCTCTCCTCCATTCTTTTCCTGATACATAACTGGTCTGGCATCTGCCAGTCACCAAGGACCTGCTAATGGAGTTCCTCCCAGAAGGGGCAGGCAGGAATTAGAGAGAATGACAGGGAGGGGAGAGCACAAGTGGCAGTTGAAGGAGATGGATGGGGCTAGCAAATTCAAACAAGCTGTGAGCAATAAATAATAGTCTCTCCCAACCTATCCTTTCCCTTGATTTTGGTTTCACCAGTTTCATAGGGTATTTGCTCTGGGCTGGGAACATCTGCCCCCTTGAGCTACATCTGGCATAGTCAGCAGGATCTGTTGAACCCAAATTCTGTCTTCATGGGTGCAGTGTTTCGGTGGGCTTCCCCTAGAGGTGGTGGGGGAAATACTTTTGGGCCCCCCAGTGGTTAGTGGTTAGTGGGGAGACACCTGGGAATTCTCCAGTGTGGATTTGTTCTGAAGTAAAGCTCCTCCTAGAAGAATGGGAACCTCGTCCAAACTGGGGAAGGGTGGGGACACCAGAGGCAGTAGAGTTGGCCCTCCATGAGATAGGGGAGTTCTTAGGGGTACTAAGTGGCTGTGGGGTGGCTGGATATGTGAGGTGGCTGTTTCTTGCAGCATTTGAAAAGGTTACCAAGGAGAGAGATTCACTTCAGCGTCAATTGCAAGAACAGGAAGATAAGTTGTGGGATTCTCTGAAAAGGGAATGAAAGCTATTGAAAACCAAGGTCCTACTGCTGAGAGACATATTAGCAGTGAGGGAGGAGGCAGCAGAAAAATGTGAGCTCCAAGAGGCTGTGGGGGAGTTGAAGGAAGGGGTGGTACTTTCAGCCCCAGAGATGGTAGAGGAGACGTTAGGGGATGAGGAGTTGGGGGAGGATGAGGAGGTGGGGCTGAGGGTGGAACTTTTGCAGAGGCCACTGCCTGAGGCACCAGCTCCTCCTGTATTGAAGGCCTGCCCAGTTGTTGTTAAGAAAATAAAGACGCAAGAACCTTTGGTTCCTTGGGGAGGGGAACAGCCCCCTCCTCAGGTTGTAGAGTACTCCATGCTCTGCCCCTATGCCCAGGCTGAGCTGGTGGGTTTGAGCACCCCATTTTGACAGAAGCCCTCAGAGCCTCTGCCTACATGGCTTTTATGTCTTTGGGATTTGGGAGCATAGGACATTGTTCTGTCATGGTCAGAAATGGATAAACTGGCTTCCCTGATGACTCCCTCCTCTCTGTCAGAGGTTAAAAAATACCCATCAGACCCCAGGGAATCAAATGCTTTTGTATTGACTGACAGCAGTCCTCAGGGCAATTTGGCATAATCAGAGTTACCATATTTCCCTGCTCACTGGCATAATTATGCAGAGCTCCAGCAGGTTCTACAGGAGTTGGGCATGAAAAATATTTACAATATGGACCCTCAGGGCCCTGATGAGGAGTTGTTCACTGTGGGGATGAGAAATCTGGTGCTCCATAGAGGTTCATGATCACGCTTTGGGGCCCTTGTGACTATTCTTGCCCCCAGTGTACAGCAACCTATATGTGAGGTTACTCATACTATAGCAGATTTAGAAGAGGTTGAAATAATAAGAGCATGGAAATAAATATGGTCTGAAACTGGAAGAAGAGATTGAAAGGGCCCAATGAAGATGTTGAGGGACCAGATGTGGGCTGACTTGATAAAAGGTGGGGGCAGTGAAAGAAAATCTTGATGGACAGCCCAATAGAATCTTGCCAGAGCTGTGGCATCAATTAAAGCTGGAGCAATGGTTCCACCTGATGAGGTCCAAGGTTTGGAAGCTTGAGGCAAAGCTCCATGTCCAGCCTGTATGCCTGCAGGACTTACTGGGGGAGGACACGAAGAACCTGCCTGGACCCTTGCCAGATGATGGTTGGGTATTATGTTTTGACTGAGGGGAGAGTCAAGGCACCCACCTTGGGGGGCTGGCTGGGGCCTCTTGTGATAGAGGCCCCATAGTGAATAAATTATTAGTCCCCAGTGAATGTGTAGTGTGTCCTGGATTTGGTGGACACAGGAACTGAATGCTCCCTGATTTATTGTAACCCTGAGTAGTGTTCAGGGGCCCCCACTGTTATACAGGGCTGTGGCTGTCAGAGTAGAAGAGGCCTGAATCCCCTTGAGAATAGGGGAATCTAATGTATATGATTTTATACTCACCTCTGATTCTCTTACAGATAACTGGCATTATTGCAAGGGGTTTTGGGTTTTGTAGGCTACTGGAGAGTTTCTATCCTGCACTTGGCACAAATTCTGAAACTCTTATGCCCTGTCACATGCAAAGGTATTAGGTGGGATTGGAATAAGACATGTGCAATTACCTCCACCATTCCAAAATGGACAAACTAGATATTTGTGTGACTGGGGCCTTTGGCAGCAACTTGCAGGCCATTTGCCTTAGCATCTCCAGGGCACAATGGAACAGACAACTTGGTCCAGAGAAGAAGAGTGTGGATTGTAGTTCATCAGTGAGGCCTGCCTCTGATGTTTGGAAATGTCAGTAGGGCCTGGCAGGAGTGCATTGTGTGACTGAGGCCCACAGTGACCTGGAGTCTACATGGCCCTGGATATCTTGACATATGGACCAGTCATGGCTGGCCCTCTGGCACCTTGGGGACAAGGCCTGCAGGCTGGCCTCCTGTGTGTTCTTGGAGTAACTGCAGAGTGGCCCCCAAAGGTCTGGGTAGAGCACCCAAATGGCTGGAAGGTGAAGTATTTTGCAGGGAATTTTTGTCTCATTATTGTGACCAGTGCCTGTGCTTCCAGTAATGCTACATCTACTCCTTCCTGCCACTATCCCATCACAGGACCACTCTCTTGCATACATCCTACCTTGTGACTTGGGCCTGCCTCCTAGCCACAGCTGCTGGTTGCTGAGCACACACAGAGCCCCCTACCTGTTCAGATGATGGCTTCCTGTGGAATGGGTGAGCGATGGACTTAATCTGTGTAGGACTTTGAACCCAGCTGTATCATCAGGCTTGGGGATTGTCAAGATTTTATTGTTACCTGTATTTCTGTGGTTATTGTATGTTATTAGTCTGGTTAGAGTGCTCTAGTTTTCTCACACAGGGGCCATTGCATGATTGGGGGCCATTGCATAAAAATTGGGGGCATGTGATTATGAGGCAAGATTTCTGGAGGGCTGGATTGTGCATAAATGGCAGAATTTCCAGAATCCCCTGTCAGACCTTAGTCCATTTACATATCAATAGGTGTTTAACACTGCAGCCTTCTACAGCCTCTAGGGCAAGGGGTCATGACCATTCTCTCCTCCCCTCCATTCCTGGTTAATTGGTCTGGTGTCAGCCAGTCACCAAGGGCCTGCTGATGGAATTCCTCCCACAGGGGGCAGGCAGGAAGTAGACAGCCTGCCAGTGTGGGCAGAGTGTGAGCAGTGGCCAGAGGAGACAGACAGTGCCAGGCTTAGCTAGCAAATTTGAGCAAGCTGTGAGCAGGGAAAAAAATGGTCTCTTCCAAACTACCATTTCTCTTGACTTATTTCAGTTTCATCTGTTTCATAGGGGGATTCAAGCCAAGCCAGGAACACCCTTACCCATGGAGCTACAATGGGACAAGTTACCTGTATTAGGCACAAAACACAGTGTGAACAAATGTACAAGGCATATTTGGAGTAGAGTACAAGGTGATCGAATAGACCTGTTTGTTTGAAATAATTTATACAGCTTTTCCTAATTAATGATAATTGTCACTTTGGTTGCTTTTTAAATATAAGATCAGTAAGTCTTTGGACTGGAAATTTTGATTCAATAAGTCTGAGTGGAGGTTAAGGAATCAGTGTTTTAAACAAGCATTTCAGGTGATTATTAAGTTCAGGGAAATTTGGGAAACAGAGAATGTAAAGAAAATAATGGTACATCAAGTTGGATTAAAAAGGTGCCAGAGTATGTGGGGCTTTAAGTGCCAGGTAAGAGAGCTCAGAATTTTGTTGCTGAATATCAGGAATATTTAAGATTTGGAAGTCTGTGACTCCCTTATTATCTATGCAATGGAATATTGACAGTATCATGAATGTGAATAGAATAGGTGTGAATTAAGTGAAGGTTCCTGTGGCCAGGATTCTCACCTGGTCTTGGTTGGCTAGCTCAGTGCACACCTGTAGGCAATATGTCATTATTCACTCTATATAAAGAGTTCTGCCCAGTGCTCTGGGTTACACAGTGGCATGGCTGTAAGGCTGTAGGAGAGCAGAGATGAGACTGGAGTGGTGGCAGCACCAAGGACAGAGACTGAAGATGGCTTTGTGGGTAGAGTGGCCAAGAGACAGAGACCAGCTTGCTGCATGCAGAATTGCTCTGTGTGGACAGGATTCTAGTGATTGACCTGCCACCATGGGAATAAAGTTGGGTATAACTCTCTCACCCCAAGAATGTTTTACTTTCATTTCTTTGGTCTCATTGAATCCCTAGTGAACTTGTCTGGGGCTGAAACCCATTGGAAAGACAACAGGCAAAAGTCGGCAGGGTTCACTGTTGGCCAAGGAAAACTACAGGCTGCCCTTATGGGAAGGTTGCTTCAGCAGGATGCCTCTGTGAATGGGGAGACAGTGGGTCATCCCCAAGTGGGTATGTGGTCTGAGGTGGCCTGCCTCCTAGAGGACTGGGCCCCATCCCAGGACTGGAGGCAAGTGGAGGTGACCCCTGAGGCTGTAGGGGTGGCCCTTGGTATAGTAAGTAGGTCTTTGGAGAAACAGAGTGCTCGTGAGGCAGCAGAGACTGGGGGTTGGCTGCTTCTTGCAGTATTATAAAGGTCTACAGAAGAGACCCAAGAAATGGCAGCACAAGAACGCGAGATGCAAACTTCTGTGGACTCCCTGAAGAAGGAAATGGCATTGATGCAAGAGGAGGCAGCACGAGAATGCAAGCAGCAAGGTGACATTGGAGAGGTAAACAATTCCTTACAGATCGAGATGGCAGTGCTGCCAGGTGTTCTGAAGGAGGAAGAGGGCATCAAGGAAAAAGATGAACTCCTGAGGGAAGCACAGGAGGAGGTGGCACGAGAACATCAGCTGCATAGCATGGAGGTGAAAGTAAGAGACCTTCTGAAGACTGAGCTAGCATTGATGTGAGTCACAGTAGAAAAGGTAAAGGTTGTAGCAGAGGAGACACTCGGGGGAGGGGAGAGAAAGGTGCCATCAGCCCCAGAAATGTAGGAGCTGGGGAAGGATGAAGGGGTGGTGCCAGAGGCACTGACCCCTCCTGTACTGAAAGCATGCCTAGTGGCTGTAAAGAAAACAAAGACCCAACAGCTGAAAGTTCCCCAAGAAAAGGAGAAGCCCCCTCCCCAGGTCGTCGAACACTCTATGCTCCACCCCTATACTCAGGCTAAGCTGGTGGATTTGGGCTCGCAGTTTAGGCAGAAGCCCTCAGAGTCAATATCAGCTTGGCTCCTGTGTCTGTGGGACCTAGGCGTGGATGGAATTGTTCTGTCGGGATCAGAGATGGGAAAGCTGTCTTCCCTGACAGTGCAGCCACCTTGAGGCAGCAATTACAAAACGCACATCAGACCCCATGGAGTCACTCCCTCCTTGATTGGCTATGGCTGCACTTCGTGCTGTGTGGCCCAATCCAGATGATGTACCATCCTCTCCTGTTATATAGAAGACATATGCTGAGGTCCAACAGGTGTTATGAGAGCTAGGCATAAGAAATACCATCTATAGTCCAGAGAATTATGGCCCAGATGAAGAGATTTTTACTACTGGGATGAGAAATATTGTATTTCAAATGACTCCTACATCCCACTTTGGGTCTCTAGTGGCCATTCTTTCCCCTCACTTAGGGCATCCCATAAGTGAGGTGACACGTACAGTAGCAGACTTCGGAGACACTGAAGCAATGAGAACTCAGAAAGAAATAAGACATGTCAGTCACAAGAAGAATTTACAGGGCCCCATGAAGGTTATGAGGACCCAGATGTGGGTTGATTAAATACGAGCAGGAGCAGATGGAAGGAAATTAAATGGGAAGTAAAATAGGATCTTACTAGAGCTATGGCCACAGCTGAAACCAGAGCAGCAGTTCCAGCCATTAAGACCAAAGAGGCAGAGGTCAGAGACAGAGCCACAAGTCTGGCCTGTGTGTTTGCAAGACTTCCTGCTGGAGAGCGAGCCAACCTCACTTCAGCCCACACAGGAAGGTGATCAGGGAGCATTGTTTGATTGAGGGGAAGGTCAAGGTATCTTCTCTGAGGGAGCAGGGGTTGACTGGGTGCTACATGTTGAAATAGCTATCCATTGTTCCCCAGTGAACATGCAACATGTACTGGCTATTGGTGGACACTGGGGCTGAATGTTCACTGATTCATGGTAACCCTGAGTAGTTCCCCAGGAACCCACTGTAATAGATGGATATGGGCTAAGGCTATCAGAGTGAAAAAAAGCCCAAATTCCTCTGGAAATAAGGCATCTACCCAAAAGGCGTATACTGTGTGTGTATCTCTTATCCCTGAGTATATTTTGGGGATTGATATGCTGCAGGATCTATGGTTGCAGACCACTGCAGGTGAGTTCAGACTGAGAATATGTGTGGTGAAGGCAGCTCAAGGGGACATGCTAGGCACCCGCCCGTAGCTTTGCCTGTGCCTCTGCAGGTGACTAATACCAAACAATACAAACTGCCTGGAGGGCATAAAGAGATTGGAGAAACTCTCCAGGAGCTGGAAAAGGTGGGTATTATAAAGCCCACCCATAGTATTTTCAGTTCCCTAGTGTGGCCAGTAAAAAAGCCAGATGGCTCCTGACATATGACAGTGGATTACAGAGAACTGAATAAAGTCATACCCTCTATGCATGCTGCTGTCCCCTCTATGGCAGGCTTGATGGATACACTCGGCCATGAGCTACGAACATACCATTATGTGGTAGATCTTGAAAATGCCTTCTTTTCCATTGAGCAGGAAAGTCAGGAACAGTTTTCCTTCATGTGGGAAGGATGGCAATGGACTTTCACTGTCCTTCCACAGGGATACCTCCACAGCCCCACCATGTGGCATGGACTTGTAGCCCAGGACTTGGCTACATGGGGGAAACCGCCAATGGTGCAGCTGTACCATTATATTGACGATGTCATGCTCATGGCTGATTCTCTTTCAGATCTAAAAGGTGCAGCACCTAGACTGCTGCAACATCTACAGGAGAAAGAATGGGCTGTGAACAGTACCAAGGTTCAGGGACCAGGTTTGTCTCTCAAATTCTTGGGAGTCCTCTTGTAGGGTAAGACCAAAGTTATACCAGAAGCAGTTATAGATAAGGTCCAGACCTTTCCTACCCCTACAACTGTAGCATTGCTACAGGAGTTTCTGGGTGTTCTAGGCTACTGGAGAGTGTTTATCCAGCACTTGGCACAAATTCTGAAGCCCTTATACCAGTTGGTATGAAAGGGCGTCAGGTGGGACTGGGATCAGACATGTGCATCTACCTTTACTACAGCAAAATGGGAGTCAAGACTGTGCAGGCCTTAAGTATGATAGACCCATAAAGGCCCTGTGAGCTACATGTTCATGTGACTGAAAATGGTTATAGCTGGGGCCTCTGGCAGTGGCTTCAATGAACTCGCCAATCTGTTGGATTCTGGTCACAACTCTGGAAAGGGGCAGAGGTACAATACGCTTTGGTAGAAAAACAATTGGCTGCCATGTATTACACCTTGCTGGCTACAGAACCCATCACTGGAATGGCCCTGATAAAGGTGAAATCCACCTATCCCATCTTTGGGTTGGTATGAGACTGGACCCAAAAGCCAAGGAGTGGTGTGGCACAAAAACCCACAGTAGCCAAGTGGGGTGCATACCTACAGCAGTGTAGTGCCCTCTCTAGTACCCCCTTGAGTGAAGAACTCCAACGCTTATTGGGGCTGGTGGCGTATACTAGTGAAAAGCAGGAATAACTTGCTTTGAACCATTAGCAGCAGAGAGTCCCTATAGGGAGGGAAGAGCCCCTATACCCGAAGATGCATGATAGACAGATGGCTCCAGCCAATGGAAGCCCCCAAAATGGAGGGCCATAGCTTTCCATCCTAAGACTGAGACAGTATAGATGGAATATGGTGAGGGGAAGAGCAGCCAATTTGCAGAGTTGTGGGCTGTATGGCTTGTGATCAGCCAGGGGCCATCCCCTATAGTTGTCTGCACTGATAGCTGGGCTGTCTGTCCGGCCTTGACCCTGTGGCTACCAGCCTGGTACCATACCAACTGGCTGGTTGGTCATAGACCCCTTTAGGGGTGAGAATTGTGGTAGGACTTCTGGGCCTGTGCTCCAACTAAAATAATTACAGTGTACCATGTGACGGTCATTTCCCACTGGCATCCCCAGGAAATGATGAAGCAGATAAATTGGCCCAGATACATTGGTAAGAAGGAAGGCCTGACTCTGATGTAGCACAATTGTTACATCAGTGTTTGTTGCATGCGTAGCAAAAGACAATGTGGGATGTAGCCCTTCGGTGGGTCTTGCCTTTGACCTTTGAAGAAGTTAGTACAGCCTGGCAGGTGTGTGTCATGTGCTCCAAAAGGGACTTACACCGAGTTGCACAGCAACATGGGAAAATAGCTAAGGGGCCTATACCCCTCGTCATGTGGCAGATAGACAATATTGGGCCTCTACCTGTGTCAGAAGGATTTTGGTATGCCATGACTTGTGTGGTCACAGCTATTGGACTTCTCGTTGCTTTTCCTACCCATTGTGCAGACCAGCAGATGATCAAAAGAGGCATGGAGCATCTCTTTGCTGCCTATGGCCGACCACAGGTAATTGAGAGTGACCACAGCACCCATTTTACTGGACATACACTGCAAGAATGGGTGAGACAGCTGGAAATCAAATGGAAGTTTCATGTAAATCCTACCGTACAATCTTACCGCAGTAGGCATGATAGGCACAATGGCTTGTTAAAATCTGGGCTAAAGTCAGATACCAATAGTCTGTGGGGATGGTCAGTCCGCTTATGGACCATGCTATGGCATTTTAATGAGAGATCCCAAAAGGAAGCCCTGAGCCCTGTTGACATGTTAACATGTATGTGTGCCTCCCCTATACAACTGCAAGTACAAACCAAAGAAGAATCACTGAAGCTGAGGCACGGTCACCAGAATAACATCTTGCTCCCATCACCAACTGCACTGAGCCCCGGAGACTCCACTGAGTGGATGTTACCTTGGACCTTTTGACACATGGAACAATGATGGCTGGCTCTCCTGGCTCCTTGGGGACAAGGCCTGGAAGCTGGCTTCCTGTGTATTCTTGGAATATCAGCAGAGTGGCCACCAAAGATCACAGTAGTATATCCTGAACAACCAGAAGGTAGGAGCATTTTACCAGGGGTTTTGTTTTATCATTATGGCCAGTGCATACACCTCCAGTAGCACTATATATAGACCCTTCAGTAACCCCCACCAGGAAGAAATAAAAGTATGGTATACTAGACCTGGAAGGGACCCCCTTTCTGCTACAGTCCTATCACAGGACCACTGTCTTGCATGCATCCTACCTGATGGACAAGATTTGCCTATGTTGTTGTCTTTAAAACATGTGTCTTATCACCCCTAAAGTCTTTGCGGATTGGGAACTTCCTCTGGCTTGGGGACTATTATAATTTTTGTTACCTGTATCAAAATTGTGTTGTATCTTAATTTTGTTATTATATCCAAGTTGTTATCCTCTGTTGCTATTGTGGAATCTGGTTACAGTCCTCCAGGTTTCTCACACAGGGACCATTGTGGAAGTTGGAAAGCATATAGATTGTAAGGTGAGAATCCTGGAGGGGTGGAGTGTGGGGAGGTTGGGGTTCCTATGACTAGAATCCTCACTGAACTTAAACCACCTGATGATGTAATCTATATAAGCTATTATTGCACTATACAGAGAGCTCGGCCCAGTGCTCTGGGTGGAGGTAGAGACCCTAGTGCTTGACCTACTGCCAGGAGAACAAGCCGGGTAATAAACCCTTTCACCCCAAAGAATGTTTTGCTGTCAATTTCTCTGGTCACATTGAATCCATAGCGAGCTTGCCTGGGGCTGAAACCCATTGGCAAGTTAATAGGTAAGACAAGGGCAGTTCAAATCAAGTACAGTTTTTCAGTCTGTCCCCACTCTAGTCTGTAATCAGTGATTTCAGCACCATTATATGCAGGAATCTGAAAGAAACAACAAGCAGAAATTGAGTTCTTTCTTTTAGTTGTCACTACATTGGATACTGTGGACAGTTACAACATGATTCATTCAGTGTCAAAGCTTATAATCTATTAATGATATGAGATACAGAGAAGTGTAGAAATAATTAAATACAAGGCAGAATACTATAACATTAAAATACTCAAATTAAATTAAAAGAAATCATTAGCTGACTCTACATATTTGATGAATTCCTATTTTTAATTTATTAAAATTATTTCCAAATGGTGTTTTGCCAATAGGTTTCAGCACCAGGCAAGTTTACTATGGATTCAATAAGACCAAATAAATGAAAATAGAATGTGCTTGGAGCGAAAGGGTTATACCCCACTTTTTTTCTATGGTGGCATGTCAGTCACTAGAATCCCATCCACTCAGAGTGAGTCTGTATGCAGCAAGCCGGTCTCTGCCTCTGGGCCTCTCTACCAATGCAGCCATCTCAGTCTCTCTCCTTGGCACTGCCACCACTCCAGCCTCTGCTCTGCTCTCCTGAAGCCTTGCAGTTGTGCCACCGTGTCACCCAGAGCACTGGGCAGGGCTCTTTGTATAGAGTCTATAACAATATATGAAGTGTGTAGTGAGCTAGCCTACCCAAGGCCAGGTGAGAATCCTGGCCACAGGACCTTCGCTTTATCCAGAAATGGGTTACTTAAAAAACAGGAGATATGTTGCTTAATATTACTATTTTTTAGTGGGATCAAACCTCAGTACTCTCTGGCTTTTGTACATTGCTGTTATCAAACTCATCATTTATTATAATCAAACTAAAGATTTTGTGTTTTCTTGTCAATGGATTTCAGCTCTGGGAAAGTTCACTATGGATCCAGTCAGACCAAGGAATGACAATGTAATGTTCTTGGGATAAAAGGATTTATTACCTGGCTTTATTCTCCTGGCAATAGTTTGAGCACTAGAATTACATCTGCATCCAACAAGCTGCTGGTCTGTAATCCTCCTTCATCTCTGCTTCCACACAGAGCACTGGGCAGAGCTCTTTATTTAGTGACTCAGTCAATAATAGCTTATTACCTACAGGTGTGGAAGCAGTAGCCTAGGAGCAGGCAAGTTATATCATCAAGTGGTTTAGGTTCAGGTGAGGATCCTGGCCAAAGGAACTTCAGTTTCCCCCACAGTGTGAATACTAAAAACCCTCTGCTAGAATGTGGGAAAAGAGAAGAAAAATTCAAAGATACTTAGGTGGCTTAATAACGAGGCCAATTCTAACATTTTTGTGCTTGTTGGAATAGGAAGATATACACATGAACGTAAAAAGTTTTTTAAAGCTCCATTAACTCACAGTCACATTTTTTTCTGCACCACAGTGTAGAATTATATGCAAACACTACCAGAAATGTTCCAAAGAAATTTAAAAAATACTAAGTTGTACAAATTGATTTATTTTATTATCTTGTTTTGGTTTATATTTAATTACTTACTGTTGACAGTCTATTCATTTTCACAAATTTATTATCCTCCATAAATATAGGAGCTGGAAAGCAAGATTACTATAGCTTTGACCTTCCTAATATCACTAATAGCAGGTCCTAGGTGCCTTCTAGAACCATGGTCCAAGATTTGTGGAACCCTAATTTAGACTTTGACTCCTTAGAGGTTTCTAGGCTTTCAAAAAATGTTAAACCAATTACTGTGCATTTATATACCAAACAATAAAAATAAATTGATAACAAACTCCCCAACTAACAACAACACAAATTGGGCCCTTGCAGGCCAACACAGCTGTAACACATTGAGAGGGAGGATGAGGTATTGGTGCAGTTTTGCACTTCTTTGAATGAGATCCATACTACACATAAACACAAACAAATAAGCAAACACACTAATGATTATTCAGGAATGGTTGCTCCCTTGACAGGAAGCAGAATCATATTGTGGTTAAGTGAAGATTCTTATGGCCAGGATTCTCACAGCCCTGGTTGGCTAGCCCAATACACACATGTGGGCAGTATGTAATTATTGACTGTATATAAAGTGCTCCACCCAGTGCTCTAGGTGAGACAGTGGCACAGCTGCAGGGCTGCAGGAGAGCGGAGATGAGACTGGAGTGATGGCAGCACTAAGGACAGAGACTGAGACAGCTGTGAGGGTAGAGAGGCTCAGAGGCAGAGACCAGCTTGCTGCATGCAGACTCACTCTGAGTGGATGGGATGCTAGTGATTGACCTGCCACTGGGAATAAAGTTGGGTTTAAACTCTTTCACCACAAGAACGTTCCACTGTCATTTCTTTGGTCTCATAGTGAACTTGTCCAGGGTTGAAACCCACTGGCAAGATACATATATTTATCTAACATGAAATGAACCACAAATGGGCCAACTGAACAAAATAACCTCCCTAGACCTATGTTCTGCTTTTAACCAGAAACAAGATTCTTCAGGAATTA
This sequence comes from Manis pentadactyla, assembly GCF_030020395.1. Lineage (NCBI taxonomy): Eukaryota > Metazoa > Chordata > Mammalia > Pholidota > Manidae > Manis > Manis pentadactyla. The sequence continues at coordinate 70,126,886 of NC_080038.1, forward strand.
ATTTGCTCATTATTCATTTCACTTTGGAGCCAGCATGCCCTTGTAAGTCATCTTGGTTACCTTCTTCCTTTTGACTTATACAAGTGCTTCAGAGTTTCCATTAGCAGGAGGACGGTCTACAGAAATATACAAAATAAGCTTTAAAAATTGAAAATAATTTTAAGGATGTTTCTTTAAAATAATACAAAATAATTTAGGAAGACTATGTTAAAACAATAAAGTAATAGATACTCAAATTATATTAATTTTTGTCAATTAAGCTTTAATCTCCAAACATTTAAAAGCTTTGTAATTTCAATTACCAAGTAAAAAACCAATTTTCTGAACATTTGATTTTGTAGTTAAAGAAAGCCATTTACTTTAATAACATTTAACATATAACAATCAGAGATTACAAAACAGGAAATTTAGGTGCAACCATTCAAATCACACAAGAAGCCTCATCACATTGGATGCTGATTTCTTTGGACTTCAATTTACCATTCAAGGGTGGAGGAAGGCAAGATGCAGGAGAAAGGGTAGGTGTTTGAATAGTCAATATATCTGAAGGCTGAGAAATACAAAATACCTTATGACCATTTTGACTTCAATTTCAATTTTATAAAACATTTAGTTATGTGATATAGTTCAAATCAATTTAAAAACTTTTCCCTCTCTCATTCCTTATCTGCCTTTGGCCTACAGGTGAAAGTGCAAAAAACTCTGAATTTATAGGTAGTACCAAGATGCAGTTGATCATACAGAAATTAATTTGGCCTCCACTGTAGATTATATGCCATAAATTCACTGAGGGGATATGTCTCACCAATGAGTTTCAGCCCTGGGAAAGTTCTGATTCAATGTGACCAAAGTAATTGACAGCAAAACGTTCTTTGGGGGTGAAAGGGTTTATTACTGAGCTTGTTCTCCCAGTGGTAGGTTGAGCACTAGCGTCTCTACCTCCGCCCAGAGTACTGGGCCAAGCTCTCTATATAGTGCAGTAATAGCTTATTGCCTAAAGGTATGGAAGCAGTAGGCTAGCAACAGGCCAGTTACATCATCAGGTGGTTTAAGTTCAGTGAGGATCCTGGCCATAGGGACTCCAACTTCCCCACACTCCACCCCTCCAGGATTCTTGCCTTACAACCTACATGCTTTAAATCTTCCGCAATGGTCCCAGTGTGAGAAAGTTGGAGCACTGTAACCAGATACCATAACAACAACAGAGGAGAACAACAACTTAGAGATAATAACAAAAATTAAGATACAAGATTTTGATACATGTAACAAAATTTATAATAATCCTCAAGCCAGAAGAGATTTCTAATAACAAAAATTATAATAATCCTCAAGCCAGAGGAAGTTCCCAATCCACACAGACCTTAGGGGTGATAAGACACATGTTTTAAAGACAACAACATAGGCAAATCTTGTCCATCAGGTAGGATGCATGCAAGAGAGTGGTGCTGGGATAGAACTATAGCAGGAAGGGGGTCCCTTTCAGGTCTAGTATACCATACATTTATTCCTTCCTGGTGGGGGTTACTGAAGGGTCTATATATAGTGCTACTGGAGGTGCATGCACTGGCCATAATGATTAAACAAAACTCCCTGGTAAGATGCTCCTACCTTCTGGTTGTTCAGGATATACCACTGTGACCTTTGGGGGCCACTCTGCTGTTATTCCAGGAATACACAGGAGGCCAGCTTCCAGGCCTTGTCCCCAAGGTGCCAGGAGAGCCAGCCATCATTGGTCCATGTGTTGAAGGGTCCAAGGTCACGTCCACTCAGTGGAGTCTCCAGGGTTCAGTGCAGTTGGTGCTAGCAGCAAGATATTATTCTGGTAGCCGAACCTTGGCTTCAGTGATTCTTCTTTGGTTTGTACTTGCAGTTGTATAGGGGAGGCACCCATATGTGTTGACATGTCTATGGGGCTCAGGACTCCCTTACGAGATCTCTCATTCAAAAACCATAGCATGGTCCATAAGCAGACTGACCATCCCCACAGACTATTGGTATCTGACTTAAGTCCGGATTTTAACAAGCCATTGTGCCTCTCTATCATGCCTGCTGCAGTAAGATTGTATGACACATGAAACTTCCACTTGATTCCCAGCTGTAGCACCCATTCTTGTAGTGTATGTCCAGTAAAATGGGTGCTGTGATCACTCTCAATTACCTGCGGTTGGCAATAGGTGGCAAAGAGATGCACCAGTCCTCTTTTCGTCATCTGCTTGTCTGCACAATGGGTAGGAAAGCAACGAGAAGTCCAGTAGCTGTGTCCACACAAGTCATGGCATAGTGAAATCCTTCTGACACAGGTAGAGGCCCAATATTGTCTATCTGCCACCTGACGAGGGGTATAGGTCCCTTAGCTCTCATCCCATGTTGCTATGGAACTCAGTGTAAGTACCTTTTGGAGCACAGGACAGACTCTGCCAGGCTCTACTAACATCTTCAAAGGTCAAAGGTAAGCCCCACTGACAGTCTACAGGCCACATTTTCTCATGCCCCACCTGCAACAAACACTGATGTAACCATTGGGCTACATCAGAGGCAGGCTTTCTTTCTAACCAGTGTGTCTGTGCCAATTTATCTGCTTCATCATTTCCTAGGGATGCAAGTGGCAAATGACCTGTCACATGGTATACTGTAGTTTTTTTAGTCTGACCACAGGCCCATAAGTCTTGCCACATTTCTTGCCCCCAAAGGGGTCAGTGACCAACCAGCCAGTTGGCATGGGACCAGGTTGGTAGCCACAGGGTCAATCCCTGATAGAGAGCCCAGCTGTCAGTGCAGACAGCTATAGGGGAGGGGCCTCCTGGCTGATCACAAGCCATACAGCCTGCAACTCTGCCCATTGGCTGCTCTTTCCCTCACCATCTTCCATTCATGCTATCTCAGTCTTAGGATGGAAATCTATGGCCCTCCATTTTGGGGGCTGCCCATAGCTGGAGCCATCTGTCTACCATGCATCTTCATGAATAGGGGCTCTTCCCTCCTGATAGGGACTCTCTGCTACTAATGGTTCAAAAGCAAGTTCTTCCTGCTTTTCACTAGTATATGTCACCGGCCCCAAAAACATTGGATTTCTTCACTCAGGGGACTACTAGAGAGGGCACTATGCTGCTGTAGGTAAACACCCTGCTTGGCCAGTGTGGGCATTTGTGCCACACCACTCCTTGGCTTTGGGTCCAGTCTCGTATGACCCCAAGTTGGGAAAGGTGCTTATTACCTTTACTGGGGCCATTCCAGTGATGGGTTCTGTAGCCAGCAAGGTGTGATACACAGCAGCCAGTTGTTTTTCTACCAAAGTGTATTGTACCTCTGCCCCTTTCCAGAGTTGTGACCAGAATCCAATATGTTGGCGAGTTTGTTGAAGCCACTGCAAGAGACCCCAGTCTTAACCATCTTCAGTCACATGAACATCCAGCTCACAGGGCCTTGATGGGTCTATCACACTCAAGGCCTGCATGGCCCTGACTGCCCATTTTGCTGTGGTAAAGGCAGATGAACATGTCTCATCCCAGATGCACCTGATGCCCTTTCATACCAACCAGTGTAAGGGCTTCAGAATTTGTGCCAAGTCCTGGATAAACACTCTCCAGTAGCCTAGAAGACCCCCAAACTCCTATAGCAATGCTACAGTTGTAGGAGTAGGAAAGGCCTGGACTTTATGTATAACTGCTTCTGGTATAACTTTGGTCTTACCCAACCAGATGGCCCCCAAGAATGTGACAGAGAAAACAGGTCACTGAACCTTGGTATTGTTTACAGGCCATCCTTTCTCCTATAAGTGTTGCAGCAGTCTACGTGCTACACCTTCTATATCTGAAAGAGTATCGGATGTGAGCATGACATCATCAATATGATGGTACAACCACACTATTGGTGGTTTCTCCCATGTAGCCAAGTCCTGGGCTGCAAGTCCATGAGAGACAGTAGGTCTGTGGAGGTATCCTTGTGGAAGGATGGTGAAAGTCCATTGCCATCCTTCCCACATGAAAGCAAACTGTTCCTGACTTTCCTGCTCAATGTCAATGGAAAAGAAAGGTATTAGCAAGATCTACCACATAATTGTATGTTCCTAGCTCATGGATGAGTGTATCCATCAGGTATGCAATAGAGGAGACAGCAGCATTCATAGGGGGTATGACTTTATTCAGTTCTCTGTAATCTCCAGTCATATGCCAGTAGCCATCTGGCTTTTTACTGGCCACCCTGGGAAATTGAAAGGACTATGGGTGGGCTTTTTAATACCCACCTTTTCCAGCTCCTGAACAGTTTCTCCAATCTCTTTATGCCCTTCAGTCAGTTTGTATTTTTTGGTATTAGTCACCCACCAAGAGACAGGCAAAGCTATGGGCGGGTGCCTAGCATGTCCCCTCAGAACTGCCTTCACCACACGTGCTCTCAGTCTGAACTCACGTGCAGTGGTTTGCAACCACAGACCGTGCAGCATATCAATCCCCAAAATATACTCAGGGATAGGAGATATTTACCCCCCAGTATACTCTTTTGGGGGCAGATGCCCTATTCCCAAAGGGATTTGGGTTTTTTTCACTCTGATAGCCTTAACCCTGTATCCATCTATTATAGTGGGGCTCCTGGGGAACCGCTCATGGTTACCATGAATCAGTGAACATTCAGCTCCTGTGTCCACCAGAGCTGGGACATGTATGTTCACTGGGGACCAATGGATAGCTATTTCAACATGTGGCCTCCGGTATCCCTCTGTTCCCTCAGGGAAGATACCTTGACCTTCCCCTCAGTTAAACTGTGTTCCCCAATCACCTTCCTGTGTGGGCTGAAGTGAGGTTGGCTCACTCTCCAGCAGGAAGTCTTGCAAACACCCAGGCCGGACTCGTGGCTCTGTCTCTGACCTCTGCCTCTTTGATCTTAATGGCTGAAACTGCTGCTCTGGTTTCAGTAATTGCCATAGCTCTAGTAAGATCCTATTTGACTTCCCATCTAATTTCCTTCCATCTGCTCCTGTCCATATTAAATCAACCCACATCCTGGTCTTCATAAACTTCATTGGGCCCTTTAAATTATTGTGAATAGGAGACCTTATTTCTTTCCGTGTTCTCATTGCTTCAGTTTCTCCTAAGTCTGTTACTGTACGTGATACTTTGCTCATGGGCTGCCCTAAGTAAGGGGTAAAAATGGCCACTAGGGACCCTAGGAGGAATGTGGGAACTGTTTGAAGCACAGTATTTCTCATCCCAGTAGTGGAAATCTCTTCATCTTGGTAATAATTCTCTGGACTATAGATGGCATTTCTTATGCCTAGCTCTCATAACACCTGTTGGAGCTCAATATATGTGTGCCATCTAATAGGAGAGGATGGTAGATCACCCTGTTTGGGCCACACAGTGCAAAGTGCAGCCATAAGCCAATCAAGGAGGGAGTGACTCCCTGGATTCTGATGTGTATTTTGTAATTGCTGCCTCAAGGTAGACTACACTTTCAGGGAAGACACCTTTCCAATCTTTGATCCTTACAGAACAATTCCATCCACCCCCAAGTCCCACAGATACAGGATCCAAGCTGATGTTGACTCCAAAGGCTTCTGCCTAAACCGGGAGTCCAAATCCACCAGCTCAGTCTCAGTATAGGTGAAGAGCATAGAGTGCTCCATGACCTGGGGAGAGTGCTGCTCCTCTCCTTGGGTAACTTTCAGCTGCTGGGTCTCTATTTTCTTTACAACCACTGGGCATGCTTTCAATACAGGAGGGGTCAGTGCCTCTGGAACCACCCCTTCATCCTTCCCCAGCTCCCCCATTTCTGGGGCTGATGGCACCTTTCTCTCCCCTCCGTCAAGTGCCTCCTCTGCTACAACCTTTACCTTTCCTACTGTGCCTCACAGCCATGCTAGCTCAGTCTTCAGAAGGTCTCTTACCTTCACTTCAGTGCTTCACAGATGGCATTCTCATGACACCTCTGCCTGTGCTTCCCTCAGGAGTTCATCTTTTTCCTTGATGGCATTTTCCTCCTTCAGAGCACCTGCAGCTCTCCCATCTCATTCTGTAAGGAATCTTTTACCTCTTTAATGGCACCTTGCTGCCAGCGCTCTCCTGCTGCCTCCTCTTGCATCAGTGCCATTTCCTTCTTCAGGGAATCCACAGAAGTTTGAGCTTGTGTTCTTGTGCCCCTATTTCTTGGGTCTTTTTCAGGAGCATGTCCTTCTCTTCTGTAGACTTTTTAAATACTGTGAGAAGCAGCCAACCCACAGTCCCCACTGCCTCATGTACACTGTCTCTCAAAAGACCTACTTACTATACCAAGGGCTATCTGTATTGCCTCAGGTGTCACCTCCACTTGCCTCCAGTCCTGGGGTGGGGCCCAGTCCTCTAGGAGGCAAGCCACCTCAGACCACATACCCACTGGGGGACAATCCACTGTCTCCCCATTCACAGGGGCAGCCCGCTGCAGCCCCCCTCCCATAAGGGCAGCCTGTCTTTTTCCTTGGTCAACAATGAACCCTGCTGACTTCCCCAATTGTCTTGCCAATGGGTTTCAGCCCCAGGTAAGTTCACTACCGATTCAATGTGACTAAAGAATTTGACTGCAAAACGTTCTTTGGGGTGAAAGGGTTCATTACCTGGCTTGTTCTCCTGGTGGTAGGTCGAGCAGTATTGTCTCTGCCTTTGCCCAGAGCACTGGGCCGAACTCTCTATATTGTGCAATAGTAGCTTATTGCCTAAAGGTGTGGAAGTGGTAGCCTAGCAACAGGCCAGTTACATCATCAGGTGGTTTAAGGTCAGTGAGAATCCTGGCCATAGGAACTTCAACTTTCCCACAGGGTAAAAGTAAAAATATCCTATTTATTTATATGTAGCTTATAAATTTTATGGGTTCCCATTGTTATCTCATGTATGTCTAAAAAACAACCATTTTGGAAATTAACTGTGGTCTAATTACCTATTTACAATATTTAAATAATTATATTCCCTGTAGAATTAACCTTATCCAAAATTATAAAGAATCGGTAGGTAAACATGATTTGTTACCAAAAACTGGAAAAATTCAAGTAACTTCTGGGATTTAGTTAATAGTTATTGTGCCTATATCAATTTCCTGTTTTTGTTAACTGCACTTTGGGTATATAAGATATTAATATTAGGAGAAGCTGAGTGAAGGTTATACACAACTGTTATCTATAGTACTTATGCAACTTCTAGGTAAATCCAATATTATTTCAAAATAAAACAAAAAATTCATGATGGCTTACCATCTGAATGTTCACCAACTTCTAAACTATAACTTTAAATGTATATCCCAGCATTATCTCTGGGTGGTTCTGAAAACAGAAATAAAATTAAAATTATTCTTGCATAAAATTGAAAATCTTTCACTGGAATTTTATCTCATAAATTAAAAGTTTTGCATAAAGAAAAAGTTACAAACATGAAACAATAGGATATTAATATTCAGATATTAATAAAGATTGTAAAAATATAACCCATTACATGCTTGGAATATTGGACATGAAGCATTTAAGTAACACTTTAAAGTTCTTTAGAAGATGCTGAAATGCTAAGTACATGTACCTTAAGGTTGATTTTGCCTGTTTAGAGACAAAATAATTTGTATAAATACATTTCTTTTCAAGTCGACAATTACCATTGATGTGTCTTTGTAAGTGTGGACTAAAGATTATTATACATAATATTACTTGGAATAACAATCATTTTTAAGGTCATATAAAGGTCAGTAATTTGTCCATGTATGAATTGAGACAGCAATAGAAAACAATAGAGTAGAAAAAAACAAGGTAATTTACAACTAAACTAATTTATATGGTAAAATATTTCTTGTACAAATGGTTGAAAATATTTTATAAAGCTGAGAGCAATTAGAAGAAGAGTTCTTAATAGTTAATATTAAGACAGAAAGGATAAAATGTAAATAAAAAAATCATTACTTACCCCATCCAATGTTTGCTCTGTGTGTATGATCTTGCCCTTCATAAACTTTTTAGGGGATCCAGGCTTACCTGGACAGTTAGCATATTTTACTTCCCTAGTGGAGTTGCTCCTTCCTTCCATATTATAGGCAAAAACCTGTTTGACTAAATAATATTTTAGTTTACCAGTAGAAACAGATGATTTAAAAATGTGCATGGTAGAGAGATGAGAAAAAATATGGCAGAGTAGGAAGGCAAGGTGGAAACCTCCTCCCACACACACAACTGGGAAGCAAATACGTATAACCATGAAAATGATCTGAAGACTGTAGATCAGACCATCTATACCTGGTGAGGATGAGAAGACCACAGAGAAAATGGTAAACTGACAGAGCCATGATTGATTGGGATCCAAGCCCTTTCCCCATCCCAGACCACAAACAGGAGGGAGAATTAGTGGAGAGGGAATAAGCACTTAAGGAACACAAGGCCCTAGAGGCCTGCTCTGGGAAGAGTCCGCATTGCTCTGGACTTTGGTGATTAACAGGGATAGACACCAGGGAGAGTTGGAACAATCTTGGAGTTTGAGACTGCTGTCATTTGTGCAGACAGGCATGCTCTGTTGATCCTACTGAGACCCAAAACAGAGGCAGCAGCTTGAAAGATTGAGCAGCAGTGGGAAGGGTGCCAGAGAGGTAAGGGTTGGATGGAATACTCTCTTCAGGAGAAAGGGCACATGGATAATGCTTCCTCAGCCCTCCATCAGGCCAAATGGTGAGGTGTTCAATTTAGCACCAAATGCTCCATCCCCTTCACTGGCAGCTCAGTCCCAAGGTCCTTCCCTGGGCACCTGCATGCCTACCTGGCCAACTCAGACCAGCAGTGTTTAGACTTTGCTCTATGGAAGCCAGAGGGAGGCTTTCCCAGCTTTACTGGCCCTCTCAGTCCAACTGGGGAGATGCTTTATGGAGCCAGCTCAGAGTGCTCCACCCTCCTTGCTGGCAGCCCAGGCCCCTCATGCTGTGCTCCCCTGTTCACCTTCCCTGTCAATCTAGCACCTCTACTATCACTTCAGGGCAGGCAGAGAATGCCCTGCCCACAACAATCCCAGCATAAGCACAGCTGCTTGTCCAAAGAGGGCCTGCTGAGGCAAGCTTCTAGCTGCTGGGGACTGATATTAGTCATTGCCAGAGACAGAAAGAAAGGTGGCCCTATGAACAATGATCCCAGCAGAAGTGCCAGCTACAAGATGCACAAAGGGCTTCTGCTGACAGATCAGCCACTGCTGGGAGATGGACAGACAGGCATCCCCACCTATAGCACACCAACAGAAACTGGGTCTCCACTGAATAGGAGAACCAGGCACTGGAAAGTAAAGAGTCTTGAGCTTCTGGGCACCACAGGACACCTTCTTCATGAAGTCACTACTCTCTAGACCAGGATGCATAGTGCATCTAATACAAAGAAAGAAACACAGAAACCAAGACAAAATGAGGAGGCAGAGGAGCATGTTCCAAACAAAACTACAGGAAAAGACACCAGAAAGAGGGCTAAATGAAACAGAGGTCATCAGTCTTCTTGATACAGATTTCAAAGTAATGGTCATAAATATACTCGCTGATCTGGGGAAAGGTATTGACAACATCAGGAAGGACTTCAACACAGAAAAGAAGAGTTGATAAAGAGCCTCTCAGAGCTGAAGAATACAATAACTGAAACAAAATATACAGTGTAGGGAATATATAAGTTTGCTGCAAGGTAAGAGACAATGAGATGGAAATAAGAGAAAAGGAAAAAAATGAAGCTGAGGAATGTAGAGAAAAAAGAATCTGTAGAAACAAAAGGATACTAAAAGAGCTGTGTGACAACACAAAATGAAAAATTGTCAACATAATAGGGGTACCAGAAGAAGAGAAAGACGGGTAGAAATCTTTTTGAAGAAGTAATTGCTGAATGCTTTCCCAATCTGGGGAAGAAAATAGACACTCAGATCCTTGAATTACAGAGAGCCCCTAACAAAAGCAACCCCAGGAAGACAACATCAAGACATATAATGGTTAAAATGACAGAGATTAAGGATAAAGAGAGGGTAGTGAAATCTGCTAGAGAGAGGCAAAAAATTACTTATAAAGGAAACTCCATAAAGTTTTTAGCAGACTTCTCAGAAAAATTTTACAGTCTATAAGGGTATGCATGAAATATTTAATGTGTTGACAGAGAAGGAATTTCAACCAAGAATCCTCTAGCCAACAAGGTTATCATTCAAAATTGAAGGAGAGATTAAAAATTTCCCAGATAAAAGGAAGTTAAACAAATTCACCACCAACTGGCATTACAGTGTGTTAAAGGGAATTCTATATTAAGAAATGTTCTGAGAGGGGCAGAAGATGGCGGCGTGAGTAGAGCAGCGGAAATCTCCTCCCAAAACAACATATATCTATGAAAATATAACAAAGACAACCCTTCCCAGAATAAAGACCAGAGGACACAGGACAATATCCAGACCACATCCGCACCTGAGAGAACCCAGCGCCTCGCGAAGGGGGTAAGATACAAGCCCCGGCCCCGCGGGAGCCGAGCGCCCCTCCCCCCCAGCTCCCGGCGGGAGAAGAGCAGGCAGAGCTGGAGGGAGACGGAGCCCAGGACTGCCGAGCACCCAGCCCCCACCATCCGGGCCAGAGTGCAGGGCGCTCGATACTAGGAAAACAGGGCAGCAAGAACAGTGAGCAGGCACTGGAGGCTGGGCGACAGAGGGCATAAGAAAAGCGCGCGACCATTTTTTTTTTTTTTGCTTTTTTGCTGTTTTGTTTTGGCGAGCGCTTTTCGGGAGTTTTAGAGGGATAGGGACCCCAATACTAGGGAAACAGGGTAGAAAGACCGGTGAGCAGAGGCCTGAGGCTGGCACCGGAGAATAAAGAAAAACGAACGACCACCTTTTTTTTTTTTTTAATTAAAAAATTTTTTTTTTTTTTAAATTAAAAAAAATTTTTTTTTTCTTTTTTTTTGGTGGGCGTTGTTTTGTTTTGGCGGGTGCTTTTTGGAAGTCTTAAAGGGGCAGGGTGGGTCACTTAATTCAGAGGTAGGGAATCCGGGATCTCTGGGCACCCTAACCCCTGGGCTGCAGGGAGCAGGGAGGCCCCTTACGGAGATAAATAGCCTCCCAGCAGCTCCTGCTCCAACGCGACTCCACCATTTTGGAGTAGCTGCCGGAGCCAGGCCACGCCCACAGCAAAAGCGGAGATTAACTCCATAGCAGCCGAGCAGGAAGCAGGAACCCTGTCTGCGCGCAGCTGCGCAGCACAAGCCACTAGAGGCCGCTGTTCTCCCAGGAGAGGAGGGCCACAAACCAACTAGAAAGGAAGTCCTTCCAGCCGTCACTCGTCCCAGATCTGCAGACTATTCCTATCACCATGAAAAGGCAAAGCTACAGGCAGACAAAGATCACAGAGACAACACCAGAGAAGGAGACAGACCTAACCAGTCTCCCTGAAAAAGAATTCAAAATAAGAATCATAAACATGCTGACAGAGATGCAGAGAAATACGCAAGAGAAATGGGATGAAGTCCGGAAGGAGATCACAGATGCCAGAAAGGAGATCGCAGAAATGAAACAAACTCTGGAAGGGTTTATAAGCAGAATGGATAGAATGCAAGAGGCCATTGATGGAATTGAAATCAGAGAACAGGAACGCATAGAAGCTGACATAGAGAGAGACAAAAGGATCTCCAGGAATGAAACAATATTAAGAGAACTGTGTGACCAATCCAAAAGGAACAATATCCGTATTATAGGGGTCCCAGAAGAAGAAGAGAGAGGAAAAGAGATGGAAAGTATCTTAGAAGAAATAATTGCTGAAAACTTCCCCACACTGGGGGAGGAAGTAATCGAACAGACCACGGAAATACACAGAAACCCCAACAGAAAGGATCCAAGAAGGGCAAAACCAAGACACATAATAATTAAAATGGCAAAGATCAAGGACAAGGAAAGAGTGTTAAAGGCAGCTAGAGAGAAAAAGGTCACCTATAAAGGGAAACCCATCAGGCTAACGTCAGATTTCTCAACAGAAACCCTACAGGCCAGAAGAGAATGGCATGATATATTTAATACAATGAAACAGAAGGGCCTTGAACCAAGGATACTGTATCCAGCACGACTATCATTCAAATATGACGATGGGATTAAACAATTCCCAGACAAACAAAAGCTGAGGGAATTTGCTTTCCACAAACCACCTCTACAGAACATCTTACAGGGACTGCTCTAGATGGGAGCACTCCTAGAAAGAGCACAGCACAAAACACCCAACATATGAAGAATCGAGGAGGAGGAACAAGAAGGGAGAGAAGAAAAGAATCTCCAGACAGTGTATATAACAGCTCAATAAGCGAGCTAAGTTAGGCAGTAAGATACTAAAGAGGCTAACCTTGAACCTTTGGTAACCAAGAATTTAAAGCCTGCAATGGCAATAAGTACATATCTTTCAATAGTCACCCTAAATGTTAATGGGTTGAATGCACCAATCAAAAGACACAGAGTAATAGAATGGATAAAAAAGCAAGACCCATCTATATGCTGCTTACAAGAAACTCACCTCAAACCCAAAGACATGTACAGACTAAAAGTCAAGGGATGGAAAAACATATTTCAAGCAAACAACAGTGAGAAGAAAGCAGGGGTTGCAGTACTAATATCAGACAAAATAGACTTCAAAACAAAGAAAGTAACAAGAGATAAAGAAGGACACTACATAATGATAAAGGGCTCAGTCAAACAAGAGGATATAACCATTCTAAATATATATGCACCCAACACAGGAGCACCAGCATATGTGAAACAAATACTAACAGAACTAAAGGGGGATATAGACTGCAATGCATTCATTCTAGGAGACTTCAACACACCACTCACCCCAAAGGATAGATCCACTGGGCAGAAAATAAGTAAGGACACGGAAGCACTGAACAACACAGTAGAGCAGATGGACCTAATAGACATCTATAGAACTCTACATCCAAAAGCAGCGGGATATACATTCTTCTCAAGTGCACATGGAACATTCTCCAGAATAGACCACATACTAGGCCACAAAAAGAGCCTCAGAAAATTCCAAAAGATTGAAATCCTACCAACCAACTTTTCAGACCACAAAGGCATAAAACTAGAAATAAACTGTACAAAGAAAGCAAAGAGGCTCACAAACACATGGAGGCTTAACAACACGCTCCTAAATAATCAATGGATCAATGACCAAATCAAAATGGAGATCCAGCAATATATGGAAACAAATGACAACAACAACACTAAGCCCCAACTTCTGTGGGACGCAGCAAAAGCAGTCTTAAGAGGAAAGCATATAGCAATCCAAGCATATTTAAAAAAGGAAGAACAATCCCAAATGAATGGTCTAATGTCACAATTATCGAAATTGGAAAAAGAAGAACAGATGAGGCCTAAGGTCAGCAGAAGGAGGGACATAATAAAGATCAGAGAAGAAATAAATAAAATTGAGAAGAATAAAACAATAGCAAAAATCAATGAAACCAAGAGCTGGTTCTTCGAGAAAATAAACAAAATAGATAAGCCTCTAGCCAGACTTATTAAGAAGAAAAGAGAGTCAACACAAATCAACAGTATCAGAAACGAGAAAGGAAAAATCACGACGGACCCCACGGAAATGCAAAGAATTATTGGAGAATACTATGAAAACCTATATGCTAACAAGCTGGGAAACCTAGGAGAAATGGACAACTTCCTAGAAAAATATAACCTTCGAAGATTGACCCAGGAAGAAACAGAAAATCTAAACAGACCAATTACCAGCAACGAAATTGAAGCGGTAATCAAAAAATTACCAAAGAACAAAACCCCCGGGCCAGATGGATTTACCTCGGAATTTTATCAGACATACAGGGAAGGCATAATACCCATTCTCCTTAAAGTTTCCCAAAAAATAGAGGAGGAGGGGATACTCTCAAACTCATTCTATGAAACTAACATCACCCTAATACCAAAACCAGGCAAAGACCTCAAAAAAAAAGAAAACTACAGACCAATATCCCTGATGAACGTAGATGCAAAAATACTCAACAAAATATTAGCAAACCGAATTCAAAAATACATCAAAAGGATCATACACCATGACCAAGTGGGATTCATCCCAGGGATGCAAGGATGGTACAACATTCGAAAGTCCATCAACATCATCCACCACATCAACAAAAAGAAAGACAAAAACCACATGATCATCTCCATAGATGCTGAAAAAGCATTTGACAAAGTTCAACATCCATTCATGTTAAAAACTCTCAGCAAAATGGGAATAGAGGGCAAGTACCTCAACATAATAAAGGCCATCTATGATAAACCTACAGCCAACATTATATTGAACAGCGAGAAGCTGAAAGCATTTCCGCTGAGATCGGGAACTAGACAGGGATGCCCACTCTCTCCACTGTTATTTAACATAGTACTGGAGGTCCTAGCCACGGCAATCAGACAAAATAAAGAAATACAAGGAATCCAGATTGGTTAAGAAGAAGTTAAAGTGTCACTATTTGCAGATGACATGATACTGTACATAAAAAACCCTAAAGACTCCACCCCAAAACTACTAGAACTGATATCGGAATACAGCAAAGTTGCAGGATACAAAATCAACACACAGAAATCTGTGGCTTTCCTATATACTAACAACGAACCAACAGAAAGAGAAATCAGGAAAACAACTCCATTCACAATTGCATAAAAAAAAATAAAATACCTAGGAATAAACCTAACCAAAGAAGTGAAAGACTTATACTCTGATAACTACAAGTCACTCTTAAGAGAAATTAAAGGGGACACTAACAGATGGAAACTCATCCCATGCTCGTGGCTAGAAAGAATTAATATCGTTAAAATGGCCATCCTGCCTAAAGCAATATACAGATTTGATGAAATCCCCATGAAACTACCAGCAACATTCTCCAATGAACTGGAACAAATAATTCAAAAATTCATATGGAAACACCAAAGACCCCGAATAGCCAAAGCAATCCTGAGAAAGAAGAATAAAGTAGGGGGGATCTCACTCCCCAACTTCAAGCTCTACTATAAAGCCATAGTAATCAAGACAATTTGGTACTGGCACAAGAGCAGAGCCACAGACCAATGGAACAGACTAGAGAATCCAGACATTAACCCAGACATATATGGTCAATTAATATTTGATAAAGGAGCCATGGACATACAATGGCGAAATGACAGTCTCTTCAACAGGTGGTGCTGGCAAAACTGGACAGCTACATGTAGGAGAATGAAACTGGACCATTGTCTAACCCCATATACAAAAGTAAACTCAAAATGGATCAAAGACCTGAATGTAAGCCATGAAACCATTAAACTCTTGGAAGAAAACATAGGCGAAAACCTCTTAGACATAAACATGAGTGACCTCTTCTTGAACATATCTCCCCGGGCAAGGAAAACAACAGCAAAAATGAGTAAGTGGGACTATATTAAGCTGAAAAGCTTCTGTACAGCAAAAGACACCATCAATAGAACAAGAAGGATCCCTACAATATGGGAGAATATATTTGAAAATGACACATCCGATAAAGGCTTGACGTCCAGAATATATAAGGAGCTTACATGCCTCAACAAACAAAAAACAAATAACCCAATTAAAAAATGGGCAGAGGAACTGAACAGACAGTTCTCCAAAAAAGAAATACAGATGGCCAACAGACACATGAAAAGATGCTCCACATCGCTAATTATCAGAGAAATGCAAATTAAAACTACAATGAGGTATCACCTCACACCAGTAAGGATGGCTGCCATCCAAAAGACAAACAACAACAAATGTTGGCGAGGCTGTGGAGAAAGGGGAACCCTCCTACACTGCTGGTGGGAATGTAAGTTAGTTCAACCATTGTGGAAAGCAGTATGGAGGTATATCAAAATGCTCAAAACAGACTTACCATTTGACCCAGGAATTGCACTCCTAGGAATTTACCCTAAGAACGCAGCAATCAAGTTTGAGAAAGACAGATGCACCCCTATGTTTATTGCAGCACTATTTACAATAGCCAAGAATTGGAAGCAACCTAAATGTCCATCAATAGATGAATGGATAAAGAAGATGTGGTACATATACACAATGGAATACTACTCAGCCATAAGAAAAGGGCAAATCCAATCATTTGCAGCAACATGGATGGAGCTGGAGGGTATTATGCTCAGTGAAACAAGCCAAGCGGAGAAAGAGAAATACCAAATGATTTCACTTATCTGTGGAATATAAGAACAAAGGAAAAACTGAAGGAACAAAACAGCAGCAGAATCACAGAACTCAAGAATGGACTAACAGGTACCAAAGGGAAAGGGACTGGGGAGGATGGGTGGGTAGGGAGGGATAAGGGGGGGAGAAGTAGGGGGTTATTAAGATTAACATACATGGGGGGGTAGGAGAAAAGGGAGGGCTGTACAACACAGAGAAGGCAAGTAGTGATTCTACAACATTTTGCTATGCTGATGGAGAGTGACTGTAAAGGGGTTTATAGGGGAGACCTGGTATAGGGGAGAGCCTAGTAAACATAATATTCGTCATGTAAGTGTAGATTAGTGATACCAAAAACAAAGCAAGAAAAAAAAAAAAGGGCAGTTCCTGTGTGGTAACCTCCAACGAGTTCTACACAAGGGTATAAAGGGCATATAAAAGTGTAGGCAAAGGGTCTGTGTTTATACAGAGGATCAAAGCCTAATTGGGCTACCCCGAAAATGAACTAAGATACGATATGAAAAAGAACTTCCAACATCTGCACTCTCTGGAAGACTCATGCCAGAAGATGATCATCAAAAAACCCCAACAAAGATCCACGCACTGCTACAGCTGTAGATGCACTCATCCCACCAGTTCCTGGACTTGCCATGGGAATGAGGAAGGAGATATCTAAGCTGGCCTGTGCATACAGTAAAACAACAAATTTGACTGGATCTATACTGTTGGAACTCAACCAAGAATTTGGAGAAGTGCAAATTGTAGCGCTCCAAACTCTTACAACTACAGACTATTTACTGTTAAAAGAACATATGGCATGTGAACAGTCCCCAGGAATGGGTTGTTTTAATTAGTCTGATTTCTCTCAGACTGTTCAAGTTCAGTTGGACAATATCCACCATATCAAAGGTAAGTTTTCACAAATGCCTAAGGTGCCTAACTGGTTTTCTTGGTTTCACTGGAGATGGCTGGTAATTACAGATATGCTTTCGTTATGTATCTATACTCCTATTATGTTAATGTGTGTGCGCAATTTAAGTAGTAGCTTAAAACCTACATATGCTGAAGTTACTCTACAAGAAGATATGTCAAAGAAATAATCAATCTTCCCATGTTTTCTTCCGCCTGCTACTTCTATAGCTTTTCTTCTTCCTTCCTAATTACAACCCTTAAATAGAATTCGTGCCTCATATCAAATTTACTGAGTATCATAACTCCTCCAAGTGGTAAAGATACCTCAAGACAAATGCTGGGCATAGAAGCCACAGGGCATAAATATGCAAAGAAGTAAAAAGCTAACCTTTTCAAACAATAAGGCTTCTCTCTCACTTACCAACTCTACATTTCCCTGTATGGCCCCGGAAGATGACTGGTTAGCCAGAGACGGGTAAGATTCCTCAAGGGAGGAACAACCTAAGACAGGCACAGTCGCAGGGGGGCCATCAGGTGAGAAATTGGGGATCAACAGAGGTGAGGCTTAGAACCTCACCCCCCCTGTTCTGAGAGAAATCTTCTGCATACGTGGATGTTTTATTTCCCTGGTCTAGCTTGGATTAACACATAGTCTACAGGCACACACCTGATCATCTACATTTGCTCTCTTACAACACTAAACTATGTTTTCTACCTTTATCTTGTATCTACCTACCACTTCAGCATTTTATTAAAAATAATAATAATAAAGAGAGAAATGTGGTATCCACATATAAATCAAGTATAAAAACCAAATGAGTATTCATATTTGAACTGACTGTTTATAGGTCATAATGCATGAGCAATACCGAAAGTTTCTGTGATGACTGCCCTTGTACTGTTCACCATGTAACTTATTCATTATGTAAGAATTTGTTCTACATATAAGAACTTGTTTGTTATGCCTCAGAAGATTGGAGACTGACGAAAATTAGGCTTGGGGTGGATTAATGATTGTACATTGAGCACTGACTCCCCTATACAGAATTTTATTGTTGTTAACAACCATTTGATCAATAAATATGAGAGATGCCCTCACAAAAATAAATAAATAAATAAATAAAAAAAAAAAAAAAAAAAAAGAAATGTTCTTAAGCCTATTTTCACCAGTGAAAATAAACCCACAGTAAAGGTAGAAGATCAATCACTCCCCAAGCAAGTATGAAGTTAAAAAAGAAAAACAAAACAAATCAAAAGTAGTAAAGCCAACTATACACAAGATCAGTCAAGGAATACACAAAAAATGCAGATTATGACATCTAATACATAAATGGTACAGGAAGAAAAATTATAAAAAATAGTACTTGCAGATAGTGTTTGAAATAATGCAACCATCAACTTAATATAGACTGTTATACATTTAGGACACTATGAAACTTATGGTAACCAGAAACCTAAAGCCTATAATAAATACACAAAAAAATTAAAAAAAGATCCAAGCATAACACTAAAGAAAACCATCAAATAACAATTGGGTTATTTGAGAGGGTATTAAGAGAGGAAGAAAAGAACATAGGGAACCTACAAAAACATCAGAAAATGAATAATAAAATGGCAATAAGTACATTCCTCTCAATATTTACCTTAAATCTAAACGGACTGAATGCACCAATCAATGGCAGAATGGCAAAAGAAACAAGACCCATCTATCTGCTGCTTACAAAAGACTCATTGCAGACTTAAAACATGCACAGACTGAAAGTGAAGGGATGGAAAAAGATATTTCATACAAATAAAAGGGAGAAAAAAGCAGGAGCAGCAATACTTATACCAGAAAAAGTAAACTTCAAAACAAAGGAAGCAACAAGAGACAAAGAAGGATATTACATAATGATTAAGGGGTCAGTCCAACAAGGGGATATAACCATTACAAATGTCTATGCTCCCAACACAGGAGCACCTAAATATATAAAATAAATATTAACAGAATTATAGAGGGAAACAGACTACAACTCATTCATTTTAGGAGAATTTAACATACCACTAACATCAATAGACAGATCAACCAGACAGAAAATAAATAAGGAAACAGAGGCACTGAACAATACATTAGATCAGACGGCCTTAACAGATATCTACAGAACATTCCACCCAAAACCAGTAGGATAAACACTTTTCTCCAGTGTACATGAAATGTTCTCCAGAGTAGATCTCATATTAAGCCATAAAAAGGGCCTCAATAAATTCAAGAATATTGGAACTGTATCAAACAACATCTCAGAACACAATGGTATGAAACTAGAAATAAATTATACATAGAAAAACCAAAAATGCCTACAAACAGATGGAGGCTAAGCAGCATGATACTAAATAATCAATGGATCAATGAACAAATCAAAACATATCAATCAATGAATGGAGACAAATGAAAACAAAAATACCACATTCCAAAATATGTGGGATGCCACCAAAGTGGTTCTAAGAGGGAAGTACATAGCAATACAGGTCTACTTCAAGTAAGAAGAAAATTCCCAAGTAAACAGTTTAAACTCACAATTAAAGAAACTAGAAAAAGAACAACAAGTGAAACCCAAGGTTAGTAGAAGGAGGGACATAATAAATATCAGAGCAGAAATAAATAAAATACAGAAGGATAAAACAATAGAAAAATATCAACAAAACTGGGAACTGATTGTTTGAGAAAATAAACAAATTAAACAAACCCCTGGCCAGACTTATCAAGAGAAAAAGAGAAAGTACAAAAATAGCATCAGAAACAAAGAAAAAAGGAATACTCACAATGGATACCACAGAAATAAGAAGAAATATTAGAGAATTCTATGAAAAATTACATGCTAATAAACTGGACAAACTAGAAGAAATGGACAAATTCCTAGAAGAGAACAACCTTCCAAGACTGAATCAGGAAGAAACAGAAAAATTTAACAGACCAATCACAAGCAATGAAATTGAACTGGCAATTAAAAAACTTCCAACAAACAAAAGTTGAGGACTGATGGCTTCACAGCTGAATTGTACCAAACACTTAAAAAAGAAGTAATGCCCATCCTTCTTAAAGTATTCCAAAAAGTAGTAGAGGAGGGAATACTTCCAGGCTCATTTTATGAGGCCAGAATCACTTTAATACCAAAACCAGACAAAGACAATATAATAAAAGAAAATTATTATGAATATCCCTGATGAACATAGATGCAAAAATCCTCAACAAAATATTAGCAAATTGAACTAAAAAATACATTAAAAGGATCATCCATCACAACCAAGTGGGATTTCTTCCTATCAAAATCAGTCAAAGTGATACACCACAGTAACAAAAAAGGATAAAACCATATGATCATCTCAATAGATGCTGAAAAAGCATTAGACAAAATTCAACACCAATTCATGATAAGCACTCTCAACAAAATTGGTATAGAGGGTACATACCTCATCATAATGAAAGTCATATCCAACAAACCCACAACTAACATACTCAATAGTTTGGAAAGCTGAAAGCTTTTCCCCTAAGATCAGGAACAAGACAAGGATGTCCAGTCTCATTACTTTTATTCAATATAGTACTGGAGGTCCTAGCTATGGCTATCATAGAAGACAAAGAGATTTAGAAAAACCTTAAGACTTCCCCCAAAACTATTAGAATAACTTGATTCAACTAAGTTGAAGGATACAAAATTAATGCACAGAATTCTGTTGCTTTCCTATATACTACCAATGACCTAATAGAAAGAGAAATCAGGAAAACAATTCCATTTACAATTGCATCAAAAAAATACTTAGGAACAAACTTAACCAAGGAAGTGAAAGACCTGTACTCTGAAAACTATAGGACACTCATGAGAGAAATGGAAAGCACAAATAAATGGAAAGCTACCCCATGTTCATGTTTAGGAAGAATTAATTTTGTCATAATCACCATTTTACCCAAAGCAATTTACATATTCAAAGGAAGAATTAATATTGTCATAATCGCCATTCTGCCCAAAGCAATTTACATATTCAAAGCAATTCCTATCAAAGTGCCAAGGGCATTTTCCTTTTTTTCCAACAACAATTTTCAATGAACTAGAATAATAATCCTAAAATTCATGTGGAACCACAAAAGACCATGAATAATCAAAGCAATCTTTACAAAGAAGAACAAAGTGGGTTTATTATGCTCCCTCACTTCAAGTTATATTACAGAGCTACAGTAATCAAAGCAGTATAGTTCTGGCACAAGAACAGACCCATAGATCAGTGGAACAAAACAGAGAGCCCAGAAATAAACCCATGCATATACAGCCAATTAATATATGATAAAGGTTCCATGAATATATAATAGAAAAAAGACAGTCTCCTTAATAACTGGTGTTGAAAAAGCTGGACAGCTACATGAAAGACAATGGAACTGGATTATTGTGTAAACCCATACACAAAAGTAAATTCACAATGAATTAAATACCTAATTGTAAGACATGAAACCATAATCTTAGAAGAAAACAGGCAAAATTGTCTTGGACATAAGCATGGGAAAGTTTTTCTGGAAAAATCACATATTCCTGGCAAGGGAAACAAAATGAAAAATGAACAAGTGGGACTACATCAAACTAAAAAGCTTCTGTACAACAAAGGACATCAGCGTCAGAATAAAAAGGCAGCTACAGGATTGGAGAACATATCCATAAATGATTTATTCAAGAAGGGGTTTATATAAAAAAATATAGAACTCACATGCCTTAACACCAAAAAAGAATAACCCTATTAAAATATGGGTGCAGGACCTGAACAGATATTTTACCAGTGAAGAAATAAACTGGCAAACAGACACACGAAAAGATGCTCCACATTACTAATCATCAGGGAAGTGAAAATCAAAACCCCAAACAGATATTACCTCAGACCAGTCAGAGGGGCCACTATCCCAAAGATAAGAAATAGCAAGTGTTGGTAAAGTGTGGAGAAAAGGGAACCTTCCTATACTGTTGGTGGGAATGTAAATTGATGTAGCTGGCATGGAAAGCAGTATGGAGGTTCCTCAAAAATCTAAAACTAGAAATACCACTGGACCCAGTAATTCCAGTTCTAGGAATTTACCTGAGGAAAACAAAACCTCTGATTTCAAAATATATATGTACCGCTATGTTTATTGCTGCATTATTTACAATAGCCAAGATATGGAAGCAAACAAAGCATCCATCTATAAATAAGTGTATAAGGAAAATGGTGCATATATGCAATGCTATATTATTTAGCCATAAAAATAGAGAAATCCTACCAATTGTAACAACATGAAAGTATTACACAAAGTGAAATAAGCCAGGCAGTGAAAGACAAATACCATATAATTTCACTTATATGTGGAATCTAAAATCAAAACAAATAAAATGAACAAAATAGCAGTAGAATCATAGACACTAAGAAGGGACTGGTGGTTACCATGTGGGAGGGGTTGGGGTCAGTGCATGGGATGAGTGAGGGGGCTAAATGGGCACAAAAATCTCATTTAAGAGATTTTACAGCTGTTTAATAGTTGACTAGCCTATTCAGTATAGACTTGAAACTTCAGAATGGAATGAAACTATTTGTCTACCTGCATCAGATATAAATTAGTCATGAGGGTGGAAGTGCAGCATGGAGAATAAAGCCAGTATTTCTGTAACATTTCCTATGTTGACAGATAGTAACTCCACTGATTCAGGTGAGGATTTATGGCTTTTTCTATTTTTTAAAATTATCTTTTTAAAAATCTATTTCTGCTCTTTATTATGTCCTTCCTTCTACTAACTTGGGTTTTGTTTGTCCTGCTTTTTCTATTTCCTTTAGTTGTGAGTTTAGATTGTTTACTTAGGATTGTTCTTGTTCCCTGAAGTAGGCCTGTATAGCTGTATACTTCCCTGTTAGAACCACTTTTGCTCTGTCCCACATATTTTGAATCATTGTGCTTCTGTTTGTCTCCATGTATGGTTTGATTTGTTCATTGATCCATTGATTACTTAGAAGCATATTGTTTAGTCTCCATGTGTTTGTGGGTTTTTTTTGTTTTCTCCATATAATTTATTTCTAGTTCTATACCACTGTGATTTGAAAAGGTGCTCGATACAATTTCAATCTTTTTGAATTTACTGAGGCTCTTTTTGTACCCTGATATGTGATCCATTCTGGAAAATGTTTCTTGTGCACTTGTAAAAAATGTGTATCTTGCTGCTTTTTGGTGGAATGTTCTGCATATATTTTTAAAATCCTTCTGGTCTAATATGTCATTCAATGTCTCTGTTTCCTTATTTATTTTCTATCTGGGTGAACTGTCCATTGATGTATGTGGGGTGTTAATGTCTCCTAATATGATTGTATTGCTGTCTATTTTCTCCTTTAGGTCTTGTTAGTATTTACATTATATATTTAGGTGCTCCTATGTTAGGTGCATAGATATTTATGACTTCTATATCCCCTCGGATTGATCCCTTTATGATTTTGTAGTGTTCTTTGTCTCTTATTGTTTGTTTTGAAGTCTATTTTGTCTGATATAAATACTGTTACTCCTGCTTTTTTGCCTTTTATTTGCATGAAATATCTTTTTCCATCCTGTTGCTTTCAGTCTATATATTTCTTTAGGTCTGAAATGGGTGACTTGTGGGCAATATACAGACAGGTCTTATTTCTGCATACTTTCTGCCACCCTGTGTTTTTGATTAGTGCACATAGTCCATTTACATTTAAGTTAATTTTTGATAGGTATGTACATATTGCCATTGTATTAACTTTTTTCTGGTTGTTTATGTAGTTCCTGTATATTCATTTCTTCCTCTCTTATACTCTTGTCATGTTATTTGAAGTTTTTCTTTAGTGTTATGCTTGGATTTATTTTTCAAAAATTTTCTCTGTATCTGTAATAGGCTTTAGGTTTCCAGTTACCATAAAGTTCATAGTTTCCTAAATATAAGACTATGTACATTAAGTTGATTGTCATTCTATTTTGAACACAATCTAAAAGTACTACATTTTTCTTCTTCTTCATCCACACTTCAAGTATCAAATGTCATAATTTACATCGTTTGTGTATCCCTTGACTGATTTTGTGGGTAGTTAATTTTAATACTTTTGTTTTTTAACTTCATACTTGTTTAGTAAATAATAGGTTTACTACCTTTACTGCAGGTTTATTTTCACTGATGAAAAATATTTAGGCTTAAGCACATTTCCATGTACAGAGTCCTTGTAATACATCCTGTAAGGCCAGTTTAGTGGGGGTGAATTCTTTAACTTTGGTTTATTGGGGAAAATTTTAATCCCTCTTTCACTTTTGAATGATAACCTTGCTGGAGAGAGTATTCTTGGTTGTACATTCTTCCATTCCAATACATTAACTATTTCATACCACTCCCTTCTGGCCTGTAAAGTTTTTTTGAGAAATCAGCTCATAGGCTACTGGAGTTTCCTTTATAATTCAATATCTGTATATCTGTTGCTACTTTTATAATTGTTTATGTTTAATCTTTGCTACTTTTTTGTTTCTTTTTTTATTAAAGTATCATTGACATACAATCTTATGCTCGGGTTTCACATGAGTAACACTGTGGTTACTACATTACCCCCGATTTTCATGTCCCCATGCCATACCCCATTACAGTCACTGTCCATCAGCATAGTAAGATGCTATAGAGTCACTACTTGTCTTCTCTGTGCTATACTTTCTTTCCCGTGCCCCCCGCTATATTATGTGTGCTAATCATAATGCCCTTTAGTCCCCTTATCCCTCCCTTCCCACCCACCCTCCCTAACCCTTTTCCCTTTGGTAACTGACAGTCCATTATTGGGATCTGTGAGTCTGTTGCTGCTTTGTTCCTTCAGTTTTTTTCTTTGTCTTTATACTCCACAGATGAGTGAAATTCATTTGGTACCTGTCTTATTCTGCATGGCTTATTTCACTGAGCATAATTCTCTCTAGCTCCATCCATGTTGTTGCAAATGGTAGGATTTGTTTTCTTCTAATGGCTGAATATATTCCATTGTGTTTATGTACCACCTCTTCTTTATCCATTCATCTACTGATGGACACTTACATTGCTTCCATGTCTTCGCTATTGTAAATAGTGCTGTGATAAACATAGGGGTGCATTTGACTTTCTGAATCTGTGATCCTGTTTTCTTAGGATAAATTCCTAGGAGTGGAATTCTTGGGTCAAATGGTATTTCTATTTTTAGTTTTTTGAGGAAACTGCATACTGCTTTCCGCAATGGTTGAACTAGTTTACATTCCCATCAGCAGTGTGGGAGGGTTCCCCTTTCAGTGCATCCTCACCAGCATTTGATGTTCCTAGTCTTTCCTATGTGATACAAGTATTGCAACTCCTGCTCTTCACTCCCTATTAGTTGCATGAAATATCTTTTTTCATCCCTTCACTTTCAATCTGTGTATGTCTTTGGGTTTGAAATGAGTCTTTTGTAGACACCATATAAATGGGTCTTGCTTTAAAAATTTTTTTTAATTTTAGTATCATTAATCTATAATTACATGAGGAACATTATGTTTACTAGACTTCCCCTATCACCAAGTCCCCCCCACAAACCCCATTACAGTCAATGTCTATCAGTGTAGTAAGATGCTGTAGAATCACTACTTATCTTCTCTGTGTTGCACAGCCCTCCCTGTGCACGCCCCATTATAAATGCTAATAATAATGCCCCCTTTATCCACCCCCCTTATCCCTCCCTTCCCACCCATCCTCCCCAGTCCCTTTCCCTTTGGTAACTGTTAGTCCATTCTTGGGTTCTGTGATTCTGCTGCTGTTTTGTTCCTTCAGTTTTTGCTTCGTTCTTATACTCCACATACGAGTGAAATCATTTGGTACTTGTCTTTCTCCACCTGGCTTATTTCACTGAGCATAATACCCTCTAGCTCCATCCATGTTGTTGCAAATGGTAGGATTTGTTTTCTTCTTATGGTGAAATAATATTCCATTGTGTATATGTACCACATCTTCTTTATCCATTCATCTACTGATGGACACTTAGGTTGCTTCCATTTCTTGGCTATTGTCAATAGTGCTGCGATAAACATAGGGGTGCATCTGTCTTTTTCAAACTGGGCTGCTGCATTCTTAGGGTAAATTCCTAGAAGTGGAATTCCTGGGTCAAATGGTATTTCTATTTTGAGCTTTTTGAGGAAACTCCATACTGTTTTCCACAATGGTTGAACTAATTTACATTCCCACCAGCAGTGTAGGAGGGTTCCCCTTTCTCCACAACCTTGCCAACATTAGTTGTTTGTCTTTTGGATGGTAGCCAGCCTTACTGGTGTAAGGTGATATCTCATTGTGGTTTTAATTTGCATTTCCCTGATGACTAGCAATGTGGAGCATCTTTTCATGTGTCTGTTGGCCATCTGAATTTCTTCTTTGGAGAACTGTCTGTCCAGCTCCTGTGCCCATTTTTTAATTGGATTATTTGTTTTTTGTTTGTTGAGGTGCACAAGCTCTTTATATATTTTGGATGTCGACCCTTTATCATATCTGTCATTTATGAATATGTTCTCCCATGCTGTAGGATGCCTTTTTGTTTTATTGATAGTGTCCTTTGCTGTACAGAAGCTTTTCAGCTTGATATAGTCCCAGTTGTTCATTTTTGCTTTTGTTTCCCTTGCCCAGAGAGATATATTCATGAAGAAGTTGCTCATGTTTATGTCCAAGAGATTTTTGCCTATGTTTTTTTCTAGGAGTTTTATGGTTTCATGACTTACATTCAGGTCTTTAATCCATTATTGTATTTACTTTTGTGTATGGGGTTAGACAGTTATCCAGTTTCATTCTTTTGCATGTAGCTGTCAGTTTTGCCAACAACAGCTGTTAAAGAGGCTGTCATTTCCCCATTGTATGTCCATGGCTCCTTTATTATATATTAATTGACCATATGTTTGGGTTAATATCTGGAGTCTCTATTGTGTTCCACTGGTCTGTGGGTCTGTTCTTGTGCCAGTACCAAATAGTCTTGATTACTGTGGCTTTGTAGTAGAGCTTGAAGTTGGGAAGTAGATCCCCCCTACTTTATACTTCCTTCAAAGCAATGCCTTGGCTATTCAGAGTCTTTGGTGGTTCCATATTAATTTCAGAACTATTTGTTCCAGTTTGCTGAAGAATGCTATTGGTATTTTGATAGGGATTGCATTGACTCTCTAGGGTGCTTTAGGTAGCATGGCCGTTTTGACGATATTAATTCTTCCTAGCCAAGAGCATGGGATGAGTTTCCATTTGTTAGTGTCCTCTTTAATGTCTCTTAAGAGTGTCTTGTAATTTTCAGGGTATAAGTCTTTCACTTCTTTGGTTAGACTTATTCCTAGGTATTTGATTCTTTTTGTTGTAATTGTGAATGAAATTGTTTTCCTGATTTCTCTTTCTGCTAGTTCATTGTTAGTATATAGGAGAGCCACAGATTTCTGTGTATTAATTTTGTATCCTGCAACTTTGCTGAATTCTGATATTAGTTCTAGTACTTTTGAGTGCAATCTTTAGGGGTTTTTTATGTACAATATCATGTCATCTGCAAATAGTGAGAGTTTGGCTTCTTCTTTACCTATCTGGATTCCTTGTATTTCTTTGTTTTGTCTAATTGCTGTGGCTAGGACCTCCAGTACTATGTTGAATAACAGTGGGGAGAGTGGGCATCCCTGTCTTGTTTCCGATCTTGCAGGAAAAGCTTTCAGCTTCTCACTGTTAAGTATGTTGTTGGCTGTGGGTTTATCATATATGGCATTTATTATGTTGAGGCACTTGCCCTCTATGCCCATTTTGTTGAGAGTTTTCATCATGAATGACTGTTGAATTTTGTCAAATGATTTTTCAGCCTCTATGGAGATGATTATGTTGTTTATGTCCTTCTTTTTGTTGATGTGGTGATTGATGTTGATGGATTTTCGAATGCTGTACCATCCTTGCATCCCTGGGATGAATCCCACTCGGTCATGGTGTGTGATTCTCTTGACGTGTTTCCGAATTTGGTTTGCTAATATTTTGTTGAGTATTTTTGCATCTATGTTCATTAAGGATATTGGTCTATAATTTTCCTTTTTGGTGGGGTCTTTGCATGGTTTTGGTATTAGAGTGATGCTGGCTTTATAGAATGTGTTTGGAAGTATTCCCTCCTCTTCTGATTTTTGGAAAACTTTAAGGAGAATGGACATTATGTCTTCTCTGTATGTCTGATAAAATTTCACAGTAAATCCATCTGGCCCGGGGCTTTTGCTCTTGGGTAGTTTTTTTGATTACTGATTCAATTTCATTGCTGGTAATTGGTCTGTTTAGATTTTCTGTTTCTTCCTTGGTCAGTCTTGGAAGGTTGTATTTTTCTAGGAAGTTGTCCATTTCTTCTAGGCTTTCCAGCATGTTAGCATATAGATTCTTATAGTATTTTCTATGATTCTTTGTATTTCTTGGGTTCCATTGTGATTTTTCCTTTCTCGTTTCTGATTCTGTTGATGTGTGTAGATTCTGCTCTTCTCTTAATAAGTCTGGCTAGGGGCTTATCTATTTTGTTTATTTTCTCAAAGAACCAGATCTTGGTTTCACTGATTATTTCCTATTGTTTTATTCTTCTCAATTTTATTTATTTCTTCTCCGATTTTTATTATGTCCCCCCTTCTGTTGACTTTGGGCCTCATTTCTTCATCTTTTTCAAATTTCAGTAATTGTGACTTTAGTCTATTAATTTGAGATTTTTCTTACTTCTTCAAATAGGCCTGGATTGCTACATACTTTCCTCTTAGAACTGCCTTCACTGCATCCCACAGAAGTTGGGGCTTTGTGCTGTTGTTGTCATTTGTCTCCATGTATTGTGGATCTCTATTTTAATTTGATCATTGATCCATTGATTATTTAGGAGCATGTTGTTAAGCCTCCATGTGTTTGTGAGCCTTTTTTGTTTTCTTTGTACAATTTATTTATAGTTTTATACTTTTGTGGTCTGAGAAGTTGATTGGTAAAATTTCAATCGTTTTTAATGTACTGAGGCTCTTTCTGTGGCCTAGTATGTGGTCTATTCTGGAAAATGTTCCATGTGCACTTGAGAAGAATGTGTATCCTGCTACTTATGGGTGTAGAGTTCTATAGATGTCTATTAGGTCCATCTGTTCTAGTGTGTTGTTCAATGCCTCTATGTTCTTACTTATTTTCTGTCTGGAAGATCTGTACTTTGGAGAGAGTGATGTCTCTTAAAATGAATGCATAGTATAGTATTCTATTTCATTCTTTAATTCTTTTAGTATTTGTTTCACATATGTTGGTGTTCCTGTGTTGGGTGCATATATATTTATAATGATTATATCCTCTTGTTGGACTGACCCCTTTATCATTATGTAATGTCCTTCTTTATCTCTTGTTACTTTCTTTTTTTGATGTCAATTTTGTCTGATACTAGTACTGCAACACCTGCATTTTCTCCCTATTGTTTGCATGAAATTTATTTTCCCATCCCTTGACTTTTAGTCTGTGCATGTCTCTGGGTTTGAGTTAAGTCTCTTGTAAGCAGCATATAGATGGGTCTTGCTTTTTTATCCATTCTATTACTCTGTGTCTTTTGATTGGTGCATTCAGTCCATTTGCATTTATGGTGATTATTGAAAGATATGTACTTATTGCCATTGCAGGCTTTAGATTTGTGGTTACCATGGTGACCAAGGGTTCAAGGGTAGCTTCTTTACTATCTAACTCTCTAACTTAACTCGCTTATTAAGCTATTATAAATGCAGTCTGATGATTCTTTATTTCTCTCCTTTCTTATTCCTCCTCCTCCTTTCTTTATATGTTAGGTGTTTTATTCTTTACTCTTTTGTGTTTCCTTTGACTGCTTTTGTGCATAGTTGATTTTATTTTTTTGCCTTTAGTTGGCATTTGGTTGGCCTGCTTTCTTTGCTGTGATTTTATTTCTCTGGTGCCATCTATTTAGCATTCGGTGTGCTTCCATCTAGAGCAGTCCCTTTAAAATATCCTGTAGAGGTGGTTTGTGGGAAACAAATTCCCTCAACTTTTGCTTGTCTGGGAATTATTTAATCCCTCCTTCATATTTAAATGATAATCGTGCTGGATACAGTGTTCTTGGTTCAAGGCTCTTCTGTTTCATTGCATTAAATATATCATGCCATTCTCTTCTGGCCTGTAAGGTTTATGTTGAGAAGTCTGATGATAGTCTGATGTGTTTCCCTTTGTAGGTGACCATTTTTCTCTCTCTGACAGCCTTTAATACTCTGTCCTTTTCCTTGATCTTTGCCATTTAAATTATTATGTGTCTTGGTGTTGTCCTCCTTGGGTCCCTCGTGTTGGGAGTTCTGTGGGCTTCTGTGGTCTGAGAGACTATTTCCTCCCTCAGTTTGGGGAAGTTTTCAGCAATTATTTCTTCAAAGACACTTTCTATTCCTTTTTCTCTCTCTTCTTGTTCTGGGACCCCTATAATGATGATATTGTTCTATTTGGATTGGTCAAGCAGTTCTCTTAATATTCTTTCATTCTTGGAGTTCTTTTATCTCTCTCTGCTTCAACTTCTCTGTGTTCTTTTTCTATGATTTCTATTCCATTAACGGCCTCTTGCACCTTGTCCAGTCTGCTTTTAAGTCCTTCCAGAGATTGTTTTATTTATTTATTTTCCCTCCTAACTTGATCCTTTAGCTCTTGCATATTTCTCTGCAGGTCCATCAGCATGGTTATGACCTTTATTTTGAATTCATTTTTCAGATGATTGGTTAAATCTATCTCCCCAGGCTCCCTCTGAGGGGTTATCTGGGTAATTCTGTATGGAACCAAATTCTTCTGCCTTTTCATGGTGATAGAGTAGTCATAGGCAGGTAGTGCATGTGTTAGCTGGGAGAACAAAGTCCCTTCCTGTGCCTTACCCTTCTTCACTGCCTGTGCTGGTTCCCAGCACATGGGGAGCAACTTCTGGTTTTATTTTCTGAGCCCCCGGGGGAGAAGAAGCCCAGAGCTCTACAGGGAGGGGCAGGCATGCAGGGTGTGCTCACCTGCAAGAATGGCTACCCTTCGCGTCCTGTCCCAGCTTCCTCTGTGCTGGGCAGATGCCCCTCAGCGGGGCCTCTGAGTCTGGCCCTGGCAGCTGCGGAGGATGCTTTGGGTATTTGCTGTCAGTGCGGCTGCTCCCAGGCCACTCCCCTGCTATGGTGGGGCTGCACTGGAGGGGGAATGGACAGGACGCTGTTTATTGCCATGAGGGGCTTCAGAGATGCGCTGCCACCCAGGGGGTTAGGGCACCTGAATTTCCCCGTGTTTCCCAGCTTCTGGGCTGAGTGTGCTTGGAGGCTTCCATCCAGCTGTGAGGCCCCTGTCCCTTTAAGATTTTCAAAAAGTACTCGCTTTTCTTTTGTCCCAGGGGCGCTGACTGTGGGGACCTGCTCACAGATTTTACTGTTCCATTTCCCTAATATCCAGCACACCATGCAATGTGTGTCTGTGCTCCTTGTGCGGATGTCTAGGGCTGAGTATTTAACAGTCCTGGGCTCCCACTCCCTCCCCACTCAGACTCCTCTCTTTCCGCTGGTGAGCTGGGGTGAAGGGAGCACTCTGGTCCTGCCTGGCCTTGGCTCATATCTTACCCCCTTCATGAGGTGCCAAGTTCTCACAGATGTAGATGTAGCCTGGCTGTTGTACTGTATCTTCAGGTGTCTTTTTTTGGAAAAGTTGTATTTGTTGTATTTTCAAAAATATATATGGTTTTTGGGGGAGATTTCTACTGCCCTACTCCCGCCGCCATCTTGGCTCCTCGGAGTGTTGCTTTTTTGTCCATTCTGCAACTTTATGTCTTTTAATTGGTGCATTCAGTCCATTTACATTAGGGTGATTATCAATAGATATGTAATTATTGCTATTGCAGGCTTTGGATTTGTGGTTGCCAAAGGTTCAAGGGCAGCTTCTTTACTATCTAACAGTCTGACTTAACTTGCTTATTATGCTATTATAAACACAATCTGAAGATTCTTTTTTATCTCCCTTCTTTTCCTTCCTCCTTCACTCTTTATATATTGTGTCACATTGTGTAGTCTTTGTGTACCACTTGACTATCTTTGTGGGTAGCTGATTTAATTTTGCATTTGCTTAGTTATTAATGGATCTACTTCCTTTACTGTGGTTTTATTCTCTCTGGTGACAGCTATTTAGCCATAGGATCACTCCCGACTAGAGCAGACCCTTTAAAATACACTGTCTAGATGGTTTGTGGGAGGAAAATTCTCTCAACTTTTGCTTATCTGGGAATTGTTTAATCCCTCCTTGAAATTTAAATGCTAATCTTGCCAGGTAGAGCATTCCTGGTTCGAGGCAGTTCGGTTTCATTGCATTGAATATATCATGTCACTCCCTCCTGGCCTGTAAAGTTCTGCTGAGAAGTCTGATGATATCCTGATAGTTTTTTCTTTGTATGTGATCTTTCTTCTCTCTCTGGCTGCTTTTATTACTCTGTCCTTGTCCTTGATCTTTGCCATTTTCATTATTATATGCCTGGTGTTGTCTTCCTTTGGTCCCTTGTGTTGGGAGATCTCTGCACACCATGGCCTGAGGGACTATTTCCTTCCCCAGACTGGGGACATTTTCAGCAATTATTTCTTCAAAGACACTTCCATTTTGTCTCTCTTCTTCTTCTGGTACCCCTATAATGCAAATATTGTTCCATTTGGATTGGTCACAGAGTTCTCTTAGTATTCTTTCATTCCTAGAGATCCTTTTTTCTCTGCTTCAGTTTTG
The DNA here is from genome assembly GCF_030020395.1 of Manis pentadactyla. Classification (NCBI taxonomy): domain Eukaryota; kingdom Metazoa; phylum Chordata; class Mammalia; order Pholidota; family Manidae; genus Manis; species Manis pentadactyla. Next base: position 70,159,681 of record NC_080038.1, read on the forward strand.
TATTCCTGGTCCCTAATTTCTATTCTATTTTCCCTCTCTTCTACCTCACCTAATCTGCTTTTAAATCCCTCCATTGTATGATTCTCTTCAGCTATGTTTTTTAAGGTGTGTATCTCCCTCCTGAATTCATCCTTTAGCCCTTGAATATTTTTCTGTAGCTCCATTAGCATGCTTTTGACTTTTATTTTGAATTCTTTTTTTGGAAGATTGGTGATCTTAATCTCACCGAACCCTCTTTCTGGCGTTTGAAGAATTTTGGATTGAACAAGGTTCTTCTGCCATTTCATAATCTTTTTGGATAGTGAGAAATACTAGTTTTGTGTAGGCCATGCCTACTAGTGTCCAGAAGCTCTGCTCTTTGGAGCTGCCCAGAACCTGGAGTGATGGCATTGTTCATAGGTGAGTGGTGCTGATGCCTACCCTAAAGAGTTAGCCCTTTCCTGCTTCTGGACCACTGTGCCTGCCTCTGTCATCAGGGCCAGTGAGCCACCTGCAGAGGACAGCCTCTGCATTGAGCCATGTAGTTGCTGTAGGCAGGGCTGCTGTCAGTGAGGGTCCTTGTGGCTGCTTTGCCAACCAGGGGGATAGGGTGCCTGAAGCTCCTGAAAGTTCCCAGCCTGCTGGGCTATTGTGCCAGGATGATTTTGTCCACCTATTAAACCCTTACCCCTTTACGACTTTTGACTTTTAAAGCAACTGCTTTTTTTTTGTCCCGGGCAGCCTGTTGTGGGAACCTGTTTGCAGTCTTAGTCTCTGACTTCATTTTCATCCCTTCTAATCTCCAGAGTACCATAAAATGTGGGTTTGTGCTCCCAGAGTAGATTTATAGTGTTGGGTATTTAGCAGTCCTGGGCTTCGACTTCCTCCCTGCTCTGATTCTTCTTCTCCTGCCAGAGAACTGGGGTGGGTGGAATGCTCAGGTCCCACTGGGTCACAGTTTTATTACTTTACCCTTTTTGCAGATGTAGACTGGCTGGCGTAATCTTACTTCTGTTCATTCATTTAGGAATAGTTGTATTTGCTGTATTTTTGTATTATTTCCTGTTTTGGGAGGAGATTTCTGCCTCACTTTTCATGCTGCCATCTTTTTTTATCTCATAATCCTTGCTATTTTTAATTGCTACATGTCTTGGTGTTGTCCTCATGGGGTTCCTTTTGTTAGTGGCTCTCTGTACTTTCAGGATGTGGGTGTCTATTTCCTTCCCCAGACTGGGGATATTTTCATCTTTTATTTCTTCAAAGAGACTTTCTACTTCTTTGTTTCCCTCTTTTCTTTCTGGGACCCTTAATATGCAAATATTTCTTCATTTGGACTTGTCACACAGATCTCTTACCATTTTCTCAGTTTTAGAAATTCTTTTTCTCTCTGTTTTTCAGCTTTTTTCCTAGTCCCTATTATTTCATTGATTTTTTCCTCCAGTTCCAGCAGTCTACTATTCATTCCCTCCATTGAAGTTTTCATTTTAATTATTATATTCTTCTGCTCTGAGTATCTCTTTTTCAAAACATCTATGTTGAAGTTTGCATTGAAATCATTAATTCTTTTCTGCAGGTCAGTGAGCATCTTTATGATTGTTACTTCAAAATCTTTGTCAAGTAAACTGTTAATCACCATTTCATTTAGTTCTCTTTCTGGTGTCTAATCTTCTTTTGTTTGGAACATATTACTCTGACTTCTAATTTGTCTGGATTTCTGTTTTTCTTCCTCTGAATTATATAGATCAGCTATGCCTTCTAGCCTAGATAATGATGGCCTCATGAACAAGGCATCTTATGTTGCTCTTAAGCTCAAGACTCTTTACTCTCCAGTGGAGCTGCAGTTGTTGATGGGCTGTGGACAGGGCTGCCTTTTTGTTTGCCTCTGGGCAGTAGCTGATCTCTGTCACCAGAGGCTGACAGCTCACCTCAGTGTGCCCTTGGTGTCCTGGAACGTACCCCTGATGTGGTTGCTGTGGGCGGGGTCACCCTCTCACTGCCAGTCAGCAATTGCTACCAGTGCTGGTCCTTGTGGAGAAGGTGGGGTGGGTGCACATTTGAGGGTTGTCACAGGGCTCAGCCACCAGCAAGGCAATTGGAAAGTTTAAGGCTGGCTCCTTCAAGTGCCACACCAATTGTGCCTGGGAAAGTTTGGGGAGCCTCCATCTGCCTGCCAGGCAGCATTGTCATGCTCCTGCTGGGCCAAGTGGGCGGTGTGGGATTGGTGTGCAGGAAGATGCAACATGAGGCTGAGCCACCATAGAAGGAAATAGAGCACTGAGGACGTGTCATCCACATGCCCTTTCTTCTCCAGAGATAGCTCCCTCTGATCCCACCCTTCTGGTACACTTCCTCATGATGGTAAATCTTTCAAACTGCCACCTCTGTGTTGGGTCTCAGTGGGACTACAGAGTGTGCCTGTCCTTTACAAGTGACAGATGTTTCAGCCTCCCAGGGCCTCCAGTTCTCTGTGATGTCCAACCCGGTTAATCACCAAAGCCCAATGCAATGTGGACTCTATTCCTGGAGCAGATATCCACAGTCAGGTGTGTCATATTTCTGCGTGCTATATCCTCCCTGCTCCATTCCTCTCCCCAACTTTTGGACTGGGATAGAGGAAGGGTTTGGGTCCTGTTCAATCATTGCTCTGACATTTTACCCCTCTCAATGGTCTTCTCTTCTTCACCAGGTGTAGGTTGCCTATTATGTAGTTGTCAGGTAGTTTTCAGGGTTAGTTGTATTTGTTGTAGCTACCTTCTTGGTGTGTACATGGGAAGAGGTTTTGTCTTGTATTCCTACTCCACCATCTTTACTCCCTTCTTACCTGTGTTACCTTTAGATGACTAATATTTTAACCACAGGACTAAAGTTAGTTACAAATGAGTCATTAAGTAAAAAGACTTAGTGACTTTTCTTTCTTACTTCTTAAAGTAACACCCAGTTTGTGTTTTTATGTAGTGCATTATATCAACTACTATCTGTAAATTGTCCGAAAGGGACAATGTACCATTCCCCTTGTTTATATACAAAATAGACTAAGCCAGAGATTTCTAACCAATATTCTCCAGTTGTTATCTTGGGAACTGCCAAACACAAAGTTTATTATGAGAAAAAGTGCTTGGCATATGATAGTCATGCAAAAAAAATTACTGAATGAATAAAACAACAGGAGAGAAGAATGAAGAATGGGAGAAGAGAACAGTCACTTTGGATAAATCTTCAAATTATAGACAACAGTAGGGTCATGGACAAAGAAAAAGCCAACACAAATTGTGATATGTTTTCACTGTAATAATTATTTTTTATGTTACTACAGTATTCCTAATTTATAATGTTACTGCCCTGTTACCATGCCAGTTGTATTACTCCTTCAGGACGTGAATAATCTAACAACCGAATGATTGATAAGCTAACAGTAAAGCTAATTTTGGCCCTAGGGAGTTTGCAAGGGAGGTTACAGAGACTTGGACCTAGCAGAGCTTACATTGTAGATGGCACACACTTTAAGCACGCCTTCCTTAGACACACACACACAAAAATACATAAGTGAGGCCTTCATAGCAAGTAGAAGTCAGCAAAGGGAAAGGTACACAGAGAAAATAATGATCAGAGAGAGAGAGTGCACTACATCATCTGGCAACGGGAGCAAGATTTGGAGAAAGCAGGGCAAACAGGTTGGACTGTAATATTTTGCTGCAGTTACCAAACATGGTTTAGAATACTTTGTCAAATAAAGACTTCTTTCTGGTGAAGAGTATCATTTTGGTTAACAGTACTCACTAGTTAAAAAAATAATTATTTCTAGTACAATAAGATAAAGTAAACACAATAAAAGAAAAACCATTAGAAGTCAGTAAATTCTTTTAAGTGACCAAAATGGTATTGCTAGAAAATGCATCAAATACATTTTTAAAAGGTAAATTTTTTGACCTGGCAATTTCATATTCACGACTTGGCCCAAGGAAACAATCTGTCATTTTTCACAAAGGTATATGTACATCTTTGCTCATCATAGCATTATTTGTTAATAGCAAAATATAGGAAACACTCCAAGTATTCAATAATAGGAAATCAATTAGAAAAATGGTGGCACGTCCATTAAAGGTGATAGTGTAGAAATTTATTATTGACACAGCATGAAATTCAAATGACTTAGTATAAAGCAATTAGATTATAAAACTCCAGGAATAGTATGATCTTGTTTTGAAAAGACGGTATATGTATGTATGCATATGAACAGAAAAGCACCTGGAAAGTTACACAATGTAATTTTAATGTTAGCTGTGGTTATTTTTTGGTAATGCACTTTATTATACTTTTTCATTTCATCTGAATTTTACTTTTTATATTTTTCAATGATAAACATGTATTATATAGCAAAAAGTGTTTTAAAAGAGTGAAATTTCTCTTTGGCAGTTTAGTTAGAATTCCTTTTCTTTTTTGTAGAAGAGGCCAGTGGAATTTTTTTTTCAGCTGTTGTATTTTAAAAAAATTTTATTAAGGTATTATTGATATATACTCTTATGAAGGTTTCACATGAAAAAACAATGCGGTTACTACATATACCCATATTATCAAATCCCCACCCATACCCCAATGCAGTCACTGTCCATCAGTGTAGTAAGATACCACAGATTTACTGTTTGCCTTCTCTGTGCTACACTGTTTTCCCTGTGACTTCTCACACCATGTGTACTAAACATCTCCCTCCCTCCCCCAGTCCCCATCTCCCTCCCTCCCCACCCACCCACCCACACCCCTCCCCTTTGGTAACCACTATTTACTTCTTGGAGTCTGTGAGTCTGCTGCTATTTCATTCCTTCAGTTTTGCTTTGTTGTTATACCCAACAAACGAGGGAAATCATTCGGCACTTGTCTTTCTCTGCCTGGCTTATTTCACTGAGCATAATATCCTCCAGCTCCATCCATGTTGTTGCAAATGGTAAGAGTTGTTTCTTTCTTATGGCTGAATAGTATTCCATTCTATATATGCACCACATCTTTATCCATTCATCTACTGATGGACACTTAGGTTGCTTCCATATCTTGGCTACTGTAAATAGTGCTGCGATAAACATAGGGGTGCATATGTATTTTTGAGTCTGAAAAGTTATATTCTTTGGGTAAATTCCAAGGAGTGGGATTCCCGAGTCAAATGGTATTTCTATTTTTAGTTTTTTTGAGGAACCTCCATATTGCTTTCCACAATGGTTGAACTAGCTTACATTCCCACCAGCAGTGTAGGAGGGTTCCCCTTTCTCTGCATCCTCGCCAGCATTTGTTGTTCTTAGTCTTTTCGATGCTGGCCATCCTTACTGGTGTGAGGTGATATCTCATTGTGGTTTTAATTTGCATTTCCCTGATGATTAGTGATGTGGAGGATCTTTTCATATGTCTGTTGGCCATCTGAATTTCTTTTTTGGAGAATTGCCCCTTCATATCCTCTGCCCATTTTTCAATCAGGTTATTTGCTTTTTGGGTGTTCAGGCATGTGAGTTCTTTATATATTTTAGATGTTAACCCCTTGTTGGATATTGTATTTATAAATATATTCTCCCATACTGTAGGATGCCTTTTTGTTCTGTTGATGTTGTCCTTTGCCATACAGAAACTTTTTAGTTTGATATAGTCTCATGTGTTCATTTTTGCTTCTGCTTCCATTGCTCGAGGAGATGCGTTCAGGAAGAAGTTGCTCATGCTTATACTCAGGACATTTTTGCCTATGTTGTCTTCTAAGAGTTTTATGGTTTCATGACTTACACTCAGGTCTTTGATCCATTTTGAGTTTACTTTTGTGTATGGGGTTAAGCAATAATCCAGTTTCATTTCTCTTGCATGTAGCTGTCCAGTTTTGCCAACACCAGTTGTTGAAGAGGCTGTCATTTCCCCATTGTATGTCCATGACTTCATTATCATATATTAATTGACCATATATGTTTGGGTTTTTATCTGTGCTCTCTAGTCTCTTCCATTGGTCTGTGGTTCTGTTCTTGTGCCAGTACCAAATTGTCTTGATTACTGTGGCTTTGTAGTAGCGCTTAAAGTTGGGCGGTGTAATCCCCCCTGCTTTATTCTTCCTTCTCAGGATTGCTTTGGCTGTTCAGGGTCTTTGTGGTTCCATGTGAATTTTAGAACGATTTGCTCTAGTTCATGGACGAATGCTACTGGTATTTTGATAGGAATTGCATTGAATCTATAGATTCCTTTAGGCAGGATGACCATTTTGACAATATTAATTCTTCCTATCCATGAGAATGGGATGTGTTTCGATTTATTGGTATCTTCTTTAATTTCTCTCATGAGTGTCTTGTAGTTTCCAGGGTATAGGTCTTTCACTACCCTGGTTAGGTTTATTCCTATGTGATTTATTCTTTTTGATGCAACTGTGCATGGAATTGTTTTCCTGATTTCTCTTTCTGCTGGTTTATCGTTGGTGTATAGGAATGCAACACATATCTGTGTATTAATTTTGTATCCTGCATCTTTGCTGAATTCAGGTAATAGACCTGGTAGTTTTGGAGTGGATTCTTTAGGGTTTTTTATGTACAATATCATGTCATCTGCATAAAGGGGCAGTTTAATTTCTTCCTTGCCAATCTGGATGCCTTTTATTTCTTTGTGTTCTCTGATTGCAGTGGCTAGGACCTCCAGTACTATGTTGAGTAGAAGCGGAGAGAGTGGGCATCCTTTTCTTGTTCCCGATCTTAAAGGAAAAGCTCTCAGGTTCTCGCTGTTAAGTAAAATGTTGGCTGTGGGTTTGTCATATATGGCCTTTATTATGTTGGTCTCACATACTTGACCTCTATACTCATTTTGTTGAGAGTTTTATCATGAATGGATGTTGAATTTTGTTGAATGCTTTTTCATCATCTATGGAGATGATCATGTGGTTTATATCCTTCTTTTTGTTGATGTGGTGGATTATGTTGATGGAATTTCGAATGTTGTATCATCCTTGCATCCCTGGGATGAATCCCACTTGATCATGATGGATGATCTTTTTGATGTATTTTTGAATTCAGTTTGCTAATATTTTGTTGAGAATTTTTGCATCTGTGTTAATCAGGGATATTGGTCTGTAAGTTTCTTTTTTTGTGGTGTCTTTGGCTGTTTTGGGTATTAGAGTGATGCTGGCCTCATAGAATTGGTTTTGAAGTATTCCCTCTTCTTTTTCTCTTTGGAAAACTTTAAGGAGAATGCATATTATGTCTTCACTAAATGTTTGAAAAATTCAGCAGCGAAGCCATCTGGTCTAGGCGTTTTGTTGTTAGGTAGTTTTTTGATTAGTGATTCAATTTTGTTGCTTGTAATGGGTCTGTTCAGATTTTCTGTTTCTTTCTGGGTCAGCCTTGGAAGGTTTTGTTTTTCTAGAAAGTTGTCCATTTCTTCTAGGTTATCCAGTTTGTAGGCATGTAATTTTTCATAGTATTGTCTAATACTTCTTTGTATTTCTGTGTTGTCCATAGTGATTCTTTCCTATCTCATTTCTGATACTGTTTATGTGTGTAGACTCTCTTTTTTTCTTGATAAGTCTGGCTAGGGGTTTATCTCTTTTGTTTAGTTTCTTGAACCAGCTCTTGCTTTCATTTTTCCTTTCAATTGTTTTATTTTTCTTGATTTTATTTATTTCTGCTCTAATCTTTATTATGTCCCTCCTTCTATTGACTTTGGGCCTTATTCATTCTTCTTTTACTAGTTTCCTTAATTGTGAGTTTAGAGTGTTCATATAGGATTGTTCTTCTTTCCTGATGTATGCCTAGATAGAAATATACTTTCCTCTTAGCACAGCCTTCAATGTGTCCCACAGATTTTGTGGTGTTGAATTATTGTTGTCATTTGTCTCCATATATTGCTTGATCTCTGTTTTTATTTGGTCATTGATCCATTGGTTATTTAGAAGCATGTTGTGAATCCTCCATGTGTTTGTGGGATTTTTCATTTTCTTTGCATAATTTATTTCTAGTTTCATACCTTTGTGGTCTGAGAAGTTGGTTGGTACAATTTCAATCTTTTTGAATTTACCAAGGCTCTTTTTGTGGCCTTGTATTTGATCTACTTTTCAAAATGTTCCATGTGCATTTGAGAAGAATGTGTATTCTGCTGCTTTTGGGTGTAGAGTTCTGTAGATCTCTGTTAGGTCCATCTGTTCTAATGTGTTGTTCAGTGCCTCTGTGTCCTTACTTATTTTCTGTCTGGTTGATGTGTCCTTCAGAGTGAGTGGAGTGTTGAAGTCTCCTAGAATGAATGCATTGCATTCTATTTTCCCTTTTAATTCTGCTAGTATTTGTTTTACATATGTTGGTGCATTTTTTTGGGGGCATAGATATTTATAATGGTTATGTCTTCTTGTTGGTTTGACCCTTTATCATTATGTAAAGTCTTTCTTTGTCTCTCATGACTTTATCTGTTTTGAAGTCTATTTTGTCTTTTACAAGTAATGCAACTCCTGCTTTTTCTCCCTATTAGTTGCATGAAATATCTTTTTCCATCCCTTCACTTTCAGTCTGTGTATGTCTGTGGGTTTAAAGTGAGTCTCTTGTAGGCAGCATATAGAGGGTTCTTGTTTTTTTTTTTCTTGGTTTTGAGAGGAAATCTATCATTTTTATTGATCAAATGGTTGTTAACAACAATAAAATTCTGTATAGGGGACTCAAAGCTCAATGCACAATCATTAATCCACCCCAAGCCTAATTCTCATCAGTCTCCAATCTTCTGAAGCATAAAGAACAAGTTCTTACATGGTGAACAAATTCTTACATAGTGAATAAGTTCTTACACGGTGAACAGTACAAGGGCACTCATCACAGAAACTTTTGGTTTTGATCACGCATTATGGACTATAAACAATCAGGTCAAATATGAATATTCATTTGATTTTTATACTTGATTTATATGTGGATCCCACATTTCTCCCTTTATTATTATTATTTTTAATAAAATGCTGAAGTGGTAGGTAGATGTAAGACAAAGGTAGAAAACTTAGTTTAGTGTTGTAAGAGAGCAAATGTAGATGATCAGGTGTGTGCCTGTAGACTATGTGTTAATCCAAGCTAGACTAGGGCAATAAAACATCCACGTATGCAGAAGATTTCTCTCAAAACAGAGGGGGTGGGGTTCTAAGCCTCACCTCTGTTGATCCCCAATTTCTCACCTGATGGCCCCCCTGCGACTGTGCCTGTCTTAGGTTGTTCCTCCCTTGAGGAATCTTACCCGTCTCTGGCTAACCAGTCATCTTCCGGGGCCATACAGGGAAATTCAAAGTTGGTAAGTGAGAGAGAAGCAATATTATTTGAAAAGGTTAGCTTTTTACTTCTTTGCAGATTTATGCCCTGTGGCTTCTATGCCCAGCATTTGTCTTGAGGTATTTTTACCACTTGGAGAAATTATGATACTTGGTAAATTCGATATGAGGCATGAATTCTATTTAAGGGTTGTAATTAGGAAGGAAGAAGAAAAGCTATAGAGGTAGCAGACGGAAGAAAACATGGGAAGATTGATTATTTCTTTGACATATCTTCTTGTAGAGTAACTTAAGCATGTATAGGTTTTAAACTACTAATTAAATTGCGCACACACATTAACATAATAGGAATACAGTTACATAACCAAAGTAGATCTATAATTACCAGCCGTCTCCAGTGAGGCCAAGAAAACCAGTTAGGCTCCCTAGGCATTTGTGAAAATTTGTCTATGATATGATGGATATTGTCCAACTGTACTTGAACAGTCTGAGAGAAATCAGACAAATTAAAACAGCCCATTCCAGGGAACTGTTCACATCCCATATGTTGTTTTAACAGTATGTAGTCTGTAGTTGTAAGATTTTGGAGTGCTACAACTTGCACTTCTCCTAATTCTTGGTTGAGTTCCAACAGTGTAGATCCAGTCAAATTTGTTGTTTTACTGTATGCACAGGCCAGCTTAGATATCTCCTTCTTCATTCCAATGGCAAGTCCAGGAACCGGTGGGATGAATGCAGCTACAACTGCAGCATCGCCTGGATCTTTGTTGAGGTTTTTTGATGATCATCTTCTGGTATGACTCTTCCAGAGAGTGCTGATGTTGGAAGTTCTTCTTCATATCATATCTTAGTTCATTTTCTGGGTAGCCAAATTAGGCATTGATCCTCTGTATAAACACAAACAGACCCTTTGCCCACACTTTGATCTGCCCTTTATACCATTGTGTAGAACTCATTGGAGGTCACCACAGAGGAACTGCTTTTTTTTTTTTCCAAGACAAAATAATATTATCAGAAAAGTGTACCTCCATAGCCGATTATCTGACACCCTTTAAGTGATCAAAATTAAGGATATTTAAAGCATGCATTAATTGTTGATTTACAGTTAGATTTATCCTATCATGGAGTAATCCCGCTTTCCTTCTTTGTTTCTTTTTTTGTTATCTTTAATCTACACTTACATGAAGAATATTATGTTTACTAGGCTCTCCCCTATACCAGGTCCCTGCTATAAACCCCTTTACAGTCACTGTCCATCAGCATAGCTAAATGTTGTAGAATCACTACTTGTCTTCTCTGTGTTGTACAGCCCTCCCCTTTCTCCCACCCCCCATGCATGCTAATCTTAATAACCCCCTTCTCCCTCCCCCCCATCCTTCCCTACCCACCCATCCTCCCCAGTCCCTTTCCCTTTGGTACCTGTTAGTCCATTCTTGGGTTCTGTGATTCTGCTGCTGTTTTGTTCCTTCAGTTTTCCCTTTGTTCTTATACTCCACAGATGAGTGAAATCATTTGGTATTTCTCTTTCTCCGCTTGGCTTATTTCACTGAGCATAATACCCTCCAGCTCCATCCATGTTGCTGCAAATGGTACGATTTGCCCTCTTCTTATGGCTGAGTAGTATTCCATTGTGTATATGTGCCACATCTTCTTTATCCATTCATTTACAGATGGACATTTAGGTTGTTTCCAATTCTTGGCTATTGTCAATAGTGCTGCGATAAACATAGGGGTGCATCTGTCTTTCTCAAACTTGATTGCTGCGTTCTTAGGGTAAATTCCTAGGAGTGGAATTCCTGGGTCAAATGGTAAGTCTGTTTTGAGCATTTTGATGAACCTCCATACTGCTTTCCACAATGGTTGAACTAATTTACATTCCCACCAGCAGTGTAGGAGGGTTCCCCTTTCTCCACAGCCTCGCCAACAATTGTTGTTTGTCTTTTGGATGGCAGCCATCCTTACTGGTGTGAGGTGATACCTCATTGTAGTTTTAATTTGCATTTCTCTGATAATTAGTGATGTGGAGCGTCTTTTCATGTGTCTGTTGGCCATCTGTATTTCTTTTTTGGAGAACTGTCTGTTCAGTTCTTCTGCCCATTTTTTTTTTGTAGATAATTATTTTTTTATTGAAGGGTAGTTGACACACAGTATTACATTACATTAGTTTCAGGTGTACAACATAGTGATTCAACATTTATATACGTGACAATTCTAGGTACCAGCTATCACCATACCAAGCTGTTACAATATCTTGACTATATTCCTTATGCTATACATTACATCCCCGTTACTTATTTATTTTACCATTGGAAGTGTGTACTTTTTTTTTTTTGTGAGGGCATCTCTCACATTTATTGATCAAATGGTTGTTAACAACAATAAAATTCTGTATAGGGGAGTCAATGCTCAATGCACAATCATTAATCCACCCCAAGCCTAATTTTCATCAGTCTCCAATCTTCTGAGGCATAACAAACAAGTTCTTACATGGAGAACAAATTCTTACATAGTGAATAAGTTACATGGTGAACAGTACAAGGGCAGTCATCACAGAAACTTTCAGTTTTGCTCATGCATTATGAACTATAAACAGTTCAAATATGAATACTCATTTGATTTTTATCCTTAATTTATATGTGGATACCATATTTCTCTCTTTATTATTATTATTTTTAATAAAATGCTGAAGTGGTAGGTAGATACAAGATAAAGGTAGAAAACATAGTTTAGTGTTGTAAGGGAGCAAATGTAGATGATCAGGTGTGTGCCTGTAGACTATGTGTCAATCCAAGCTAGACAAGGGCAATAAAACATCCACGTATGCAGAAGATTTCCCTCAGAACAGGGGGGGTGAGGTTCTAAGCCTCACCTCTGTTGATCCCCAATTTCTCACCTGATGACCCCCGTGCGACTGTGCCTGTCTTAGGTTGTTCCTCCCTTGAGGAATCTTACCCGTCTCTGGCTAACCAGTCATCTTCCGGGGCCATACAGGGAAATGTAAAGTTGGTAAGTGAGAGAGAAGCCTTATTGTTTGAAATGGTTAGCTTTTTATTTCTTTGCATATTTATGCCCTGTAGCTTGTATGCCCAGCATTTGTCTTGAGGTATCTATACCACTTGGAAGAATTATGATACTCAGTAAAATTTGATATGAGGCACGAATTCTATTTAAGGGTTGTAATTAGGAAGGAAGAAGAAATGCTATAGAAATAGCAGGCGGAAGAAAACATGGGAAGATTGATTATTTCTTTGACATATCTTCTTGTAGAGTAACTTCAGCATGTATAGGTTTTAAGCTACTACTTAAATTGCGCACACACATTAACATAATAGGAGTATAGTTACATAACCAAAGCATATCTGTAATTACCAGCCATCTCCAGTGAAACCAAGAAAACCAGTTAGGCACCTTATCCTCTGCCCATTTTTTAATTGGATTATTTGATTTTTGTTTGTTGAGGCGTGTGAGCTCTATATATGTTTTGGACGTCAAGCCTTTATTGGATCTGTCATTTACAAATATATTCTCCCATACTGTAGGGTTCCTTTTTGTTCTATTGATGGTGTCTTTTGCTGTACAGAAGCTTTTCAGCTTAATATAGTCCCACTTGTTCATTTTTGCTGTTGTTTTCCTTGCCCGGGGAGATATGTTCAAGAAGAGGTCACTCATGTTTATGTCTAAGAGGTTTATGCCTATGTTTTTTTCCACGAGTTTAATGGTTTCATGGCTTATATTCAGGTTTTTGATCCATTTCAAATTTACTTTTGTGCATGGTGTTAGACAATTATCCAGTTTCATTCTCTTACATGTAGCTGTCAAGATTTGCCAACACGAGCTGTTGAAGAGGCTGTCATTTCTCCATTGTATATCCATGGCTCCTTTATCATCTATTAATTGACCATATATGCTTGTGTTAATATCTGGAGTCTCTATTGTGTTCCACTGGTCTTTGGGTCTGTTCTTGTGCCAGTACCAAATTGTCTTGATTACTGTGGCTTTGTAGTAGAGCTTGAAGTTGGGAAGTGAGATCCCCCCTGCTTTATTCTTCCTTCTCAGGATTGCTTTGGATATTCAGGGTCTTTGGTGTTTCCATATGAATTTTTTGAACTATTTGTTCCAGTTCATTTAAGCATGCTGTTGGTAATTTGATAGGGATTGCATCATATCTGTATATTGCTTTGGGCAGGATGGCCGTTTTGACTATATTAATTCTTCCTAGCCAAGAGCATGGGATGAGTTTCCATTTGCTAGTGTCCTCTTTAATTTCTCTTAAGAGTGTCTTATAGTTTTCAGGGTATAGGTCTTTCACTTCCTTTTTTAAGTTTGTTCCTAGATATTTTATTCTTTTTGTTGCAATTATGAATGGAATTGTGTTCCTGATTTCTCTGTCTAGTAGTTCATTTTTAGTTTATAGGGAAGCCACAGATTTCTGTGTGTTAATTTTGTATCCTACAACTTTGCTGTATCCATTATCAGTTCTTGTACTTTTGGAGTGGAGTCTTTAGGGTTTTTTACCTACAATATCATGTCATCTGCAAATAGTGACAGTTTTAATTCTTCTTTACCAATTTGGATTGGTTGTTTTTCTTTGTTTTGTCTAATTGCCGTGGCTAGGACCTCCAGTATTATGTTGAATAACAGTGGGCAGAGTGGGCATCCCTGTCTTGTTTCCGATTTCAGAAGAAAAGTTTTCAGTTTCTCACTGTTCACTATGATGTTGGCTGTGAGCTTATCTAATATGGCCTTTATTATGTTGAGGTACTTTCCCTCTATACCTATTTTGTTGAGAGTTTTTATCATGAATGGATGTTCAATTTTGTTGAATGCTTTTTCAGCACCTATGGAGGTGATCATGTGGTTTTTGTCCTTTTTGTTGATGTGGTGGATGATGTTGATGGATTTTCGAATGTTGTAACATCCTTGCATCCCTCGGATGAATCCCACTTGGTCATGTTGTTTGATCCTCTTGATGTATTTTTGAATTCGGTTTGCTAATACTTTTTTGAGTATTTTTGCATCTATGTTTATCAGGGATATTAGTCTGTAATTTTCTTTTTTTGTGGGGTCTTTGCCTGGTTTTTGTATTAGGGAAATTTTGACTACAGAGAATGAGGTTGGGAGTATTCCCTCCTCTTCTATTTTTTGGAAAACTTTAAGGAGAATGAGTATTATGTCTTCTCTGTATGCGTGAGAAAATTCCGAGGTAAATCCATCTGGACAGGGGGTTTTGTTCCTGGGTCGTTTTTTGATTACCGCTTCAATTTCTTTCCTGGTAATTGGTTTGTTTAGATTTAGTGTTTCTTCCTTGTTCAGTCTTGGAAGGTTGTATTTTTCTAAGGAGTTGTCCATTTAGGTTTTCCAGCTTGTTAGCATATAGGTTTTCATAGTATTCTCTAATAATTCTTTGTGTTTATATGGGGTCTATCGTGATTTTTCCTTTCTCATTTCTGATTCTGTTGATGTGTGTTGATTCTCTTTTTCTCTTAATAAGTCTGGCTATAGTCTTATCTATTTTGTTTATTTTCTCAAATAACCAGATCTTGGTTTCATTTATTTTTTCTATTGTTTTATTCTTCTCAATTTTATTTATTTCTTCTCTGGTCTTTATTATGTCTCTCCATCTACTTACTTTAGGCCTCGTTTGTACCTCTTTTTCCAATTTCCATAATTGTGATATTAGACTATTGATTTGGGATTGTTCTTCCTTCTTTAAATATGCCTGGATTGCTATATACTTTCCTCTTAAGACTGCTTTTGCTGCGTCCCACAGAAGTTGGGCTTTGTGTTGTTGTTGTCATTTGTTTCTATATATTGCTTGATCTCTATTTTAATTTGGTCATTGATCCATTGATTATTTAGGAGCATGTTGTTAAGCCTCCATCTGTTTGGGGCCTTTTTGCTGTCTTTGTACAATTTATTTCTAGTTTTATTCCTTTGTGGTCTGAAAACTTGGTTGGTAGAATTTCAATCTTTTTGAATTTACTGAGACTCTTTTTGTGGCCTAGTATGTGGTCTATTCTGGAGAATGTTCCATGTGCACTTGAGAAGAATGTGTATCCTGTTCCTTTTGATTGTAGAGTTCAATAGATGTCTATTAGGTCCATCTGTTCTAGTGTGTTTTTCAGTGCCTCTGTGTCCTTACTTGTTTTTTGTCTCGTCGGTCTATCCTTTGGAGTGAGTGGTGTCTTGACGTTTCCTAAAATGAATGCATTGTATTCTATTTCCTCCTTTAGTTCTATTAGTATTTGTTTCACATATGCAGGTGCCCCTGTGTTGGATGTATATATATTTATATTGGGTATATCCTCTTATTCGACTGAGCCATTAATCATTATGTAATGTCCTTCTTTATCTCTTGTTACTTTCTTTGTTTTGAAGTCTATTTTGTCTGATACTAGTACACTAACACCTGCTTTTTTCTTCCTGCTGTTTGTATGAAATATCTTTTTCCATCCCTTGACTTTTAGTCTGTGCATGTCTTTGGGTTTAAGGTGGGTCTCTTGTAAGCAGCATATAGAAGGGTCTTGCTTTTTTCCATTCTATTACTCTTTGTCTTGTGATTGGTCCATTCAGTCCATTTGCATTTAGAGTGATTATTGTAAGATATGTACTTATTGCCATTGCAGGCTTTAGATTTGTGGTTAACAAAGGTTCAAGGTTAGTTTCTTTAGTATCTTACTGCCTAACTTAACTCACTTATTGAACTATTATAGACACTGTCTGGTGATTATTTCTCTCCCTTCTTATTCCTCCTCCTCCATTCTTTATATGTTGGGTGTTTTATTCTGTGGTCTTTTGTGTTTCCTTTGCCTGCTTTTGTGTGTAGTTTATTTTTATTTTTTGCCTTTAGTTAGTATTTGGTTGGTCTGTTTTCTTTACTGTGATTTTGTTTTCTCTGGTGACATCTGTTTAGCCTTAGGAGTGCTCCCATCTAGAGCAGTCCCTCTAAAATACCTTGTAGAGGTGGTTTGTGGGAGGCAAATTCCCTCAGCTTTTGCTTGTCTGGGAATTGTTTAATCCCTCCTTCGTATTTACATGATAATCGTGCTGGGTACAGTATTCTTGGCTCAAGGCCCTTCTGTTTCATTGCATTAAATATATCATGCCATTCTCTTCTGGCCTTTAAGGTTTCTGTTGAGAAGTCCAATGATAGCCTGATGGGTTTTCCTTTGTTAGGTGACCTTTTTCCTCTCTCTAGCTGCCTTTCAAACTCTGTCCTTATTCTTGATCTTTGCCATTTTAATTATTATTTGTCTTGGTTATGTCCTCCTTCGGTCCCTTGTGTTGGGAGTTCTGTGTTCTTCTGTGGTGTGAATGATTATTTCCTTCCCCAGTTTTCGATAGTTTTCAGCAATTATTTCTTCATATACACTTTGTATCCGTTTTTGTCTCTCTTCTTCTTCTGGTACCCCTATAATGTGGATATTGTTCCTTTTGGATTGGTCACACATTCTCTTAATATTATTTCATTTCTGGAGATCCTTTTATCTCTCTTTGCATCAGCTTCTATGCGTTCTTGTTCTCTGCTTTCTATTCCATCAATGGCCTCTTACATCCTATCCATTCTGCTTGTAAATCCTTCCAGAGATTGTTTCATTTCTGTAATCTCCTTCTGGACTTCATCCCTTAGCACTTGCATATTTCTCTGCAGCTCCATTTCAGTGGTTATGACCTTTATTTTGAATTCTTTTTCAGGGAGAGTATTTAGGTCTATGTCCCCAGATTCCTTCTCTGGGGAGGATTTCTGGGTTAGTCTTGTCTGTATCAAATTCTTATGCCTTTTCATGGTGATAGAGGTTGTTGTGGGGAACTGGCATTTGTGTTGACTGGGGGAACGTCCCTTCTTGCTGGTTTGTGGCCTTTCTCTGCTGGGTGAATGGCGACCCCTAGTGGCTTGTGCTGGGCAGCTGTGTGCAGATGGGGTTTCTGATTCTTGCCCGGGTGCTGTGGAGTTAAGCTCCACGGTTGCTGTCGGTGTGGCCGGCCTCAGGTTGCTGCTCCACTATGGCGGCGCGGCATCAGAGGGGAAATGGGTAGGAGGCTGTTTATCTCTGTGAGGGGCCTCTGAGCTGTGCTGCTGCCCAGGGTGTTTGGGTGCCCTGAGTTCCCCAGGATTCCCAGCTGCTGGGCTAAGTGTCCTGGGATGTTTCTGTCCAGCTGTGGGGTCCCTGTCCCTTTCAGTCTTTCAAAAAGCACTCACTTTTCTTTGTCCCAGGGGTAAAGTCTGTGGGGACCCACTCGCAGGTTTTACTGTCCCATTTCCCTAGTATCCCACACACCATCCACTGTGTGCGCTTCCAGTGCGCATGGCTAAGGTTGGGTATTCAGCAGTCCTGAGCTCCCTCTCCCTCCCCACTCTGACTCTTCTCCTCCTGCTGGGAGCTGGGGTGAGGGGCACTCATGTCCCGCCAGGCCACAGTTTGTATCTTACCCTCTTTGAGAGGCACTGGGTTCTCACAGGTATAGATGTAGCCTGGCTGTTGTCCTGTATCTTCTGGTCTCTCTTTTAGGGATAGGTGTATTTGTTGTATTTTCAAAAATATATATGGTTTTGGGAGGAGATTTCCACTGCTCTACTCACACTGCCATCTTGGCTCTGCTCTGAAAAGGATTTTAATTTTACCTGATTAAGACTACATTCCACAAATGAAAGCTGTTCATATTCAAATCAGAGAAAATTCTTGAAAGCGAGGGTTGAGAATTAGAATTGGCTCTAAACTTTTTGCTGACAAAATCTATAACTTGTATAACCAAACCAGGTTATGTCTATGAGCATATCAACTCACCATGATAAAAGAAAATTGATCAGGCTTTTCTAAGATTAAACTCTTCAAGGTAAAGCAGACATTTTTACTTAATATATTTTGTCTTCTCTCATGGTATTTAATGTTTTGTCGTTCACTGGTTTATTTCTGTGGGGCCAGCAAGTCTCAGGCTTCCATTACCCATAACCTATTAAGTGGAACAAATCTCTAATAAGGGCATCTTCTTATGCTAAAATGAGGAAAGTAGGAAGAAGAAGCAGTATTTCAATTATTAAATAAAAATAGCACTTTGGAAAGGTCTTTTTATTTGTGGAGCTTTGGTGCTGGCTTGTTCACTTTGCATAGCTCCTCTTCACCCCAAATTATAACCATTGCTAAGGATACAAATTGATATTTGCAAATAAAATTTGGGCACCTGTGGAGAAACTGATGTAGCTTCTAAATTATTGTAATTTTCTATCTGCAGTTAGGAATGAGTTTGTGAAGAAAAGCCACTGAATCTAAGTATTACACATTATATTTACTGGAAAAGGATAATTTAGAATCAAACTGTGGAATATATTTCTCAGTTAATATAATTTATATTTACATTACTAAAGCAGTTATAACATTTGAATCCTAGAAAGAAAAAGATGTTTACTTTTAGTTTTTTCTTTAGTTCTAAAGAACTTGAAGAGTTGAAACATTTTTAGTGATTTCTGTCATGTTAGGTCATGTTAAGTGACCCTGTATAGTTTTGAAGACTTTATTTTCTTTAAGATATATGAAATAACTTTCACTCTTCAAAATGGGCTCAAAAAAGTTCATAGAAACCCTCAGAAAGCTTGGCATAAAGGTACTACAATTCCATAGATTGCTTGAAAACCAATACTTTGATCAGTATTTTTTGTTTAACTTTCTTGGTTTCCTATATTATTGCTTTAAAGGAAAGAAACAGTAACTCCCAATTGGCATAGCAAATAATTAAGAGGATAATTAATTTAATAGCAAATTATTTACTTATTATTATTAATGCCAATAATGTGTATCCCTTCTGGATTATGATACGCATCAATATGCCCTTATGGAGAAGGGAGAAATAAAAGTAATTCTATATCTCAGGGAAAAGGCAATTTTCCTTACGATTGTGATTACCATGTCAGTGGGCTTCCAGATGAGTTAGCTGGTGTGAGTTATGGCAGAACCACTAAGGTTTTGTATGAAGCTCCTCACTGTCTAGTTGCTGCTCAGATCTCTCTCTGAGAGCTATGTAACCTTGGATAAGGCCTACATTTATTAATTCATAACACCAGAGTGATGCTTAACCACTGCCTCTTGAGCAAGGGCATCTAAAGAAATGCAGAGGAGTTTAATGTGTTTGTTTACTGTCCCACTACTCTCAGAAGAGGCAGGCACAGAGGGATCCTATTGCATAATATCAAAAATTGCCACTCAAGAAATAGTGGATTCTAACAGAAAGAGCCTTAATATGGGAGTTAGGAGACCTTCATTCTAGTCCATGATTTGCAATATATTAGCAGTATGATTTCTTGGCAAGTACTTTTCTTACTCAGGGCCTCTGCTTTTTTCCTTTGTAAAAGTAAATGAGGGGAACAAGATTACCTCTATTTACCCTCATGGTTTGTCAATTTATGATTCTAGTAATACAACAGCCTTTGTTTAAGCACTGTTTGGGGTTAGGTTCTCCTTGAATTGAATATGCTTTTCTCAGTGTAGAAAAGATAATGATGTTAATACATTTGTGTTTATTTTAGTGGAATGTATTTCTTTTTGGAGAGAAAGCATTTACAGATAGCTAGTAACCTTTCTCCTCTCCTCACCTCCCATCTCACTTCATTCTTTTCTCTATTTAAGATAGCTAAGGGATCTTCTCCACAGCTGGCACTACCTATGACCTTTGTTTTCCCACAATTATATATTCACAGTTATGAGTTGGACTGTATCCCCTCAAAATATAGATGTTGAAGTCCTAACCCCCAGTACCTCAGAATATGACTATTTGGAAATAGCCTTTAAAATGGTGATAAAGTTAATATAAAACAGTTAAGGTGGGCCTTAATCCAATCTGAATGGTGTTCTTATAAGAAGAGGAAATTTGGACACAGAGAAACACCAGAGATGCTCACATACAGAAGAAAGACCATATGAGGATACAGTGAGAAGGTGGTTTTCTGAAGTAAAGGAGAGAGGCTTCAAAGAAACCAAACTTGCCAACAACTTGGTCTTGGATGTCTAGACTCCAGAACTGTGAGAAAATTAATTTCTGTTGTTTAAATTTACTGTGATTTACCCTGTCCCATAAAGAACTTGTTGGAGTGGACGTACAAAATAAGTATAAACCAATAACTTTGCTCAAAGAGTTTATTTTTTAAAAATTAATAGACTTAATATTTGTAGAAAATTTTTTAGTTTGCTGAAAAGCTGAACAGTAAATACATAGTTCACATATTCCCCCTCTTGTCCCACCACAGTTTCCACCTATTAACATCCTGCATTAGTTTGGGGTATTTGTTATAACTGATGAGTTAATATTGAGACATCATTATTAACTAAAGTCATAGTTTATATTAGGGCTCACTTTTTGTATTGTACAGTTCTATGGTTTTGAAAACTATAATATCATTCATCATTATAGTATCATGTGCAATAGCTTTCCTGCCCTAATAATCTCCTGTGTTCCATTTATTCACTCTTCTATCCCTCTCCCCAAGCACCTGGCAACCACTGATTTTTTATTGTCTTTGTAGTTTTTCCTTTTGTGGAATACCATATAGTTGGAATCACACAGTGTGTAGCCTTTTCAGACTGCCTTCTTTCACTTAGGAATATGCATTTATGATTCCCCATGTCTTTTTGTGGCTTTATAGCTCATTTCCTTTTTAGTTTCATCTTATTGCTGAATAATATTTCCACTGTATGGATGTAGCACAGTTTGTTTATCCATTCACCCATTGGATGATATTTTGGTTGCTTCCAAGTTTTGGCAATTATGGATAAAGCTGCAATAAACATTCATGTGCAGATTTTTGTGTGAACATAAGTTTTCAATTTATTGGGGTTAATTCCAAGGAGAAAAACTACTGGGTCATGTAGTAAGAGTATGTTTAGTTTTGTAAGAAACTGTCAAACTGTCTTCCAAAGTGGCTATGCCAGTTTGTATTCTCACAAGCAATGAATGAAAGTTCCTCTTGCTCCACATCCTCATCAGCATTTGGTGTGTTTTCAATGCTTCATATTTTAGCAATTCTAATTGTGTAGTGATATCTCATTGTTGTTTTAATTTGCAATTGCCTGATGACATATATATTGAGCATTTTTCATTAAGTTTATTTGCCGCCTGCATATCATCTTTGCCCCTGTGTCTGTTCATACTTTTAGCTTATTTTAAAATTGTGTTGAAAGAGACTCAGTAAAAAGATGGTAGAGTAGGACGGCAAAGTGAAAACCTTCTCACACCTCATCCAAGGAGTCAACTACAGCAAACACAACGAACCCTGAAAATGACCTGAAGACTGAATAATAGACCATATACAGCTGGTGAAGAAGAGAGGACCACATTGAGAAGGGTAAAGGGGCAGAGCCATGACAAATGGGGACCCAAACCCTTTCCACATCCCAACCCACAAGTGGGAGTGAGGCATGAAGCAGGAAGTGGATAAACACCCAAGAATCCAGCACACCTGATCCTGGCGATCTGACCTAGGAATATGAGTCCCCATTGCACTAGGCTTTGGTGATTAATGAGGCTGGAAATCAAGGAGATTTGGAGCACATGGGGATTTTAGACTTCTCTCACTTGTGGAGGACAAGCACACTGTTTTGGTCCTACTGAGGATGAACACAGTTTGAAAGATTTACCAGCAGTGGAAAGTGTGCCAGAGGGATGGGGATCAGAGGGAGCTCTCTCCAGAGGAGAAAGTGTTGGTGAATGATGCTTTCCCAGCCCTTCCTCAGCCCAGCTGTTTGGGAGATTATGAAAACCAGCTCCAAAAGTCCATCTCCCTTGCTGGTGGCTCAGCCCCATGGCAGCACTCGCCTGTACACCAATTCTGCCCAGCACACTCAGCCCAGGAGAGGTCTGACATTGCTGCCTGGCATGTGGAAGGTGGACCACACTTTCCAGGCCCTTCCTCAGATCAACTGGTCAGTTGCTTGCAGGAGGCAGCTCTGAAACTCCCCTGCTCCCTTGCTGGTAGCTGAGCCCCATGGTGGTGCTCCCCTGCCTGGCATGCTTGGCCCAGCAAAGAACCCACCATTGGTGACCTGCAGGCAGAGGACAGCTCTGCTGACAGTAAATCCCAGCAGAAGTGCCTCACATCACACAAAGGGCATGCAGAAGTGAGCTGTTGGGATCAGCCACTGTTGGCAGACAGGCAGAGAGGCAGGCCCCACCTATAGTACACCAGTAGTAACTGGGACTCAGCCACAAAAGTGAACTAGACACTGGTGATCAGAGTCTTGAGCTTCTGGAGAAGTGCCACCACAAATGATTGTATGGACATTAAAAGGATAAAAATGGACAATTATGAATAATTCTGTGCTGCCAAATTAGAAAATTTTGATGAAATGGACCCATTAATTGAAAGATACAATCTTGTTAAAACTTACAAAAATTGATAATCTGAATAGACCTATATCTTAGTGAATTAAATCAATAATTAATTTCCTCCCAAACAGAAATCACAGTCCTAGACTGGTTCACGATTGAATTCTATCAAATATTTAAAGAAATAAATGTTACCAATTCTCTACAGTCTCTTCCAGAAAATTGAAGAAGGAATGTTCCTAACTCATTCCATGAGTGCATTATTACAATAATGCCAAAAGTGGACAAAGACATTACAAGAAAATAAAAGTACAGACCAATATCTCTTTATGTAGATAAAATCCAACAATGTGTAAAAGGATTATACACCATTACAAGGTGGGATTATTACAGGTATACAAGGATGGTTTATTTAAAAATCTATTAATGTAATATATCACATCAACAGGCTAAAGAAAAAGCACATGAACACATCACCAGATGCATAAAAAGCATTTAAAAATTGTAATATCCATTCATTATTTAAAAAGAAAACTCTCAACAAACTAGGAATAGAAGAGAACTTTCTGAATTTGATTAAAAATTTTACAAAAAACAGCTAACAACATACTCCATGGTGAGAAACTAGATGCTTTACCCCTAAGACTGGAACAAGGCAAGTTGTTCCCTCTCAGTACTCCTAACATTGCACTGGAAGTCCTAGCTTAATCAATCAGACAAGAAAAGGAAATAAAAGTCATAAAATTGGGAAAGAATAAAACTGTCTTTATTCACAGGTAACATGATTGTCTCTGTAGAAAATCTCAAAGAGCAAACAAAAACCTCCTGGAACTAATGAAGGTTTATAGAAATGTTGCAGGATAAAAGGTTGATATACAAATGTCAGCTGCTTTCCTACATACCAGAAATGAACAAATGAACAAGTAGAATTTGAAATTAAAACACAATACCATTTACATTAGCACTCAAATAATGGAATACCTAGGTATAAATCTAACAAGATATATATATATATATATAAATAATATCTATTTGAGGAAAACTATAAAACTGATGAAAGAAATCAAAGGTTGAAATAAATGGAAAGACACCACATGTACAGTATTTTCAAGATGTCATTTCTTACCAACTTGATCTACAGAATCAATGCACTCCAAATTGAAATGCCAGAAAGATACAGTACCACAGTGTCATAATTATTGTACCTTTACAGTAATGCATGAAGTCAGGTAGTGTCAGTTCTCTGACTTTGTTGCCCTCTTTCAGTATTGTATTGGCTGCTATGGGCATTTTGCATTTTCTTTTTCTGTATTAGATTATCACTGATATACATCGATATATTATTATGGTTTCACAGGAACAACACTGTGGTTTCAACATTCACTCATATTATCAAGTCCTCACCCCCTCTATTGCAGTCACTGTCTATCAGCGTAGTAAGATGCTATAGAGTCATTATTTGTCTTCTCCATGCTGTATTGCCTTCCCCGTGACCCACCTATATTGAGGTTGCAAATTATAATGCCCCTTAATTCCCCTCGCCATACCCACCCACCCTCCCAAACCCTCCCCTTTGGTAACCACTAGTTCCTTTTTGGAGTCTGTGAGTCTGCTGCTATTTTGTTCCTTCAGTTTTGCTTTGTTTATATGCTCTTCAAGTGGGTGAAGTCATTTTGTATTTGTCTTTCTCTGCCTGGCTTATTTCACTGAGCATAATACCCTCTAGCTCCGTCCATGTTGTTGCAAATGGCAGGATTTTTTTTTACTTTTTATGGCTGAATAATATTCCATTGTGTATATATACCACCTCTTCTTTATCTATTCATCTATTCATGGACACTTAGTTTGCTTCCATATCTTGGCTATTTTAAATAGGGCTACATATATCTTTTGGAACCAGGGATTTTGTTTTCTTTGGGTTAATTCCTAGGAGTGGAATTCCCATATCAAATAGTATTTCTACTTTTAGTTATTTGAGGAACCTCCATATTGCTTTGCACAATGGTTGAACCAATTTACATTCACACCAACAGTGTAGGAAAGTTCCCCTTTCTCTGCATCCTCACCAACATTTGTTGTTTCTTGCCTTTTGGTTGTTGGCCATCCTAACTGGTGTGAAGTGATACCTCACTGTGGTTTTAATTTGAATTTCCCTCATGATTAGTGATGTGGAGTATTTTCATGTGCCTGTTGGATATCCATATTTCTTGTCTGGAGAAGTGTCTGTTCAGATCCTCCATTTTTTTCATTGGGTTGTTTTTTGGGTGTTGAAGCATGTTAGTTCTTTATATGTTTTGGATGTTAATGCCTTGTTTGATAAATCATTTACAAATATATTCTCTTATACTGTATGGTGTCTTATTTATTTATTTATTCACTTACTTACTTACTTTATCATTAATCTACAATTACATGAAGAACAGTATGTTTACTAGGCTCCCCCCTTCACCAAGTCCCTCCACCTCACTCCATTACCGTCACTGTCCATCAGCATAGTAAGATGTTGTAGAATCACTACTTGTCTTCACTGTGTTGCACAGCCCTCCCCATGCCCCGCTACATGCTAATTATACATGCTAATCATAATACCCCCTTTATTTTTCCCCTCCCTTATCCCTCCCTTCCCACCCATCCTCCCTAGTCCCTTTCCCTTTGGTAACTGTTAGTCCATTCTTGGGTTCTGTGATTCTGCTGCTGTTTTGTTCCTTCAGTTTTTCTTTATTCTTATACTCTACATATGAGTGAAATCATTTGATACTTGTCTTTCTCCACCTGGCTTATTTCACTGAGCATAATGCCCTCTAGCTCCATCCATGTTGTTGCAAATGGTAGGATTTGTTTTCTTCTTATGGCTGAATAATATTCCATTGTGTATATGTACCACATCTTCTTTATCCATTCATCTACTGATAGACATTTAGGTTGCTTCCATTTCTTGGCTATTGTCAATAGTGCTGCGATAAACATAGGGGTGCATCTGTCTTTTTCAAACTGGGTTGCTGCATTCTTAGGGTAAATTCCTAGAAGTGCTGTATGGTGTCTTTTTGTTATGATGACTGTGTCCTTTGTTGTACAGAAGCTTTTGAGTTTGATGTAGTTGCAATCATTCATTTTTGATTTTGTTTCCTTTTCCCAAGGAGATATGTTCAGGACAAAATGGCTATGTTTATATTCAAGAGATTTTCCCCTATGTTTTCTTCTAAGAGTTTTATGGTTTTGTGACTATGGTTACATTCAGTTCTTTGATCCATTTCGAGTTTACTTTTGTGTATGGAGTTAGACTGTAACCCAGTGTCATTCTCTTGCATGTAGCTGTCCAGTTTTGCCAATGACAATTCTAACTGGTGTGAGGTGATATATCATTGTGGTTTAATTTGCATTTCTCTGATGATTAGCAATGTGGAGCATCTTTTCATGTGCCTGTTGGTCATCTGAATTTCTTCTTTGGAGAAGTGTCTGTTCAGATCCTCTGCCCATTTTTAAATTGGATTATTTGCTTTTTGGTTGTTGAGGTATGTGAGCTCTTTATATATTTTGGATGTCAACCCGTTATTGGATCTGTCATTTATGAATATATTCTCCCATACTGTAGGATGGTTTTTTGTTCTATTGATGGTGTCCTTTGCTGTACAGAAGCTTTTCAGCTTGATATAGTCCCATTTGTTCATTTTTGCTTTTGTTTCCCTTGCCTAGGGAGATATGTTCATGAAGAAGTTGCTCATGTTTATGTCCAAGAGATTTTTGCCTATGTTTTTTTTCTAAGAGTTTTATGGTTTCATGACTTACATTCAGGTCTTTGATCCAGTTCGAATTTACTTTTGTGTTTGGGGTTAGACAACGATCCAGTTTCATTCTCTTACATGTAGCTGTCCAGTTTTGCCAATGCCAGCTGTTGAAGAGGCTGTCATTTCCCCACTGTATATCTATGGCTACTTTATTGTATATTAATTAACCGTATATGCTTGGGTTAATATTTGGACTCTCTATTGTGTTCCACTGGTCTGTTGGTCTGTTCTTGTGCCAGAACCAAATTGTTTTGATTACTGTGGCTTTGTAGTAGTGCTTGAAGTTGGGAAGCGAGATCCTCCCTGCTTTATTCTTCCTTCTCAGGATTGCTTTGTCTATTCAGGGTCTTTTGTGGTTCCATATGAGTTTTAGAATTATTTGTTCTAGTTTTTTGAAGTATGCCATTGGTATTAAAAAGGATTGCACTGAATCTGTAGATTGCTTTAGGGAGGATTGGGGTCTTTTGCGTTT
The DNA here is from genome assembly GCF_030020395.1 of Manis pentadactyla. NCBI lineage: Eukaryota > Metazoa > Chordata > Mammalia > Pholidota > Manidae > Manis > Manis pentadactyla. The sequence continues at coordinate 70,186,466 of NC_080038.1, forward strand.
TAATACAAAATTTAGAATCAGTTTGTTGATATCTAATATCTGATTTCAAGAGTTACTATAAAGCTACAGTAGTCAAGTTACTATGGTATTGGCAAAAGAATAGAAAAACAGATGAATGTAATAGAGGAAAGAACCTAAAGTAAACCTACACAAATATCTTGAAATGATCTTTGACAAGGGAGCAAATGCAACACAATGGAGCAAAGAGTTTTTTCAACAAATGGTGCTGGAACAACTATACACCCACCAATAGAAAAATGAATCTGGATGTGGACCTTACACCTTTCACAAAAATTAACTCAAAATAGATTAAAGAGTTGAATTTAAAAACACAAAACCTAAAAAATCCTAGAAGAAACAGGAAAAAATCTGGGTGACCATGGATTTGGTGACTTTTCACAACTACAAAAGCATAATCCATGAAACAAAAATTGATAAGCTGTACTTTATTAAAATTAAAAAGTCATGCTGAGTACAAGACACTGTTAATGGAATAAAAGAGAAGCCTCAGAGTGGGAGAAAATGTTTGTAAAACACATATCTGATAAAACATTGGTATATAATATATACACAGAACTCTTAAAATAACAATAAGGAAATACAGTTTTATTGCACTTTATTTTTGGAGTTGAGTGTGATATTTAATAATTTTTTGTTGATTTTTTAAATTGAAGTATAGTTGACATACAATATTATATTGGTTTCGGGTATACAACATAGTGATTCAGCAAGTATATACATTATTAAATGCTCACCACAATTAAAGTAGTTACTATCTGTCCAAACAGAAGATGCTAGAGACCTATTGAGTATATTCTTTATGCTGTACATTGAACCCCATGACTAATTTATATTATGATTGAAATTTTGTGTCTCTTTATTCTCTTCACCTATTTCACACCCAAACCCTCCCACGTGGTAACCACAAGTCAATTCTCAGTTTCTGTGAGTCTATTGCTCTTTGTTCATTTTGTTTTGCTTTATTTTTAGATTCCACATATAAGTGAAATCATATGGAATTTGTCTTTCTCCACCTGGCTTATTTCACTTGTCATAATACCTTCTAAGTACATCCATGTTGTTGCAAAGGCAGGATTCCTTTCTTTTTATGGCTGAGTAGCATTCCATTATAGAAGTACCATTTCCTTTATCCATTCCTTTATTGATGGACATGTTGGTTCTTTCCAATCTTGGCTATTGTAAATAATGTGGCAATAAATATAGGGGTATGTATATCTTTTTGAATCAGATATTTTGTTTTCTCTGGGTAAATTCCTAGAAGTAGATTTACTGGGTTTATGGTATTTCTATTTTTAGTGTTTTGAGGAACCTCCATACTGCTTTCCATTGTGGCTGCACCAATTTACATTCCCACTAACAGTCTAGGAAGGTTCCCTTTTCTCCACCTTCTCTCCAATGCTTGATATTTCTTTTCTTTTGGATATTGCCACTCTGACTGGTGTGAGGTGATATCTCATTGTGGTTTGATTTGTATTTCCCTGATGATTAGTGATGTGGAGCATCATTTCTTGTGCTTGTGGCTATCTGTATTTTTTCTCTGGAGAAATGTATGTTCAGGTCCTCTGCGCATTTTTTTCATTGGGTTGTTCGCGCTTTTGGTGTTAATTCATATGAATTACCTGTATATTGTGAATTTTAACCCCTTATTGGGTAAACCATTTACATATATGTTCTCCCATTCTGTAGGTTTCCTTTTTGTTTGGTAGATTGTGTCTTAGGCAGTTTGATGTAGTCCCAGGTGTTCATGTCTGATTTTGTTTCCCTTGCCCAAGGATATGTGTCCAGAAAAAAATTACTCATGCTTACGGTCAAGAGATTTGTGCCTATGTTTTATTCTAAGGGTTTTAGGGTTTCATGTCTTACAATTAGGTTTTTAATCCTCTTCAAGTTTACTTTTCTGTATGGAGTTAGACAGTAATCCAGTTTCATTATTCTCTTGCATGTAGCTGACCAGTTTAATCCAACACCATTTATTGAAGAAGCTTTCTTTACTTCATTGTATATTCATGCTCCATTTCATGTATTAATTGACCATGTATGCATGGATTTATTTCTGGGCTCTCCATTTTGTTCCATGGATCTATGGTTCTGTTTTTGTTCCAGTACCATAGCGTTTTCATTACTGTAGCTTTGCAGTATAGCTTGAAGTGAGAGAGCATGAGTCCCCTGGTTTTATACTCCTTTGTCAAGATTCCTTTGGCTATTCAGTGTCTTTTGTGGCCCCATATAAATTTTAGGATTATTTGCTTTAGTTCATTGAAAAATTCCATTAGCATTTTGATAAGTGTTGCATTGAATCTTTGGACATGATGACTATTTTGACAATATTAATTTTTCCTATCCAAGAATATGGGAGAGATTTTCATTGATTTGTGTCTTCAATTTCTCTCATGAGTGTCTTATAGTTTTCAGAGTGCAGGTGTTTTGTCTCCTTGGTTATGGTTATTTCTAGGTATTTTATACTTTTTGATGCAATTGTAAATGGAATTGTTTACTGATTTCTCTTTCTGCTAGTTCATTCTTAGTATATAGGAATGCAATATATTTCTGTGTATTAATTTTGTACCCTGCAATATTGCGCAACCCAGTTATTTGTTCTAATATTTTTTTGGTGTAGTCCTTGGAGTTTTGTATATATAGTATCATGTCATCTGAAAATAGTGACAGTTTAACTTCGTCTATCAATTTGAATATCTTTTATCTCTTTATCTTGTCTGATTGCCATTTTTATGATTTCTAGTACTATGTTACATAAAAGTGGTGAGTCTGGGTAGCCTTGTTTTTTTCCTGATTTTAGAGGGAAAGCTTAGCTTTCAACTTTTCCCCATTATGTGTGATGTTAGCTCTGGGTTTGTCATATATAGCCTTCATTATGTTGAGGTATGTTCTCTTGGTATCTATTTTTTGAAAGTTTTTCATCACGAATAGCTACTGAATTTGTGAAATGCTTTTTTGGCATCTTTTCAGATGATCATGTGGTTTTTATACTTCCTTTTGCTAATGTGGTGTATCACATAGATAGATTTGTTAATATTATACCATGCATGCATTCCTGGTATAAATCCCACTTGGTCATGATGAATGATGCTTTGGATGTATTGTTGAAATCAGTGTGCTATTATTTTTTTGAGGATTTTTGCATCTATGTTCATCAGGAATTGGCCTGTAATTTTCTTTTTTTGAGGTGTCTTTGGTTTTTGTATTAGAGTGATGCTAGCCTCATATAATGAATTGGAAGCATTCCCTCCTCTTCCAGTTTTGGGAATACTTTAAGCAGGATGGGTATTAGCTCTTTAAATGTTTGGTAGAATTCACCTGTGAAGCCATCTGATCCTTGAATTTGTTGGGCATTTTTTGATTATCAATTCAATTTCATTAATGGTAACTGGTCTGTTCATATTTTATGTTTCTTCCTGGGTCAGTCTTGGAAGTTTGCATTTTTGTAGGAATTTGTCCATTTCTTCCAGTTTGTCCAATTTATTGGCATATAATTTTTCAAGGAATTCTCTTATAATTCTTTGAATTTCTGTGATGTCTGTTGTAACTTATCCTTTTTCCTTTCTGATTTTGTTTTTGTGTCCTCTCTCTTTTTCTTGATGAGCATGTCTAGGGCTTTGTCTATTTTGTTTATTCTCATGAAGAATCAGCTCTTGGGTTATGTGACTTTTTCTATTGTTTCCCTATACTCTATGTTATTAATTTATGCTCTCATCTTTATTATGTCCTTTCTACTAACTTTGGGATTCATTTGTTGTTCTTTTTCTAGTTTCTTTAGTTGTTAGTTTAGATTGCTTATTGATATTGTTCTTATTTCCTGAAGCAGAACTGTATTGCTTTGTAATTCCCTCTTAGAAGCACTTTTGCTGTATCATACATATTTTCACCCCCTGTGTTCCTGTTTTCATTTGTCTCCATGTAATATTTGATTTCCTCTTTGATTTGTTCATTGAGTCATTAGCTGGAATAACTTTTTTCATTGTAAAAGGAATTTTTATTAAATCAAGAATTTTATATTCCAAATTATGTTTCCTTGCTCAGTTATCAATTTTGTTATTTAAAACATAAGTGGCATTTTGAGCTATTCCACAGTGATGAATAACAAAATTAAAGAGAGGAATGCTTTAAATTTTGTCATTTGGAAGGAGAGGAAAAAAGATTGTGTATTAGGAAGACAAGGCAGAAACCTCCTCCCACAAACACATAAAGGAAGAAACTACAGAAAACACAATAAGCCTGAAAGCAACCTATAGAGTGCAAAAGAGACCACCTACAACAGAAGAAGAAAAGAAGACCACACATTAAAGGGTAAAGTGGTAGAGCCACCATTGAGCAGGACCCAAGCCCTTCCCCATTCCAGCCCACAGGTGGGAGAAAGAGGAACAGAGCAGGGACGGGATAGGTGCCCAAGAACTCTGCACATCTATCTCTGGAGATCTGCTGTGGGAGCACAAGTCCAGATTACATTGGGTTCTGGTGATTAGTGGAGCACAACCCTAGGGTCAGGTGTGCAAGGTTGCTGATCATTTATCCCCTCCCCACTCTACTCTTCCCTTCCTGCTTGTCGACTGGTATGGGGAAAGGGCTTGGATCCAAATCAGTCACAGCTCTTCCTCTTTACCCTTTTCAGTGTGGCCTTCTCTTCTTCAGGTGTAGGTGGTCTGTTCTGTGTTCTTTAGGTCATTTTCAGAGTTAGGTGTATTTTATGTAGTTTCTACCTTGGTAAGTATGTGGGAGGAGGTTATCAAAGTTACCACTTATTCTGCCATCTTCCTCCCTGGAATTTTTTTGGGTGTTTTTGGTTACTGATTCAATTTTGTTCCTAGTCACTTGTTTGTTCAGAATCCATATTTCTTCCTGATTCAGTATTGGTAGACTTTTTGTTTCTAGGAATTTATCCATTATTTCTAGGTTGTCCAATTTGCTGGCATATAATTGTCCACAGTAGTCTCTTATGTTCCTTTCTATTTCTGTGGTATTATTTGTAATGTCTCTTATTTCATTCTCAGTTTATTTGAGTCCTCTCACTGTTTCTCTTGGCGAGTCTAACCACAGGTTTGTAAAAGAAATATTTTCAAATAAGCAGATCTTAGTTTTATTGGTCTTTTCTATTGTCTTTTTAATCTCTATTTTATTAATTTCTGTTTTGATTATCATTATTTCCTTCCTTCTACTAACTTTGAGCTCCATTTACTCCTCTTTATTCTATTTCTTTGAGATATAAAGTTAGGCTGCATATTTGAGATTTTTCTTTTATATTCAGGGAAGAATTTTAGTTATGAACTTTCCTCTTAGAGCTGTATTTACTGTATGTTATAAATTTTTGTATATTGTATTTCCATTTTAATTCGTCCCAAGGTTTTAAAAAATTTATTAAAGTATCATTGATATATAATCTTATATTGGTTTCAAGTATAGAACACAGTGATTCAACTGTTACTGATATGATTAAATCTCAACACCTCTATGGACTTATTTTCTTTCAACACAGGAAGATGTTACACAATAATTGACTGTATTATCCATGCTGTACTACTCTCCCCATGACCATCTTATATTATGATTGAGAATTTTTGTGCCTTTTTTTTCCCCTCACTCTTCCTACCCACCCCCCACCCATTCCCTCATGGTAACCATGAGTCACTTCTCAGTGTCTATGACTCTGCTTCTATTTTGTGTATTTTGCTTTGTTTTTATATTCCACAAATAAGTGAAATCATGATTTTTGTCTTTCTTCACCTGACTTATTTCACTTAGCATAACACCACTAAGGTCCATCCATATGGTTGCAAGTGGCAGGTTTCCTTCTAAAGGCTGAATAATGTTTCATTATGTACATGTACCATATCTTCTTTATTAATTCATCTATTGATGGACAGAGAGTGCTTCCATAACTGGTTATTATAAATAATGAGGAAACGAACATGGGGGTATATATATATTTTCAATCAGGGATTCTGTTTTCTTCAGGTTAATTCCTAGAAGCGGAATTACTGGGTCACATGGTTTTTCTAATTTTAGTTTTTTTGATGAACCTTCATACTGCCTTCCACAGTGGCTGCACCAATTTACACTCCCACCAACAGTGTAGGAGGGTTCACATTTATCCACATCCTCACCAAAACCTGTTATTGTCTTTTGGATGGTGGCCATTCTAACTGGTGTGAGTTGATATCCCATTGTGGTTTTGATTTGCATTTCCATGACAATTAGTGATGTGGGCATCTTTTCACATGTCTGCTGGCTATCTGTATTTCCTCTTTGAAGATATGTCTGTTCAGATCCTCCACCCATTTTTTAGCTGGGTTATTTGTATTTTTGGTGTTGAGACATATGAGTTCTGTACATATTTTGAATGTTAACCCCTTATCACATAAATCACTTATGAATATATTCTTCCATACTGTAGGTTGCCTTTTTGTTCTGCTGGTAGTGTCTTTTGCTGTACAGAAGTTTTTACTTTGATGTAGTACCATTTGTTCATTTTTTATTTTGTTTTTCTTGCCAGAGGAGCTGTGTCCATGAAAAAAATTGCTCATGCTTATGTTCAAGAGATTTTTACCTATATTTTCTTCTAAGAGTTTTATGGTTTCATGTCTTACAAGTAGGTGTTTGATTCATTTTGAATTTACTTTTGTGTATGGAGAGTCAACAATAATCCAGTTTCATACTCTTGCATGTAGCTGTCCAGTTTCCCCAAACCAGTTATTGAAGATGCTGTCTTTTCCCCTATGTATATTCATGGCTCCTTTATCAAATACTAATTGTCAGTATATGGATGGGTTTATATCTTGGCTCTCTATTCTTTTCCATTGATCTATGGGTCTGTTCTTGTGCCAGTACAATATTTGTTTTATGACTATAGCTTTGTAGTATAGCTTAAACTCAGGGAGTGTAATGCACCACCTTTGTTCTTTCTTAGGACTGCTTTGGATTTTCAGGTTCTTGGTGGTCCCATATGAAAATAGGATTATTTTCTCTAGTTAATTGAAAAAATCATTTATATTAGCCAATATTACTGAAATATATTATTTTGGTAGGGATTTCATTGAATTTATGAACTGCATTGGTCAGAATGACCATTTTGACAATATGAATTCTTCCTATCCATGATCATAGGATAGATTCCATTTACTTGTGTCTTCTTTAGTTTCTCTCATGAGTGTCTTATAGTTTTCAGAGTACAGACCTTTCACCTCCTTTGTTAGTTTTAATCCTAGGTATTTTATTCTTTTTGATGCAATTGCTAATTGGATTGTTTTCTTAATTTCTCTTTCTGCTGGTTTGTTATTAGTATATAGGAATGCAACTGATTTCTGTATATTGATTTTGTATCCTGCAACTTTGCTAAATCAATTTATTAGTTCTAATAGTTTCTTGATGGAGTCTTTAGTATTTTCTATATACAGTATCATGCCATCTGCAAATAGTGGCAGTTTAACTTCTTCCTTGCCAGTTTGGATATTTTTCTTGTCTGATTGCTGTGAGTAGAACTTGTAATGCTGTGTTGAATATAAAGAATGAGAGTAGGTATCCTTGTCTTGTTTCTTATCTTAGAAGGAAAGATAAATGAAACTAAGAGATGGTTCTTTGAAATATAAACAAAATTGGTAAACCTTTAGCTAAATTTATCAAGAAAAAAAGAGAGGACTCAAATAAGTAAAATCAAATATGAAAGAGAAGTTGCAATCAACAGAAATACAAAGGAATATGAAGTTACCATGAAAAATTATATGCCAACAAATTGAACATCCTAGAAGAAAGGATGAATCCTAGAAACATGCAATTTTCCAAGACTGACTGTGGGAGAAATAGAAAATCTGAACAGACTGATTATGAGTAATGGAATTGAATTGGTAATCAATAAACTTTCAAGAAACAAAACTTCAGAACCAGATGGCTTTTCAGGTGAATTCTACCAAACATCCAGTGAAGAGTTAATACCTATCCTTCTTAAACTACTCCAAATAATTGAAGAGGAAGAAATTCTTCCAATTTCATTCTATAAGATAAGCTTTACCTGATACCAAAACAAAGATAGTACAAAAAAAAGAAAATTACTGACTAATATTCCTGATGAATTACATACCAAAAATCCTCAATGAAATAATAGCAAACTGAATTCAAAAATACATTGAAAGTACCATTTATCAAGACCACCTGGGGTATAATCTTGGGATGCATGGATGTTTCAATATCCACAATAAATCAATGTGACATACAATATTAACAAAATGAAAGATAAAAATCATATGACCATTTCAATATTCTTAGAAAATCATTTCACAAAATTCAACATCCATTTATGATAAAAGCTCTCAAGAAAGTGAATTTAAAGGGAATGTGCCTCAACATAACACAGGACATATGGGGCAAACTCACAACTAACATCATATTCAACAGTTCAAAGCTGAAAGCTTTCCCTATAACATTAGGAACAAGGGAAGGATGCCAACTATGACCACATTTATTCAATATAGCACTGGAAGTCCTAGCTGCAGCAATCACACAAGAAAAAGAAATAAAAATCATCCAAATTGGTAAGGAAGAAAACTGTCAGTATATGCAAATGGTATGATTCTATTTATAGAAAACCTTAAAGACTCTACCAGAAAACTATTAGGACTGATAAATGAATTCAGTACTGTTGCAGGACACAAAATCATTATGCAGAATTCTGTAGCATTTCTAAACACTAATAATGATGTCATAAATAGAGATTTTAAGAAAACAATGCCATTTACAATTGTATTAAAAAAATAAAAATAAAATACCTTGGGATAGATTTAACTAAGGAGGTGAAAGATCTGTACTCTGAAAACCATGACATGATGTAAGAAGTTGAAGACAGCACAAACAAATGAAAATGTTTTCTATACTCATGGATAAGGAAGAGTTAAAACTGTTAAAATGTCCATATTACTGAAAGCAATCTACAAATTCAATGTAATTGCTATTAAAATGCCAATGGCATTTTTCATAGAATGAAAACAAATAATCCTAAAATTGTATGGAATCACGAAACAGCTTGCATAGCCAAAGCAATCTTGAGAAAGAAGAACAAAGCTGGAGGTATCACTATTCCAGATTTCAAACTATACTACAAAGCTATAGTAATCAAAACAGTGTGCTACCAGTACAGTAATATACACATTGATCAATGGAACAGAATAGAGAACCAAGAAATAAACTCATGCTTATATGGTAATTTAATTACAATAAAGAAGGGAAGAATATACAATGGGGAACACAAGGTCTCTTTAATAAATAGTGTTTGGAAAACTGGACACCTACATGCAAAAGAATGAAACTGCACCACTTTTCTACATCATTCACAAAAATAAGCTCAATGTGGATTAAAGACCTTAATGTAAGACCCGTAACCATAAAACTCATAAGAGAAAACATAGGCAGCAAACTCTTGAACACCAGTATTAATTTTTTTCTGGGTACAACTCCCCAGGCAAGGGAAACAAAAGCAAAAATAAACAAGTGGGACTACATCAGACTAAAAACCTTTTGCACAGTGAAGTAAACCATGAACAAAATGAAAAGGCAACCAGCTACGTGGAAGAACATATTTGCAAATGATATATCTGGTAAGAAGTTAATATCCAAAATATATAAAGAACTCGTATGACTCAATAACAACAAAACCCCAATAATTTTATTAAAAAATGGGCAGAGGATCTGAATATACATGTTTTCAAAGACATACCAATGACCAACAGACACATGAATAGATGCTCAACATAACTCATGATTTGGAAAGTCAGAGAAACAATGAGATATCACCTCCCACCTTTCAGATTGGCTAGTATAAAAAAAGAGAAAAAATAAGTTGGCAAGGATGTGGAGTAAAGGGAACCCTAATACACTGTTTGTGGGTACATAAATTGATGTGACCACTATGGAAAACAGTGTGGAGGTTCCTCAAAAAATTAAAATGAGAGATACCATACAATCTAGTAATTCCATTTCTGGGTATTTACGTGTAGAAGATAAAAACACTAATTCGAAATGATATATACTCCCTTATATTTATTGCAGCATTATTTACATTAGCCAAGATATGGGAATATACTAAGTGTCCCTCAATAGGTCAAATGGTAATGAAGATGTGGTACATATATAAAATGGAATATATTCCAGACATAAAAAATGAACTGTTGCCTTTCATGAAAATATGAATGCTCTTAGTAAGTATTATGCTATGTGAAATAAGTCAGACAGAAAAAGAAAGACAGATACCATATCATTTTACTTAAATGTGGAATCTAAAAAATGCTTCTGCATAGCAAAGGAAATGATCAGGAAAACCAAAAAGCAACCTACTTTGGGAGAATATATTTGCAAACCATATATCTGATAAGGGGCTAATATCCAAAATATGTAATGAACTCACACAACTCAACACCAAAAAAAAAAACAACAAATGGGCAGAGGACCTGAGTAAACAGTTTTCCAAAGAAGGCTTACAGATGGCCAACAGACACATGAAAAGATGCTCAACATCACTAATCATCAGGGAAATGCAAATCAAAACCATAATGAGGTACCACCTCACATCAATCAGAATGACTATTATCCAGAGACAAGAAATAACAAATATTGGCAAGGATGTGGAGAAAAAGGAACCCTCCTACACTGTTGGTGGGAATGTAAGTTGGCCCAGGGATTGTGGAAAGTGTTGTATTAAACCTCAAACATAATATGAATTAGTCACAAGGATGAAAGTACAGCATAGAGAATATAGCCAGTAGTTCTGTAACATTCTATGTTGACAGTAACTACACTAGTTGGGGTGAATATTTAATAATGTATATAACCATTGAATTACTATGTTGTATACTTGAAGCCAATGTGATATTGTATATAAACTATACTTCAATAAAAATAAACCAAAAAAAAAAAAGAAAGCAGTATGGAGGTTCCTTAAAAAACTGAAAACAGAAATATCGTATGACCCAGCAACTCCACTTCTGGGAATTTATCCAATGAAAAGAAATAACTGACTTGGAAAAATAAATGCATTCCTATTCTTATTGCCACATTATTTACAATAGCCAAGATATTGAAGCAGCCTAAGTGTGTATCGATAGATAAATGGATAAAGAAGATGTGGTACATATATGCAATGGAATATTACTCAGACATAAAAGAAAATGAAATCTTTCCATTTGCAACAACATGGATGGGGCTAGAGGCTCTTATTCTCAGTGAAATAAGCCAGGCAGAGAAAGGCAAGTATGATATGATTTCCTTTATATGTAGAATATAAAAATAAAAACAAATGAACAAACAGAAATAGACTCATAGACACAGAGAAGAGACTGGTGATTGCAATAGAAGAGAGAGGTGAAATAAGTGAAGGAGATAAAAAGGTAGAAAATCCCAATTATAATAGAAATTAGTCATGGGGATGAAGGTACTGCATAGGAAATGTAATCAATAATGTAATATCTTTATAAGTTTACAGATAGTTACTACACTTACTAAGGTAAGCATTTAATAATGTAGATAACTATGGAATCACTACATTGTCCACCTGAAACCAATATAATGTATATCAACTATACCTCAGCAAAACTAAACAGCAATAGGCTCATAAATACAGAGAACAAACGTGTGGTTGCCATATTGGATGTGCATTGGGGGATGGTAAAATAAGTGAAGGGGATTATAAGGCACAAACTTATAGTTGTAAAATACATGTCATGGGGATGGAAGGTAAAGCATAGAGGATATAGTTAATAATATTTAACAACTTTTTGAGGTTACAGATGGTAACTACACTTATTGTGAACATTTTGTATATAATTGAATCACTATATTCTATACCTGAAACTAGTATAATATTGTATGTTAACTATACCTGAATAAAAATAGGAGTTATTGTAGTTATAGTCATTTTTATTTATTTTGTCTTTAATTTTCATAGTAGCTTAATAAGTGATTAATCCACCACTTTTACAACATCAACTTATTTTGAGTTTTACTATATATTTCCTTTACCAGTGAGGTTTATATTTTCACATGTTTTCATGTTACTAATAAGTGCCCTTTCATTTCAGTTTAAATAAGTCCCCTTAACATTTCTTGGAAAATTGGTAGTGGTGAAGAGCTAATTTTGCTTTTGCTCATTTGGAAAACACTTTATTTCTTCTTCAATTCTGAATTACAACTTTGCCAGGTAGAGTGTTCCTGGTGGAAATCTTTTTCTTTTAGCACTTTAAATATATAGTACCACTCCTTCTAGACTGCAATTTATGCTGGAAAATTTGCTTATAGTCTTATGGAGGTTTTCTTGTATGTTTCCCTTGCTGCTTTTCAGATTTTCTCTTTAAATTTTGATGCTTCATTTGTAATGTGACTTGGTGTGGGTCTGTTTGCATTTATCTTATTTGGAACTCTCTTTCCTCCTTGATCTTGATGTCTCTTTTCTTCCCCAAGTTAGGGAATTTTTCAGCAATTATTTTTTCCTATAATATTTCTGTCCCTTTCTCTCTTTCTCTTCTTCTGGGACTCGTAAAATGCAAGTGGTGTTCTGCTTGATGTTGTCCTGTATGTTCCTAAGCTATCTTCACTTATTTTTTATACTGTTTTCTTTTTGCTGGTCTGACTGGGTGAGTTTCACTGCCATTAGTTCCTCATCCTTTGTCTGCTTCATCTAGTCTACTGTTGACTTCAATACTGTGTTTTTAGTTCATTTTTTTTCTATTCTTCATGTCTGTAACTTCCTTTTGGTTCTTTCTTATATTTTCTTTCTTTTTGTTGAAGTTTTCACTGTGTTCACCCTTTCTTCTCCCAAGCTCTTTATGACTTCAATTTCGCTGGAAAATCTGCTTATAGTCTTATTTTGAATCCTTACCAGGTAAGTCAGTTTTCTCCATTTCTTTAAGGACTTTTTCTGGGGTTTTAGGTTGTTCTTTTATTTAGAACATATTTCTCGGTTTCTTCAGTTTCTTGACTGTCTATGTTGGTTTCTATGTATATAATAAAGCAGCTACCTCTCTCAGTCTTAGGGTAGTGGCTTTGGGTTATAGAAGACCCTTAATATTCAACTAAATCTTCTTGATTGTCCAAGCAGGCCATTTTATTTTTAGGTGTTCCCAGTGTTTGAGTGTGTACTAAGACCTGCCAGGATGTCAGTTATAACTTGGATTCATCATTTGTGAGCCAGACACTCAGGAAGTAGCTTTAAAAATATGCAAATATACACTTTTCTGGCACTGCAATCTTAATCCTCACTAGTAACCAGGGCTGGATGACCCAGAAATTTCCCCTAGCAGCAGCCACAAAAATCAGAGTGCCCATGAAAGCATATATGCTCCTTTCTTGGCGATACCATGAGTTGGAGTAAGGCAGAAGGAGAACACATAGATAATGTCCACTGGCCTGTGTTCCACGAAAGGAACTTATTAGGCCACTAGATGTGTACCAAACCAGAAGTGTGGCCTTTAGGCTACAGCTCCAGGACAAGCAAATAGGCCTTTTTCACAGGGAGACTTGGAGTGTGCTTCTGTGTGCTGTCTGCACAGTGCCCTGGGTCTGGTAGACAGACAAGAACTTTCCAATAGCTACAGTCCCATGGGAATTAGGAATACAACCCCACTGGCCACCAGATCTAGGTGATCAAACTGTGTTCATGGATGGCAACTGCAATAGTTGGTGCATCAGAAGTAAAAGTAGGAGTACTAGATGCAGGTAAAATCTTCCGTCTGGGAAATACTGGTACTGTCTTATGGCAGTGGTAGGGCACAAAGATGGTGCCCTTCTAAAAAAAGGAGTCCAGAGGTTTTTTTAAAAAACTTAAAATTAGTTGAAAAAATATGGCACTTGCTAGCTTGAGAGAGGCTTAGGGAGAGCACAAATAAAGCATCTGCCAGCTTCCATTCCCAGAGAGTCTCCTCATAGGCACGTAAATGTGTGTTAAAGTAGATGTCTGTCCCTCCGGCCAGCAGTTTAAGGTATGCAAATTAGCCTCTTTGACTTAAAGTTTGGCTGCTTTTCCAATAGCTGACTGTACACTAGGCCCTGAGGTGGGTGAGTCCATGCTCAAGCTCTTTAAGAACTGTGTCTTAGTTTGCTATCTGGTCTTATAGATGCAAGCCCCATTGGCTTTCAAAGCTACATATTTTGGAATTTCATCTCTCAGGTATAGGTTTTAAAAGTTGAGGTGCCTGATGTTGGTTTCAAATCCTTCACTCCCCAGGGAGAAGCTCTAGGTTTTGAATTCCCTTCTGATTGTGAGTTGCTGGAATTTACAGTGATTTTGCATCTCAGCCTTTCCTACCTGCTTTCTTGTTTTTTTGATGTGTAGTTATTGCTCAGCTAGTTTTTTTTTCCTGCAGGAAATTGCTCCATATGTTGCATAAGCATCTTGAACTGGTGTTCTCTGGGATTCCTGGATCTGTGGTTTGGTGTCTGCCATTAATTTTAGAAAAGTTTCAGCTATAATCACTTCAAATATTCCTTCTGTTTAGTTCTCTTTTTCTTCTCTTTCTGTTATTATGCCTGTGCAAGATCACCAATTCTCTCCTCAATAATTTCCATTCTACTGAAGATCCTATGGGAAGCATTTTTCGTTTCTATTACATTCATATCAGAAAGGTCTAGAAGTGACTCAAAGTATGGGAATCTGGGCTATATGAGCTTTAAAGCTCCTTCCAATTTCCAGTTTGTAAGATTCTTAATTAGTTAAATGTTCAAAAGTTATTTTTAGACACTGTTAAGGTTATTATATTAGATTTCTACTTTCAAAGTACCACTTGTACTATTGAGGAATAGCTTCTCTTTCAAAGCTTTAGTTCTAGGAACCTCTATCCTTGGAGGATAAATGGAGAGTTAGAGTTTGTCTTTTTATTTATTTGGGGTAACAGTTCTATGATGGAGCAAAGAAAGTATTTTGGATTTATCCTCTCAGAAACATTTTGCTCTTTTAGTATCAGGCAAAGGTAGTATAACCCAGGTTATTCACATGAAGTAGAATAGAATAAGTGAGCTTCTTTTCCTACCTCCTGTGCAGTGGTGCTTACTAAAAAGGGCCCACAAATTTACATTGCTCTGAGATCTAATCTCACTTTTCAAGCTTCTGAACTTTCCACTGTTGAAATCACTGAAGGGGTAGTAGGAGGTAGATATTGATATATTTAGTTATCTCAAAAGGCCATTTAAAAGTCAATAAAAAATGCACAATCATGTCTCTGGAGTGAAAATCCAGGGGATTTTGACAACCACGAAAACCAAAGTTTACAGGCTGAGATGAGTTGTGAGTACACAAAACCTTTTATACTTATTCTGAAGAATAAAATGCAAAGCATTGGTTTAAGATCTGAAATTAGTTTTTGAGATACAGAAACCATATTGGCTGAACAAAATGAAAAGCTAAGTGTAAAATGAAGGAGAACTTGGATAGCTGATGAAGTTCAAAAAGAGTTAGTAACCAGGGAAATGTGTGTGAGGACCATGGCATGTTAATACCACAATGTATTATATAGACATTAGGAATTATATGCATGAACTTCCTCCTAATGTCAATGTTCTAGGATATTATACAGTATTGTTAAGATGTTCTTCCAAATGGAATGGTAGGCTTTAGGTCATAATTTATGTGTTCATGTAATTAAAAAATTTAAGCATGTATTTTAATTAAACCTGGTTTTAAAATGAATAAAGAAGTCATTAAAAAAACCCTGCTTCTCCTTATATTTTGAAGGAGGAAATTGGCTCAGCAGAATAGCATAGCAAATTAATAAATTGAGTTCTGGAGTCAGACTGCTAGATTTTAACTCTGGTTCTGATGCTTCCAGTTGTCTGACATTGGGCAAGTTACTTAACCTCTTCGTGCCTCAATTTTTAAATCAGCAAAACAGGGATAATACTGATACCTACCTCACAGGGCAGTTGTAAGCATTAAATGAATTGATACAGATAAGACACTTAGAGTAAAAGCTCTTTACATGTTAAGACCATAATTTAATGGCATGATTTTAAGACTCAAGGAATCAATAATTCCACTTTATGGAATGTGATGGTTGCATTCTGGAAAAAAAATACTAAAGTATATGGAAAAATTGGGAAAAAATTAAGTACTCAACAGTATGGCATAGTTTATAAATGCATACTATGTTAAGAAGTTCTAATTCATGGTTAGCTTGTAGGTGATTGAAATATGGTATGTTTCTGTGTGGGATGAAGTAGGACTGTTGAGTGGAAGTGAGAACATAGGGAAAAGCCTGGAGGTAGGAATAAGTAAACAACATGATTCTTTTATATGCAATAGAGTTTAACCATGGCCATATTTTGTTCTAATTCTTTCAAAATTGATAATGCATTTGAAAATATGAATCAGTATATTTAAATAACGCAGCCACCTCTAAAGTCTTTAAAATAAAAAATACATCACACTGTATATTTTTAAAGTAAAACTTTAATGTCTATTTTAAAATGTATATTTTTGTATTTATGTATGTTATGATCACATTTGAGTCTCAAAAACACCCTGTAAGAAAGGCAGGGCAAGTTTTATTCCCATTTTACAGATGAGGAAGCTGAGGATGAGAGTTTATGTCACTTGCTCATAGTTTCACCAAATTAGCATCCTGGTCTTCTGGCTTCCAATGTATTGCTCTTTTACCATACTATATTTACCAAATAGCAGAAAGCTTAGTAAATCTGGGGACTGACTTTAATGATAAATATTGCATTTGAACTTTGTCTCAAGCAAGGTAACAATAGCATAGGGTAAAAGCATAGATACTGCCAAATCTCATGTATATTAAACAAGAATAAATTCTCATCAGTTATTACTATGCCTTAGAAGTCCTCACTTTTTATGTTTTGAGTTTTTTTCTAAGGAATTGTGCAAAAGCTTGCCCAGGAATATTATATATCAACCATAATCAAGTTGTTGCTGTTTTATGAACGCTTTCACTGCAATATAAAAACATCTGTCAACATGCCATAAAAAAGTAAAAAACATAAAACAGTAATACAGCTTATAATTTCCACTCATAAATGCATATCATACAGCAAAATCCCTTACATACATAGTTATATACATGTGTATAAATATAAGTACTTCCTAAAACCATTTGTAATATCAACATTAAAATTTTTACTCAGAAACTGATTATAGTTCATTTTGATCCCAGTAATAAACATATAAAAAAGTAAGCCATTTTCCCTTGCTTAGATACATTTTAAATTACTTCTGTTTATATATGGGAGTGCCTTGTCTGGTTTCTTAACGAAGGATTGTATGTCATGTAGGGAGAGAATTCCCTATAAGAACCTCAGTGTGCAACAAAAACTCCATCATTCTCTTTTGGGGGCCTCAGGCAGGAGCAGAAGAAAATTGGAGACAAACTGGCCTTTGACCAGATTTATCTTCCTCATTTTACAGATTTTACATTGCATGGAGCTTTTAGGGCCTTTTGGCTGAATACTAGGCTGTTCTAACACTTGCACATTCTCTTTTGGCAGAAATGGCCTGACTTTTGGCTGGCTAGGCAATACTATGAAAGAAGAGGGTGACAATACATTTTATGTAGTTCCTGGGTCATTCCATTTCTCATCTGATGTCATGCATGCCAAGGGATATGTTAGGATGATTGAGAACTAGTTGCTAACTTTATATTTTAAAAGGCTAGTTTTTATCCTTTGTAGAGCTTTTATTTCAGGGGGAAAATGGTGGTCTCAGACTCATTTTTATAGTTCCAAGACACAAATATTCCCCACCTTGTGGTGATGAAAAAACCATTTATAATTTTGTTCATAGTGCTGGACTGAATTTTTAACACTTAAAACATCTTTGGGACCTCTAATAATGTGGATGCTTAAATGAGATGGATTTATAGGTGCATATTCAGTCAAATATTTGTGAATTATAAATGGAAATTCTTATTTTTATTGTAAATGTTTTGAGAAAATTCTTGTCTGGACAACTCCTTTCATTGAATTGCACTGGAGATGGGTTTGCACTATTTACATATTTCCTCTCCTTTTTCTGGCAAGGAGGCCTTCTTCTTGGGTACATAAGTTACACTGGACAAAGAATGCTTTCTAAATGTAGACAGCCTTTTCCTAAAGTTTCCCCCTGAAAAGAAATATAGGAGAGGGTCAAAGCAACAATTTGATGCAGCCAGAGACAAGGTTATGACCACTGACTTTTGCATTCTAAGGACAGAATCACAGGGTTTAGTTTCATTGTGTAAAAAATGAAGGTGGATGGTGCGTTGAATATGATATGGCATGAAGCTGATCAGAAAGGCAGCTGTCACAACTATGATCATTCCTATAGCCTTTTTACGGCTTGATAGGCTTTTCTTCATTGAATTTTTTAGTAAGGTCAAAATGATCATTGTGTAACAGACAATTATAATAACAAAAGGAATAATAAATCCAACAGACAATGACACATAATGCAAGACCAAAACATAATTTTTAGCTTGATTGTCCTGTGGAGGCTCAAAGCACTTGGTATTGTTTTTCTCATCTTTGTATGATGTGGACATTAAAAATGGAGAACTGGTCAAAATCACAAAAATCCAAATGCTAACACACACAAACCTAGCTTTTTTCTGTGTAACCAAATTAATGTTCTGGACTGGGAAAACAATTGCAATACAGCGGAAAAAGCTCATGGCTGTCATAAAGAAGATGCTACAATAGAGGTTGACATACAAGGCGTAAGTGCTGAGGCGGCACAAAAAGTCACCAAAGAGCCAAATGCCTTTGTGAACATAATAGACCACACGGAGAGGCAGTGTACACACGCACAGTAGATCTGCTACTGCTAAATTAATCATGTATTCTTGGAAGGCTGACTTCTCATGATATGTTTTTATGAGAACATAAAGCACAAAACCATTGCCAAAGAAGCCCGCAACAGAGATCATAGAGTACAAGGTGGAATATACTTGATTGCGGAAGTCATCAATAGTGTCATTGCATGTATTATTACTGGCAGAAGATACTGTCAGATTTCCAACTCCATCCATCTTTCTCTTGGAATGTCTGCTTGGTGCCTACAATATATATATATGTATATATATATATATATATATATATATATAAATGACAAGTTTTATATACATACATATATATATATGTATGTATATAAAACGTCATTTTTACCAGAACACAAATTACAAGATGTACTACGATTTCACTTTATAGTGTCACTATGGATACTTTTTGACCATGGCATGAAGCAAGGGTGGTGGCGCAATGAGGGATTCAGCTGCACCTTGCCTCAAGGAGAAGGGTTTGGGTCCTACAGGCACCCAGAAAACTCTTTTTTCCCCTTTTTACACTTGTGTTTGCCTCATGGACTTCCTCTTAGTCTTTAAGACCTATCTAATAGCTCTGCCTTATTTTAAGTCATATTACTGAAGCACTACTCTGTAAATATTCCTTTTAAATGAGTTTGATTTTCAATTAGAGAAAAGTTTTAGAGATAGTTTCACAAATATGAATATATCTCTATTATCTATACTATTTATATCTATTATCTATTTATATATCTATTACCTATCTATGTATCTATCTCTACCTCTTTCATCTATCATCTATCTATCTATCATATATCATATATCATCTATCATCTATCTATTATCTATCTATCATCTATCTATCTATCTATCTATCTATCTATCTATCTATCTATCTATCTATCTATCATCTATCATCATCTATCTATCTATCTATCTATCTATCTATCTATCTATCATCTATGTATACTATCTGTCTACCATCTATCTAACATCTATGAGAAGAGCATTGAATTCTCTTGAGAATAAAATGGTGAAAATCCTTGGTTCCCCCAAGAAGAGGACCTCTTACGTAACATCTGCTGGGTAATGCCCATACTCAGGGAACATGATCAAATTTATTATTAATGTAACTCACTTCTCTGGGGGAGAATCTAGTCTAGGATATGGTTGACTCTATTTAGAATCACAGAACACTAAGGCTGGAGAAACTTTAGAAGCCATCCAGTTATTTTAATGAGAAAAAAAGTTCCAAAGAGGTGAAATACATTTCTAAAATTTGCACCTAA
This sequence comes from Manis pentadactyla, assembly GCF_030020395.1. Classification (NCBI taxonomy): domain Eukaryota; kingdom Metazoa; phylum Chordata; class Mammalia; order Pholidota; family Manidae; genus Manis; species Manis pentadactyla. Next base: position 70,206,549 of record NC_080038.1, read on the forward strand.
ATTGAGGCTCTGAAGAAATATATGGCATAATTAGTTAGAATATACTTTCTGGATGAGGATATTCTAGCTGTTCATCCTTGTTCTCTTTCTAGACTGACACTTAAAGCCTTACTATTCAACAATAGATGGTCATTTCTCTTATAGTAAGAGGTTAGCTGGTCTCGCCTAGTTCAGCTATATTAAGGCTATCAATCAAGACAGTCAAGCTTTCATCAGAGAGATCTAGGGATGAGATATTGTGGAAGTAGTGATTTTTTTTTTGGTTTCTCCTGATTCTTTCCTTTTATTCTTTAAGAGGGTGGGAGCAACATTACCATATAATATTGTGCATAATCTTGGAAGTCTGGTTTGTTGGCCTTTTTCACAACTCTTGCTGTCTGGTGAGAGAGGATTGGGGTTTGTAAGATGGAAAGACTGCTTGATTCATGTAAGAACTCCCAGCAATGGTGGGAGCTGATCTCATCTGTGCACCAGGGATACAGAAACAGACAGCTATGGTAATGGTTGGAGGTGGGATATAACTTCCCAGGTTTACTACTACTAACAATTATATTTGCTATGAGGAAATGCCATCCATCCAATATGTCCATCCTGGCTAATTGTTTCATTTTCTTCCTTTCATCAAAAAATGTCATTGCCTTTCACCAAAAACTGTTGATATATGATAAAATATTAAAGATGAATCATCTGAGGATGGATATCTAAGATCATAGAGAAAAGTGAGTTCACTGTTCCCAACCTCTGCATTATTTCTCAGTTTGCTTTCCAGTTACCTGCCTCTTTCATCATTGGTTCTCTGAACTCAGGTGCAACTGTAGAAGAAAAGGAAACTGGCTAAACTTAATCTGGTCTCTTTTCTGTTAGCCCTGTGTTGGATACTCCCCAAATCAGGCAGAGTTAAGCTGTGAAGCACTAGATGGTGCTGTTGAGATTTTTAATACAGCCTTTGAAGAACTCCACTTGAAAGGTATTAGATAATTACCATGTGTTCTCCCTACCACCACCAACACTCACGATCCCTTGCTACAAACTCTTTCCAGTATAGTTTTCTATACTTTATAACTTCCAATTATGTGATGTCCTTGCTTTAAAACCTTCAGGGGTCCCTGAGTACCTTCAGAATAAAATGCAGACTTCTTGGCCTGATATTTAAGGCTCTCTACATTCTGGTTGCAACTGAACTTTCCTAGCTTCTCTCTCACTTTTCCCCTTTGCATACCCTATAGTTCAGTGAAACAACTATTTTACTATACCAGTGACATGTGCTACATGTTCCGTACCTGCTTATCTTTTTTCATGGTATTTTTTCTTCCTGGAATGCCCTTCCTCCATCTATGTGTATGCAAAAACTACCCATCCTTCAGCTCAAATTTTACCATCTTTTTTCTAAATAAATAAATCTTAATTTGTTTAATCTTACTGTGAAACATTTACATCATTTATAATTTTAATATGACACTTTGATGAACATCTTTATATATACATGTTTATCCATATGTTATGTATTTCTTTAGGGTAGATTCCTAGAAGACGTGTTTGTAGGGTGAAGGGAATAAGGCAATGAACATTGTAGAGGCTTTTTGTGTACATAAAATTATACCTTCTTGACTAAGCCTTCCCTCAGATTCCTTCTAAAGTAATTTATATCTTTTTCCCTTTTATGGAACTTTAAATCTATCTTGCAGATCAGTGATTTGTATGTATATGTTATCTTCCCTCACAGACTATCTGGTTGATATATAAGGAGGCATCTCACACAGGGCTAACACATATGTACCTTGCCCATAAGTGCTCAAAAAATGTTAATTGAATGAATCAGTAAATGAATCATGCACCAATTTTATCATTTGAAAGCATTATTTATCATTCAAAACTACTTAGAGTTGTTTTCATTCCAATATAATTTAAAACATTTCCAGCTCCAGAGCCTAAAGGGGGCTCTGTTAAGTAAAGTTGTGTCCTAAAGTGTTAAAGAATACACTGAATCATAAGGCTGACTGTGAGGTTTAAAACATCCATATATTGACAAAGATTAATCATTTGTTTTGTCGGTTAAATATTATAAATATGTTTGAAATACCCATATTTTTGAATGGAAGATTTTATATAAAACTGATAAATACATTAAAAAACAAACAGATGATCTTTAGTTCCATTAATAACTTCCCAGTCTTTAGAGACCAAAATAAACTTTCCTAGTAATTTTGATAGTGAGGTCTATTTGTTTATTTATGACTAAGTCAAACCAATGACTTATATGAGGCCATGAAGAGAATTGTAAAACTTTCAAACAAGTAATGAATCCTAGGGTTGTAGAGATCCTTTAGTCCAAGCCATTCATTTAACAAATGATGACTTTGCTTGTTTTAAATAGAATTTAATTCACTTTTATAGAATTTATTGTGATCCTCTAATAATGAGATCCACACTGTATGGATACAGAGATGCCTAAGACCCTATCCCTGCCTTCAAGCAGCTCATAGTTTGGTAGGGGGGAGGACTAATGGCTCAGAAGTATGGAGAGGCTATAATATAGTATGGTAAATGCTATCTTAGAACAAAACAAATGGGTTATTAATTGATTAATATAGCCAAGCAATAAATATATTAATTTTGGTGCAGATGATGAAGGAAGTTACTTTGTTAAGATAATTTGCAAGTTGAAAAAACAAGATTCATTTAGAAAATGGAGCCATACCTCTTTCTGGCACTGTAGTAGTCTTCACGAATGTTCCTGATTAGTGGCCAGTGCTTCTTATGATGTAATATCAGATGATGCCTAACCTGAGATTGTAAGATTGGAAAGGAAGTTAATAACTGTAGAAGCAGTCCAGAAAGATCATGGGAGTTTAGTATCCCTAAGCACAGTTCCAGGGTGTGTAATGGAGGATCAAAGCTGTACTGACAGTTTTAGGGCTAGTTATTGGATTTCATGCCTCCTTCTTTTCCCTCTATTCATTTTTACATAACCAGAGGGGAAGGTTGGAATACAGACCAGGGCTCATCATAGATATTTGCTGCTGTTTACACATAGTTTATGTATCTACAGATTAACACAGTATTATAAAAATACTCCTCTTTCTATGAAACTGTGATATTTCCCCTATTTTCTCTTCTAAATAGTTTGTTATAAAGGGGAAGAGGGAATAATTTGGAATTTCATATCCAAGGATCTAGTTTACTAGAAAAAGGAGTTAAAACATTGTCTGGGATGGCTTAGGGACACTTTTCCTTGAAGGAAGTCTTGCTTAGAGGACATTGCACTCTTTTCCCTAAAAATTCATTATAGCAGTTATTGCTTCTATCAAATAAATTCATAGATCAACTGTTTTATAGTTTATGTAGTTAACTTTTCAGGAGTATATGTCTCTTCTTCTTAATTAAACTATATCATAAAATTTAACAAAGTATAACAAATCTCCAACAAATGGGCAAAGAAAGGCTGTCTTGAAACAGTAGCAACCTAAAAATTTTTCTTCTAAATTCATATTGTCCTATAGCAACTTTAATCTGTGTCTGCAAGGACACCATAGGCTGGCCACGTTTCCTTGGTGGTTCTAAGTGCCAACAAAATAAACACTTTCCTCCAGTTTATTCTCAGCAAGCATAAACACGTTGGACCTACCCAAAGAACTCTACTGAAAAAAAAATGAAATCAAGAGGAAAATAAAGTAAATGCAAAAATATAAAATGTAGACAAATTGTAAAAGCAGGACCCTCAACCTATAGCTGTAATTTGCCGTTTGAGTTTTGCTGTATATCTGTGTAGTCAGATAATCATTTTTCAAATCTCCAATTTTTTCTCTGTCTCTGAACTTTTCCTCTTTCTGTAGTTGAGGAGTCGACTGCTAATTTACCATTAGCAGTCTGGGTGAAGTATGGGTTACAGGTGGTTCACTACTCAGAGTTGGATTTTATGTTTTGTTACTTAGTCAATACAATTTTTGTTTTTGGTTTGGCTTGTCCTAGGTCTCTGCAATCAATAAAAATAGGCTGACTGAATATTGAATGAAAAAAATCCTTTCTAATCCTGAAATTATGATTCCACTCATCTTTTCTATGGAGAAAGTTAAACTTTGGCTCTGTCAGAGTTTTATGTTTAGACAAAACTTATATTTTTCTCCCTAGTGTGGAAAAAGAAAGTTTGTAAATTGAAAGACCCATCTTATATATAATAAGTGAAATATTACCAGAATTTTGAGCTGGTTCACCTTAAGTCTCTCTTTCTCTATATATATTCCTATCAGTCTTTAGCCTCCATTGAACCTATAATTTGGTCAAGCTCCAGTGAACAGGAGTTGTTTGTGAGCTTGATTTAAGGTTACTAGGTATTCCCTGAGTTTCTCTCAGGTGAACATATGAAAGAAAGACTCCATTCATCTTTGAATGTATTAGCTGTGCTCAGTATACAGGCTTGGTCAGGTTCTCTAAAGGCAACACAGCAGTTCTGGCTATGACAGTGGCTTCTATATTAAGTGCTGATTTTATGATATAAAATCCCACTTTTAGGGTACATAAGTCTTTCATCCAGGCCTTACCCCTTTTGATTTTCAAGTTACAACATCTTTGGTTCTGTTGTGTGATCACCATTCTTCAGATCTTCTAAGAGAGAAACTCCTAAAATCATCTTTGTTTGTTCCTTTGTATCATCCCTTATATGAGATTCCTATTCTGCTTAATCATATGGCTTTAGAGTTCCAGGACTAACAATATTTCCATCTATATCTTAGCTGATGCCTGAAATCTACTCTGTACAGTTTCTAACAGACTTTAATTCCTTTTATAATGATATTGTATTTAGGAAAGACCGACCGACTCCAAATTTATTGGTCCCTGTCCTTTGAGTTAGATGAAAGGAATCTTGGAGGGTTTTGCTCAAACTGAAGGAGGAAAAGAGGAAAAGAGCAGTAAGGCACTGGACACCTGAGAAGAAGCAGGTTTTCAATTTTAAATGAAGTTCAAATTACACATGGGGAAAACAGCATGGATCTGGGAAACTGGGGGTGAAAAGAGGAAGGATCTGATTCCTTCCCAATTTTGTTCCAGTTTCAGATAATGTTATACAATCTGATACCAAGTCTTGATGTTTTTCCTCTCCATTCCTTTTTATTCTGGCTGCTTCTTCTTCAGTTCTGGCTCTCATTATCTCAGAAAAAGATGACATAATAATGTCCTACTTTTCACATGCACCTTATATTTTAGTCATTCTGAAATGTTTCTAATACCTGAGATGTCTTTCATATCCTCTTAGTTTCAGGCTCTTTCTTCTCAAAAATCACCTTATGTACCACTGCCAGATTAGCGATACTTTTGCTTCTCAAGGGCCTACAGATTACTATAATAAAGTCCCAACCCTATATTTCAGGCAACACCCTCCACAATCTAGCCCTAGCCTCCTATACAATTTTCTGTTTCACAGAGAAAGGTGATAATTGCAGAGGCCAAAGAAGTATTGGAGAAAGAAGAAATATACTAGCAAGTACTAAGGAGAGCTTAGGGCTCTCAGAAAGAAAGCCTTGAAACAACCTGTGACAGCTTTTTGGATATGCAGTTATCTCAAACTAAGGTAATGCTGTAGAATGAAAGTGACAGCTTAATAATTAGAATAATGACTTTGGAAAAACTTGCCCTGACATGCTGGTTTAAGATTCTGATTATCATGACAGGCATATTCCTTGAGTATGTATAATGACTTGCCAAAGTAGGCCAATATCCTTACTATTCAGATCAGTGATGTTTTTCCTGAGACCATGCGTTGTAGTACCAAAGTTTAACTTCTTTTTATATTATCCTATCATTATTTACAAGTGTCATAGTTTTCACCCAACCCCTGCCCCCTGAGCTCACTTCTAGCCCTGCCCTAATTGGATCATCTTCTGAGCAATGAAACATCTATTTTGACCTTGTTATTTATCCAATCTAAACAAATCATAAACACTTTTTCCCCCTATAATTAATATCTTGGGAAATCAACTATCCCTGATGTTTCCAACAACCCAAACCAGGGAATATGCCAAGGCCAACTTTGATCAGCAAGGTGAGAGGTGGGAGTTTGTTTGCTTTTTGGAATTTGGATTCTAAAATTATCTTGGGAGATGACCTTAATTTGGGAATTTCCTTCCCAGAAGACTGTGAGAAAATTTCCAAAAATACACAGAGAAGAATAGCTGTGGTACCCTAAATGTTGAGACTTGTATATTACTGATTGTACATTGTTGGAGTAAAACATATTACAAATCTTTACTTGGGAAAATGGAGTCATTATTTGGGTTATTAAGGGCCCATGGAACCAAAATAGTTTGGATTCAGGAATAGATATACTTTCTGTAAGGAGTAAGGAGATAAATGAAAAGTTACATTGAGCCTATTTTGTTTTCCAAAATATAGGAAGATAATGGAAAAATTCAAAATTGGAGGAAAAGAAATACAGCTTATTTTAAGGACAGTTTGTTGGTTTAAAAACCCCTTTTTGAAAGATAGATAGGGGTTGTGGTGTTGAAGGGGTGGTATAAAATCTCTTTAGTTCACATTATGTGGGAGAAAGTAGGCTATAGTTGTTTAAAACACCCAAAATTAAGGATTAAAGATGGAACAATAGGAAGGGAAGACGGAAAACTCCCAAAAACACATAAAAGAGGAAAATGCAACAAATGCAGCTAGATCGGAAAATGACCTGAAGACTGCAGAACAGACCACCTACACCCGAAGAAGAAGAGAAGACCACACAGAAAAGGGTGATGCAGCAAAGCCAAAATCAAGTGGAACCCAAGCCCTCTCCCCACCTCTGCCTACAGGCAGGAGAAAGAGGAACAGAGTGGGGAGTGGGTAGGAGGCCAGGAACATTCCACATCTGGTTCTGGAGATCTGCTCTGAGAGCATGAGGCCACTTTACAATGGGTTCCAGTGATTATTGGGGATGGACATACGGGGCAGGCGAAACACTCTGGGAGGCTGAGATTCCAGCCAGTGTGGAGGGCAGCCATGCTCTGCCAGTCCTGAGACCCAAAGCTAAATTATCAGTTTGAAAGACTTAACAGAAGTGGGAGGGGTACCAGAGGAGATGAGGGTTGGACAGAGCTCTCACCTCAGGTTAAATGGCAGGTGGAGGATACCTGTCCAGCCACTCCTAATCCCAACAGATTGGGAACTCTCAGGAGCCCCAGATGCTGCATCACTCTTGCTGGCAGTGCAGCCTCAAAGCTCCTCTGACCAACAACCCACTTGGCCCTGTGGCAGCATCAGACTTTGCTGCCTGGCAGGTGGGGGGAGACTCTCCCAGATTGCTTGGCTCCATTTAAACACAACTGGAGTGGTGCCTAGAGGAGCCAACCCCAAGAGTTCCTGCCTCTCTGTGGGTGTCCAAACCCAGTGCTGCACACCCATCTGGGGCACTTACGACTGCCCACTCCATTTACCCTGCAACCCCACCATTGTTGCAGGTCAGGCAGAGGGTGGCCCCATGCACAGCCACTTCAAAAGATATTCCTGAGCTAATCACAAAGGCAGCAGCTCAAGCAAACTCCCCACCCAGATTTAAACCACTATAGAAGCCAGACAGAAATGTGGCCCTGCCCACAGCACAGCAGCTGAGCCCCCAACAAGACAGAAACAATTAGAATCTTGAGTTTCTGGGCACCATAACACACTTTCTTCATAAAGCTGTTACTCTTTAGACCAGAAAGCATATCAGAGACATCTAATACAAAGGAAGAAACACAGAATCCCTGACAAAATGAGCAGGCAGAGGAATGTGATCCAAACAAAACTACAAGACAGATTACAAGAAGGAATGCTAAATGGAACACAGATCACTGATATTTTTGATAAAGATTTCAAAATAGAAGTCATAAAAATGCTCACAGATTTACAAAAAAGTATTCAAGACCTCAGGGAGGACTTCAAAACACAAATAGAAGATCTGAAAAAGAGCCACTTAGAGCTGAAGAATACAGTATTGGAAATGAAAATGTAATGAAGGGATTTCAAAATAGACTAGAACATGTAGAGGAGATGGCAAATGAAAAAGAAATTAGAGAACAGGAAAACAAAGAAGCTGAGGAACAGAGAGAAAAATGGATCTCTAGGAATGAAAGAGTGATAAGAGAGCTATGTGATCAATCCAAATGAAACAATATTCACATAATAGGGGTACCAGAAGGAGAAGAGAAAGACAAAGGGATAGAAAGTCTCTTTAAGGAAATAATTGCTGAAAACTTCCCTAATCTGGGGAAGGAAATGGGCACTCAGGTCATGGAAGCACAGAGATTCCCTAACTAAAGGAACCCCAGAAAGAAAATACCAAGACATATAATAATTAAAATGGCAAAGATCAAGGATAAGGAGAGTGTGTTGAAAGCAGCCAGACAGAGAAAAAATATCACTTATAAAGGAAAGTCTATCAGGCTATCAGCAGACTTTTCAACAAAAAGTTACCTTACAGGTCAGAAGGTAGTGGCATGATATATTTAATGTACTGAAAGAGAAGGATCTCCATCCAAGAATGTTGTACCCAGCAAGATTATCATTTAAATTTGAAGCAGGTATTAAACAATTTCCAGATTAACAAAAGTTGAAGGAATCTGCTACCACTAAGCCAGTCTTCCATGATATGTTAAAGGAGTTACTGTAGATGGAAATGACCCTAAGGCTAAATAGCTTTCACCAGTGAAAATAAACTCACAGTAAAGGTAGTAGACCAACTAATTACCAAGCAAGTACAAAATTAAAACAAAACAAAAGAGGCAAAATCACTATACACAAAATCAGTCAAGGGATACATGAAAGGTGCAGATTATGATGTCTGATATGAAGAATGTGGAGGAGGAGGAGGAGGAAGAGGAGGAGGAGGAAGAAGAAGAAAGAAGAAGAAGAAGAAGAAGAAATACCTTTAGATTGTGTTCAAAATAATCAGCATAAGAAGGCCTGTTATATAGTACAGAAGCTATCCTTGAACCTTTAATAACCACAAACTAAAGCCTACAACACACACACATGTACACAAATAAGTTAATTAAAAAAAGAGAGAGAGATCAAATTACAACACTAAAGAAAACCATCAATAACAAGAGAAAAGTATAAGACAGGAAGAAAGGAAGAGAAGAAATATAAAAAACAGCCAGAAAACAGTTAATAAAATGGCAATAAGTACATATCTATCAATAATTACCTTAAATGTATAATGGAGTGATACACTAATCAAAAGACATGGAGTGGCTGAATGGATAAGGAAAGAAGACCCATCTATGTGTGGCCTATAGAGACCCATTTCAGACCCAAAGACGTGCACAGACTAGAAAAGTAGGGATGGAAAAAAATATCATATGCAAATAATATGGAGAAAAACCAGGACTAGCAGTACTTTTATCAAAATTGATTTCAAAACAAAGAAAGTAACAAGTGACAAAGATGACATTACATAATGATAAAGAGATCAGTCCAGTAAGAGGATCTAATCATTAAAAATATCTGTGCACCCAACATAGGAGCACCTAAATATGTAAGACAAATACTAACAGAACTAAAGGGAGAAATAGATTGCAACACATTCATTTTAGGGGACTTTAAAACAACACTAACATCAATAGATCTACCAGACAGAAAATAAATAAGGAAACAGAGGCACTGAACAATACATGAGATCAAATGGACTTAATAGATATCTACAGAACACTCCAGCCAAATGCAGCAGGATACACACTTTTCTCAAGTGTACATGGAATGTTCTCCAGAATAGATCACATACTAGGCCACAGAAAGAGCCTCAGTAAATTAAAAAAGATTGAAATTGTATCAAGCAACTTCTCAGACTACAAATGTATGAAACTAGAAATAAATTACACAAAGAAAACAAAAATGTACAAGCACATGGAGGCTAAACAACATACTTCTAAATAATCAATGGATCAATGAAAAAATTAAAACAGAAATCAAGATGTACATGTTGGCAAATGAAAACAAAAACACAATGGCACAAAATATGTGGGACATGGCAAAGGCAGTTCTAAGAGGAAAGTACATAGCAATACAAGCTCACCTCAAGAAATAATGACAATCCCAAATAAACAGTGTAAAATCACAGTGAAAGAAACTAGAAAATGATGAAAAAATGAAATCCAAAGTCATTAGAAAGAGGGAATATAATAAAGATTGAGCAGAAATGAATGAAATAGAGAAGAATAAAACAATAGAAAAAAATCAGTGAAACCAGGAGCTGGTTCTTTGTGAAAGTAAACTAAATAGAAAAACTCCTAGGCAGACTTATCAAGAAAAAAAGAGAGTGCACACACATAAACAAAATCAGAAATGAAGAAGGAATAGTGGTAATGGATATCACAGAAATACAAATAATTATTACAAAATACTATGAAAAATTACATGCCAATAAATTGGACAACTCAAAGAATGGATAACTTCTTAGAAAAATACAACCTCCCCAGACTGATCCAGGAAGAAACAGAAAATATGAATAGACCAATACCAGCATGAAATCAAACTGGTAATCAAAAAATTGCCCAAAAACAAAACTCTACATTCAGACAGCTTCACAGCTGAATTGTACCAACATTTAAAGTAGAGCTAACATACCTCATTCTTAAAGTATTCCAAAAAGTAGAAGAGGAGGTAATACTGCAAAACTCATTCAATGAGGCCAGCATCACTCTAATACCAAAACATAAAAAGACACCTCAAAAAAAGAAAATTATAGACCAATATCCCTGATGAACATAGATGCAAAAATCCTTAACAAAATATTAGCAAACTGAATTCAGAAATACATGGGAAGAAAACAAGATGGCAGCATGAGAAGTAAGGCTGAAACCTCTCCCAAAACCACATATAACATGACAATACAGCAAATACAACTAATCCTGAAAGAGAGACCAGGAAGAAGACTGCAACAGATGGCCTATATCTGGTCAAAAGAGAAGACCTCATGGAAAAGGGTAAAGTAGTAAAGCCACCACAGGTGGGATCCAAGCCATTCCTCCACCCCAGCTCACCAGCAGGAAGAAGAGAAACAGAGTGGAGACAGAATAGAAGCCCAAGACTCCTAAATACCCACCCCTGCTCCAAAAGCACAAACCCACATTGCATAGTGCTTTGGAGATTAGCACCAGACAGGGGAAAGCAAAGACAGACAAAATACTTGGAGAGACTCAGACTCCAGCTGTTTGTGGATAACAGGTACACACAACCAGCCACTCTGGGACAAAGAAAAGGCAGGTACTTTTAAAGAATTTCCAACAGCAATAGGGGGTGCTAAGGGAGTAAGGACTGCACAGAGTTTGCTGCTCAGTAGAAAGCACAGGTGGGCAAAATCATCCTGGCACACTCAGCCCAGTAGGTTGGGAATTTTCAGAAGCTTCATGCACTTCATCCCCCTGGCTGGCAGCACAGTGCTGAGGCCCCACATTGTGATATGCAGCCTGCTGCTCCTTCCTTTTGCTGGCACTAGTTCACAAACTCCTGCCCTTGCCATTGTACCAGACCAGCCGGAGTGTGGGCCCACATATTACAGCCCCAAGGACGTAACATAGAGGTTCTTTGCTGCATGCTCAGCCTATTGGCTCTTGCATTGGACACAGGGACCCTACCAGGAAACAGAAAAGAGCTCTTCCCTCCTGGCAGGCACTGGCATTGCATGCTTGTGATCCCACAATCACTCCAGGGGTTGGGCAGTCAGTTTCGGACAGTACAGCATCTGGGCACTAGCAGATGTGGCTGACACAAAGATATTATTCCATAGTAATAATTAGGAACATGAAACGGAAAAAGAAACTGGTACAACCCAAAATCCCTCAAACACCAGAAAGAGGGCTAAGTGAAATGGATATCACCAATATTCCTGATAAAGATTTCAAAATAAAAATCATAAACATACTCATGTAATGAAAAATATTCAAGACCTCAGTGAGGATTTCAAGAAAAAGATAGAAACTTTGAAAACTACAGTATCTGAACTGAAACATACAATGGAGGGATTTCAAAGGAGATTAGATGAGGTAAATTAAATAGAAATTAGAGAACAGGAATACAAAGAAGCTGAGGCACAGAGAGAAAAAAGGATTTCTAGGAATGAAAGAATGTTAAGAGAACTGTGTGACCAATCCAAATGTAAGAATACTTGCATTATAGGGGTACCAGATGAAGAGGAGAGAGAAAAAGGGTTAGAAAGTTTCTTTGAAGAAATAATTGCTGAAAACATCCCCAGTCTCTGGAAGGACATAATCACTCAGGGCATGGAAGCACAGAGATCTCCCAACACAAGGGACCCAATGAAGACAACACCAAGACATATAATTAAAATGGGAAAGATCAAGGACAGGAACAGAGTATTAAAGGCAGCCATAGAGAGAAAAACAATCACCTACAAAGGAAAAACCACCAGGCTATCATCATCAGACTTCTAAGCAGAAACCTTACAGGCCAGAAGGGAGTGGTATGATATATTTAATGCAATGAAGCAGAAGGGCCTCAAAAAAAGAATACTCTATCTGGCAAGATTATCATTTAAATTAGGAGCAGGGGTTAAAGAATTTTCAGGTAAGCAAAGGTTGAGGGAATTTACCTCCACTAAACCACCATCAGGCTATCATCAGACTTCTCAGCAGAAACCTTACAGGCCAGAAGGGAGTGGTATGATATATTTAATGCAATTAAGCAGAAGGGCCTGGAACCAAGAATACTCTATCTGGCAAGATTATCATTTAAATTTGGAGCAGGGATTAAACAATTTTCAGATAAGCAAAAGTTGAGGGAATTTACCTCCCCTAAACCACCTCTACAGTGTATATTGGGGGGACTGCTAGAGATAGAAGTGTTCCTAAGGCTAAATAGCTGTCACCAGAGAAAATAAAACCATAGCAAAGGAAGAATACCCATTAATTACTAAGCAAATGCAAAATTAAATCAGCTACCCACAAAGTCAGTTCAGGGGTACACAAAGAGTACAGAATACGACACCTAATATATAAAGAGTGGAGGAGGAAGAAAAAGGACAGAAAAAAAGAACCTTTAGATTATGTTTGAAATAGGATACTAATGAGTTAAGTTAGACTTTTACATAGTAAAGAAGCTGCCCTTGAACCTTTGGTAATCATGAATCTAAAGCCTGCAATGGCAATAAGTACATATCTATCAATAATCACCCTAAATGTAAATGGAACCAATGCAACAATCAAAAGACATAGAGTTACAGAATGGATAAAAAAACAAGATCCATCTATATGCTGCCTCCAAGAGACTCACTTCAAACCCAAAGACATACACAGACTAAAAGTGAAGGGATGGAAAATATATTTCATGCAAAAAACAGGGAGAAAAAAGCGGGACTTGCAGTCCTTGTATCACATAAAATAGACTTCAAAACAAAGAAGTAACAAGAGACAAAGAAGGACATAACATAATGATAAAGGGGATAGTCCAACAAGAGGATAAAACCATTATAAATATCTATGCACCTATAGGCACACACCTGATCATCTACATTTGCCCTCTTACAGCACTAAACTATGTTTTCTACCTTTATCTTGCATCTACTTACCACTTCAGCATTTTATTAAAAAAAATAATAATAATAAGGGAGAAATGTGGGATTCACATATAAATCAAGTATAAAAATCAAACGAGTAATCATATTTGACCTGATTGTTTATAGTTCATGATGCGTGATCAAAACCAAAAGTTTCTGTGATGATTGCCCTTGCACTGTTCACCTGTAAGAACTTATTCACTATATAAGAACTTGTTCACCATGTAAGAACTTGACTGTTATGCTTCAGAAGATTGGAGACTTTTGAGAATTAGGCTTAGGGTTGATTAATGATTGTACATTGAGTCCCCTATACAGAATTTTATTGTTGTTAACAACCATCTGATCAATAAATATGAGAGATGCCCTCTCAAAAAAAAATCTATGCACCCAACATAGGAGCACCCATATATGTGCAACAAATACTAACAGAATTAAAGGGGGAAATAGAATGCAATGCATTTATTTTAGGAGACTACAACACACCACTCATTCCAAAGGACAGATCAAACAGACAAAAAATAAGGAGACAGAGGCACTGAACACCACATTAGAAGAGATGGGCCTAACAGACTTGTACAGAACACTTCATCTAAAATCAAAGGGATGCCCATTCTGTCAAGTGCACGTGGAATATTTTGCAGAATAGATCACATACTAGGCCACAAAAAGAGCCTCAGGAAATTCAGAAGGATTGAAATTGTACCAACCAGTTTCTCAGACCACAAAAGTATGAAACTAGAAATAAATTGTGCAAAGAAAACTAAAAATCCCACAAACACATGGAGGCTTAACAACATGCTCTGAAATAATCAATGGGTCAATGACCAAATAAAAACGAATCAAGCAATGTATGGAGACAAATGAAAACAAAAACTCAATATCCCCAAAAATCTGTGGGATGCAGCAAAGGCAGTTCTAAGAAGTGCCTAATAGAGTAATACAGGCTTGCCTCCAGGAAGAACAATCCCAAATGAACGTTCTCAACTCACAATTAATGAAACTAGAAAAAGAATTAACAAATGAGGCCAAAAGTCGGTAAAAGGAGGGACATAATAAAGATCAGAGCAGAAATAAGTAAAATTGAGAAGAATAAAACAATAGAAACAATCAATGAAACCAGAGCTTGTTCTTTGAGAAAATCAACAAAATAGATAAACCCTTAGCCAGGCTTATCAAGAAAAAAGTCTAAACACATACACAATTTCAGAAATGAGAAAGGAAAAGTCACTATGTACATCACAGAAATGCAAAGAATTATTAGAGAGTACTTTGAAAAATTATATGCTAACAAGTTGGATAGCCTAAAAGAAAAAGACATCTTTCTAGAAAAATACAACCTTCCAAGACTGACCAAAGAAGAAACAGAAAATCTGAACAGACCAATTACTAGCAATAAAATTGAATTGGTCATCAAGAAACTACCTAAGATCAAAACCCTGGACCACATGGCTTCTCCACTGAATTTTATCAAACATTTAGAGAAGGCCTAATAACCATCATCCTTAAAGTTCTCCAAAAAGTAGAAGAGAAGTGGATAATTCCAAACTCATTCTATGAGGCCAGCATCACTCTAATATCAAAACCAGGCAAAGACACCACCAAAAAAGAAAATTACAGACCATTTTTCCTGATTAACATAGATGCAAAAATCCTCAACAAAATATTAGCAAAGCAAATTCAAAAATACATTAAAAATATCATCATCAAGTGGGATTTATTCCAGGCATGCATGGATGGTACAATATTAAAAAATCCATCCAAAGCATACACCACATCAATAAAAAGAAGGACAAAAACGACATGATCATCTACATAGATGCTGAAAAAGCATTTGACAAAATTTGACATTCATTCATGATAAAAACCCTCAAGAAAATGGGTGGAGAGGGCAAGTTACCTCAACATTGTAAAGGCCATATATGACAAACCCACAGCCAACATCATACTTAAAAGTGAAAAGCTGAAAGCTTTTCCTCTATGATTAGGAACAAGACAGGGATGCCCACTCTCACCACTTTATTCAACATAGCACTGGGGGTCCTAGCCATGGCAATCAGACAACACAAAGGAATAAAAGGCATCCAGATTGGTAAGGAAGAAGTTAACTGTCACTGTTTGCAGATGACATGATACTGCACATAAAAATCCCAAAAGAATCCACCCCCCCAAAACTTCTAGAACTAATAACTAAATTCAGCAATGTTGCAGGATACAAAATTAACATACAGAAGTCTGTTGCAATCCTATATGCTAATGATGAACCAGCAGAAAGAGAAATCAGGAAAATAATTGCATTTACAATTGCATCAAAAAGAATGAAATACTTAGGAATAAACCTAACCAAGGAAGTGAAAGACCTACACCCTGAAGACACCAAGATACTCATGAGAGAAATTAAAGAAGACACTAATAAATGGAAATACACCTCATGCTCTTGGATATGAAGAATTAATATTGTCAAAATGGCTATCCTGCCTAAAGCAATCTACAGATTCAGTGCAATCCCTATCAAAATCCCAACAGCATTCTTCAAACTAGAGCAAATAGTTCTAAAATTCATATGGAACCACAAAAGACCCCGAATAGCCAAAGCAATCCTGAGAAGAAAGAAAAAAGTGGGGGGGTATTATGCTTCCCAACTTTGAGCTCTACTACAAAGCCACAGTAAACAAGACAATTTGGTACTTGCACAAGAACAGATCCATAGACCAATGGTACAGACCAGAGAGCCCATATATAAACCCAAGCATACATGGTCAATTAGTTTATGATAAAGGAGCCATGGGTATGCAATTGGTAAATGACAGCCTCTTCAACAACTGGTGTTGGCAAAACTGGATAGCTACAAGTAAGAGAATGAAACTAAACTGGATTACTGTCTAACTCCATACACAGAAGTAACCTTGAAATGGATCAAATACCTAAATGTGTCATGAAACCATAATAGTCAGAAGAAAACATAGACAAAAATTTCTTGAATATAAACATGAGTAATTTTTTCTGAATGCATCTCCTCAGGCAAGGGATACAAAAGCAGCAAAAGTGAACAAATGGTACTACATCAAACTAAAAACTCTGTACAGCAAAGGACAACATCAGTAGAACAAGAAGGTATCCTACAGTATGGGAGAATGTATTCATAAATGACATATCCAACAAAGGGTTAACATCTAAAAAAGATATAAAGAACTCACATGCCTCACCACCCGAAAAGCAAATAACCTGAATAAATTTGATGGAGGATGTGAACATTTCTCCAAAGGTGATATTCAGATGACCAAGAAGCACATGAAAAGATGTTCTACATCACTATTCAGCAGGGAAATGCAAATTAAAACCACAATGAGATATCACCTCACACCAGTTAGGATGGCCATCATCCAAAAGACAAGGAACAACAAATACTGGTGAGGATGAAGAGAAGTGGGAACCCTCCTACACTGTTGGTGGGAATGTAAATTAGTTCAACCATTGTGGAAAGCAATAAGAAGGTTCCTAAAAATATTAAAAGTAGGAATCCACTCCTAGGAATTTACCCAAAGAAAACAAGATCCCAGATTCAAAAAGACATATGCACCCCTATGTTTATCGCAGCATTATATACAATAGCCAACAAAAGGAAGCAGCCTAAGTGTCCATCAGTAGATGAATGGATAAGGATTATGTGGTACATATACACAATGGAATATTATTCAGCCATAAGAAGAAAACAAATCCTACCATTTGCAACAACATGGATGGAGCTAGAGGGTAATATTATGCTCAGTGTAATAAGCCAGGCAGAGAAAGACAAGTATCAAATGATTTCATTATTTGTGGAGTATAACAATGAAGCAAAAGTGAAGGAACAAAACAGCAACAGACTCACAGACTCCAAGAAGGGACTAGTGGTTTCCAAAGGGAAGAGAGTGGGGAGGGTGGGTGGGGATGGATGGAGAGGGGGATTAAGGGGCATTATGATTAGCACACATAACATAGGGGGTCACAGGGAAGTAAGTATAGCACAGAGAAGACAAGTAGTGACTCTATAGCATCTAAATATTCTGATGGACAGTTACTGCAATGGGGTGTGTGGTGGGACTTGATATAATATGGGTGAATGTAGTACTACAAGGTTGCTCATATGACACCTTTATAAGATTGTATATCAACGATACCTTAATAAACAAAAGCTGTTAAAGAACAGCCAAAAAATTATGAGAAAGGTCATCCCATTATGACCATGTAGGATTTATTCCAGGCATGCAAGGATGGTACAATATTAAAAAATGAATCAATATCATACCCCACATTAACAAAAAGCAGGATTAGAACCACATGATCACCTCAATAGATGCTGAAGAAGCATTTCAAAAAATTTCACATACATTCATGATAAAAACTTTTGACAAAATGAGTATAGAGGGTATGTACCTCAACGTAATAAAGGCCATGGATCACAAACCCACAGCCAACATCATACCTAATAGTGAAAAGCTGAAAGCTTTTCCTCTATGATTCCGTACAAGACAAGGATGCACACTCTCCCCACTTTTTTTCAACATGGTACTGGAGGTCCTAGACATAGCATTCAGGCAACACAAAAAAATGAAAGGTGTCAAAATTGGTAAGGAAGAAGTTAAACTCTGTTTGTAGATGACATGATATTATACATAGAAAAGTCTAAAGAATTCACCAAAAAACTATTAGAAATAATAACTGAATTCACCAAAGTTGCAGGGTACAAAATTAATACACAGAAATCTGTTGCATTCCTGTATACTAACAATGAACTAGCAGAAAGAGAAATTAGGAAAACAATTCCACTGAAAATAACAAAATACCTAGGAACAAATCTAACCAAGGAAGTGAAAGATCTATTCTTTGAAAACTACAAGACACTCATGAGAAAAATTAAAGAAGACAGCAATAAATGGAAATGATCCACTGCTCATGTACAGAAAGAATTAATATTGTCAAAATGGCTATCCTACCCAAAGCAATTTACAGATTAAATGCAATCTCTGTCAAAATACTGACAGCATTCTTCAATGAACTAGAACAAATAGTTCTAAAACTCCTATGGCACCACAAAGATGCTGAACAGCCATTGTGATCATGAGAAAGAAGAACACAGCTGGGAGGATTACACCCCCTGACTTCAAGTTCTACTACAAAGCTATAGTAATCAAAACAATTTGGTACTGACACAAGTACAGACCCATAGATCAATGGAACAGAATAGAGAGCCCAGATACAAACCCATGTATATATGATCAATTAATATATTACAAGGGAGCCATGAATATACAATGGGGAAAGGACAGGCTCTTCAACAGGTGTTGGTAAAATCGGACAGCTACATGTGAGAGAATGAAACTGGATCATTGTCTAACTCCATACACAAAAGTAAAATAGATATAGATCAAAGACCTGAATATAAATCATGAAACCATAAAACTCTTAGAAGGAAACATAGGCAAAAATCTCTTGAATATAAACATGAGCAAAATTTTTCTGAACACATCTTGGGTAAGGGAAACAAAAGCAAAAATGAATAAGTGGGACTACATCAACTGAAAAGCTCCTGTACAGCAAAAGACACCATCAGCAGAACAAAAAGGCATTGTACAATATGGGAGAAACTATTTGGAAATGATTTATCCAATAAGGGGTTAACATCCAAAAGGTATAAAAAATTCATATGCCTCAACACCCCAAAATTAATAACTCAATTAAAAAATGGGTGGAGGACCTGAACAGACACCTCTCCAGAGAAGAAATACAGATGGCCAACATGCACATGAAAAGGTGATCCACATCGCTAATCATCAGGGAAATGCAAATTAAAGCCACAATGAGATATCACCTCACACCAGTTAGAATGGCCATCATCCAAGAGAGAAGAAATAACAAATGTTGTCAAGGATGTGGAGAAAAAAGAACCCTCCTGCACTGTTGGTTGGAGTGCAAATTCGTAGAACAACTGTGGAAAGAAGTGTGGAGGTTCCTCAAAACACTAAAAATAGAAATACCATTTGACCTGTAAATTTACCACTAGGAATTGACCTGAAGAAAACAAAATCCCTGATTCAAAAAGATATATGTACCCTTATGTTTATCGCCACAGTGTTTGCAATAGCCAAGATATGGAAGCAACCTAAGTGTCCATCTATAGATGACTGGATAAAAAAGATGTGGTACATATACACAATGAAATATTATTCATTTATAAAAAGAAAAGAAATCCTGCCATTTGCAACAACATGGATGGATCTAGAGGGTATTATGCTCAGTGAAATAAGCCAGGGAGAGAAAGACAAATATCATGATTCCACTTATTTGTGGAATATAAACAAAGTAAAACAGAAGGAACAAAACAGCAGTAGACTCATAGACACTGAGAAGTGATTAGTTGTTACCAAGGGGGAGGGGATGGGTCGGGGGCAGGTGGGGGAGGTGGATGCGGACTGTTGAATTACTGTGATGTACATTTGATTTAAAAAAAAGAAAGAAACTATGAAAAATAAAGCAGCCAAAATTCCAGAGTAATGTTACAAACTTTAATTACTTTTATGCTTGGAATTTGAAAAAGAAGTTCAAATAGAAAATCCTCAGTTTAAAAATAGGAATAACCACATAAGTTGCAGAAGGCATATTTTATGTTACGTCAGTTTGTTTCTATAATGGATTGCAAAGAGAAAGACAACTTGTTTCTTGTCCTGTATGTTGACCACCCACCTCATTATTTATAATTGCCTGTGCTTTTTTCTTACTCATAATTTTTACAAGGTATTAGCATTTTCAACTTGATACATCAATGTAGACTGAGATATTGCCAAGCAGAAATCACTCACTGTGTGGCCCTAAAGAGCTTAAGAATGACCTTGTTTGAGAATAGGAGGACTTGATGACGGATGAAGCCAAATAACTCTGTCTTTCATGATTGACCTATCATACCTGTATTTCACTTTGAGGTTGATTTTATTTTAATTCTATACCATTTCTTATTTATAACAAGTCCTCTGTTTTATAAATGAAGAGTTTTTAGTTGTACTAAACCACGACTCCTTCAAGAAAGGAGAAAAACTCATTGTAATTTTCTACTGAGAGAAGTCAGTGTGAATATAGTGGCAAGAACACAATAGTCTGTGAGCCAGTATAGGTCTGAGTGTAAGTCCTGGTTTATCTACATACTAGTTGTGTGATCTCGGGCAAGTTACTTAAGCTAGATGATACTTAATTTTGTCATCTGTAAAATGAAGATAACAAGGATAGGAGACAGCAATACAGTATCAAAGAAAGACCAGAAGAAAAAAAATTGTAGTATTGTACAAGTCAAAAGAGCATTTTAAGAAAGAATGTGGTCATTGATTTCAAATGTTTCCATAAAACCAAAGAGAATGAAGTTCATGAAATGGTAATTGGATTACGTAATTAGGAAGCCAGTGGTGACCTTGGAGAAAACATTTTCAATAGGGTATTGCATTTAGAACCAAAATACAATGGTTAAAACTTTTAAAAGGACTTCTGGTTTTCATTTATGTTGTCATCAACAATAAAAAGAGAAAAAAGGATGAAGAAGGCATATTAGTTTCCTATTGTGTAACAAATTATCACAAACTTAAAACAACACCCACTTATTTTTTCGTAGTTCTAATGGTTTGGGAGTTCAGGTACAATACAAGTTAGCTGAGTCCTCAGCTTAGGGTCTCATAGGGATGCAATCAAGCTGTCATCCAGAACTTTGATCTCATCTGAGGCTAGGGATCTTCTTCCAAGGCCACTGGTTGTTGGCGGAATTCATTCCTTGTTATTGTATGATTGGGATCCCATTTTCTTGCTATTGGCCAGGAACCACTCTCAGTTCCTAGAGGCCACTATCATTCTCATGACACATGGCCTTCTTCTCTCACAACATGGCTGTTTGCTTTCTTTCAGGCCATCAGGAGAGAGATCTTTCTGTTCAA